>NC_083232.1:89516631-89816631 GCF_032191835.1 Heteronotia binoei | reverse complement strand
TGGGAAGGGAGGGCTAAAATTGAATCAAATAATTAAATAAATGTATGTATGTGTTTTGAGGGAGCAGAGTGATTATTAATGTGTGTTATTATGCATTTGTTTTTAACTTGTTGTACACTGCCCTGAGTCCACCTTGCAGGGAAGGCGGTATAAATATCAGATAGATAGATAGATGATAGATAGATGATAGATAGATAGATAGATAGATAGATAGATAGATAGATAGATAGATAGATAGATAGGGAGAGAGAGAAAGAGAAAGAGGGAGAGAGAGAGAGAGGGAGAGAGAGATGGATGGATGGATAGATGGATAGATAGATAGACAGACAGACAGACAGACAGACGGAGAGACAGACGGAGAGAGAGATGGATGAATGGATAGAGAGAGAGATGGATGGATGGATAGATAGAGAGAGAGAGAGAGAGAGAGAGAGAGATGGATGGATGGATGGATGGATGGATGGATGGATGGAGAGAGAGAGAGAGAGAGGGATGGATGGATGGATGGATGGATGGATGGATGGATGGATGGATGGATGGATGGATGGATGGATGGAGAGAGAGAGAGAGATGACAGATAGATAGATAATGAGAGAGAGATGGATAGAGGGAGAGAGAGAGAGATGAGCATAACACTGTTGTTTGAAGGACATAGCAGGAGAGGCAGTCCTGTAGGTCCCAGACCACTCAGAGCTTTGAAGGTTATTACCAAAACCTTGAGCTGGATTCAGTACTCCACTGGGAGCCAATGCAGCTGGTGGAGCACTGGCTGAATATGTGCTGTAAGAGGCATCCTAGAGAGGATGTGCACCGCTGCATTTTGAACCAGTTGGAGTTTTCGAGTCAGCCTCAAGGGCAGCCCAGCATAGAGCGGGTTTCAGTAATCCAGCCTGGCGGTGACCACTGCGTGGATCACTGTGGCTAGGTTGCAAGGAGGGCGATAAGGAGCCCTTTGCCTGAACCGGATCATCAGGTCTATCAAGGTCAGTATCATCTACTCCGACAGGTAGCAGTTCTCCAGAATCTCTTCCATATACCTGCTCCTCATAATTGCTGGGCTCTTTTTGTAGCAGGAGCTCCTTTGCATATAAGACCACACCTCCTTGATGTAGCCAATCCTCCAAGAGCTTACATTAGGCCCAATAAGAAGAGCCCTGCAAGCTCTTGGGGGACTGGATACATCAAGAAGGTGTGGCCTAATTTACAAATGAGCTCCTGCTACAAAAAGAGCCCTGGAGATGCCAGGGACCGAACCTGGGAGGGACCTTCTGCATGCTAAGCAGATGTTCTACCCCTCAGCCATCTCCTCTGTCCATCAGCAAGTGACAAGGGTAATGCCATCAAGTCTCTGTCAAGTTTTGCACGGTCCTCACCAACAAGCACTCCTTCCTTGGTGTAGAAAGGTAGTTTATTGATTAGACAGCTGCAGCATGCATGATACCTTTTGCTTAAACTGAGGCTTCAGGCCTCAGTTCCCTTAGATGTAGGTTTTGGGTCCATCCATTATACATTCAAATGCAAAGCACCAAAATCTTCCAATTACATTCCCCTCCATCCCCAGAACCCTGTGGCACAGAGTGTTAAAGCTGCAGTACTGCAGTCCTAAGCTCTGCTCACTACCTGAGTTTGATCCCCGGTGGAAGCTGGGTTTTCAGGTAGCCGGCTCGAGGTTGACTCAGCCTTCCATCCTTCCGAGGTTGGAAAAATGAGTCCCCAGCTTGCTGGGGGGAAGTGAAGATGACTGGGGAAGGCAATGGCAAACCACCCCATAAAAAGTCTGCTGTGAAAACGTTGTGAAAGCAACGTCACCCTAGAGTCGAAAACGACTGGTGCTCGCACGGGAGACCTTTCCTTTCCATCCCCTGTGCCAGATTAAGCCCTGTGGAGGCCCCTAAGCGGTTAAAATCTTGTGGGGGGGGTTGCAAATTATCTCAGAGTTGGATCACTCACCCCGCCACCCACAGCTTCCATGGGCACCTTCTCAAAAGCCCCATGGACAAAGTCATGGGGGAGAGGCAGACAGTGGCAAACTTGGCAATGACGCCAGTAGCAGCCACACCGGGCAAGTCGGGCAAAGAGCGGCTCAGTTGCTGGCTGCGTGTGCAAGCTGGGAGGGCTGCGAGCAAGGGGGAAATTGAGGGGGGAAGCCGGCACAGGGCCCCTAAAGGTGTGGGGGCCCATAAGCCAGAGCCTCGTTGGCCCATTTGTTAATCTGGCCCTGTCCATCCCCCGCTAGCATTCCAAGCCCCTCAGCATGAGAGAAATGGAAGTATACATTCTCTGGGAATCTGATAACACGAGCTGGTGCCACGGCGTTCTCTTTTCCCAGGGTTGAAACCAATGTTTCCTCTAAGCTGCAGAGCTTTGTGAGCAAAAATTCTACTTAGTGAGTTACTAGTATTAAAAGTGTGAGCTCCTGGCATTAAAGCTGCAAGCTGCTGCATAAATCATTGTGCTCTGGGGTCATCCTTCCCGAGCGAAGACAAAAATGTGTGAGCTGGCGGCCAAAAACCTGTGAGCTAGCTCACACTAACTCAGCTTAGAGGGAACACTGGTTGAAAGGGTTACTTGGTAAGGTACAGACACAACAGATAGAGCAGGCTAAAGAATACAGATACGGAGCTAAGCAGGACCCTGTGAGGTTACATGAAGTCATTCATACTACTGTGACTTAAATTATGGCAAGAGGAGCTCATGACAGTCTCCTCCTGAGAGGAGTCTGTCTTGTGAAGAAGAGTGTTGTAGGAAGAGTCCTGTGTTTCTTCCTTAGATGTAGGTTTCCAGATGTTGCAAGCTGCCTTGAAAAGGCAGTGGTGGTATTATGGTTAGACTGTTGCTGTAGGAGGCCGGATCCTCCACTTTGGAAATAAAGTCTGAAGACTATTGCAACACCTCCTTTCTTTTGTATTTCTGACACAGAATATCACAGCGTAGAATCTAGGGGTTTTTAGGCACGGCTGGAGGAGGCAGGAAGAAATTTCCAACAGGGAGGCTCTTTCTCTTGTTTCAGAAATACTGAACTATTTCTAGTTTGGTTGCGAAGAAGAAGAAAACTGCAGATTTATACCCCGCCCTTCTATCTGAATCAGAGACTCAGAGCGGCTTACCATCTCCTATATCTTCTCCCCCCTCAACAGACACCCTTGCAAGGTGGGTGGGGCTGAGAGGGCTCTCACAGCAGCTGCCCTTTCAAGGACAACTCCTATGAGAGCTATGGCTGACCTAAGGCCATCCCAGCAGGTGCAAGTGGAGGAGTGGGGAATCAAAGCACTTAACCACTACACCAAGCTGGCTCTCTGTTATCTGCAGTACTTACTTCCCTATCAAACCAAAACTTCTTTAAAAACCTAAAATTTATAAGGTCCCTTTCATATGGACTGTTTACAGGGCTTTTGAAGGAAAATTGATTTTTTTTAAGGTTCCAAGGTTTCACACACCTTAAGTACAGTTACCATATTTTGAATAGCAAAAAAGAGGACATATTCCATGACCACTTCAAACAAGTGATCACTATGTCATATATTGTTTTAAATACCCCTAGTATTTTTGCTGTGATAATTGGTAACTCACTAGGAATTGCTTCCAACACAAACAGATGATATTTTCATCAATTCTTTAAAAAGAGCCCGAAAAAGGACAGACACCAAAAAAGGAGGACATATCCTCTAAAAAAGAGGATATCTAGTATCCCTACTTTAATTATAAAACACAACAACAATCCCACCCTCCAAAACAACAACATCTGAGCAAAACAATTTGGAAAAACCTAGGTTCAAGTGCAGCATTTTATCCTTCAGGTGTGTGAAACCTTCCAAAAAGTCATTTTGCCTTTTGTAAGCCAAAAATGTGTTCTAGAACCCATATGAAAAAGTGTTTTTTTTTCTTGAGTTAATAAACAATTTTATTAGTAACATATGGTAGCAAAACTATATCTACAACTTATAAAAGCTTAAAATAAAAGAAAAAACTTTCTACCCCATATCTTACTTTTCCCCCACCCCTCCCCCGTTACTTGACCCCCGCCAGTGTTATTTACTTAAAGAAAGCAAATATTAAAGGTACCCTTAACTGTTAAAAAGAAAAAAACCCCCAAAAATTATATTCTTATTTTAAAAACCTTAATCATTATCAAAGATTGTCCAATGTCCTTTTATTTTCCACTCTTTTTCTACGTATCTTCTGAATTTCTTCCACTCCAACTTAAAAAGTTCCAAATCATAGTCTCTTAATTTTCTTGTTAATTTGTCCATTTCACTCCATGACATAACTTTTGTAATCCAATCCCATTTCTCTGGTATTTTTTCTTGCTTCCACAGCTGCGCATACAATGTCCTAGCAGCTGAGAGCAAGTACCATATTAAAGTTCTGTCTTCTTTTGGAAATTTTTCCATTTGTAATCCCAGCAGAAAAGTCTCTGCCACTTTATTGAATTCATATCCCAAAATCTTAGAAATCTCTTGCTGAATCATTTGCCAAAACATTTTAGCCCTTTCACAAGTCCACCACATATGGTAGAAAGAACCTTCATGCTTTTTGCATTTCCAACACCTATCTGGCATCTTGTTGTTCATCTTTGCTAATTTTTTTGGAGTCATATACCATCTATGCATCATCTTAAAACAATTTTCTTTAATACTATGACATGTTGCGAGTTTCATAGAATTCTTCCACAGATATTCCCAAGATTCCATCTTTATTTCTTTATTTACATTAATTGCCCATTTTATCATTTGAGATTTCACTACTTCATCTTCTGTAGCAGAGGTTTTGTTTTATTTTCGGGTCAACTGGAATAGGGAAAGTTTAGTTAGTTAGGATGGAGCGTGCTAAGAGACTGGAAATCCTGAAGATGACAAAGCCACAGCTCCAGGAAGAGTGCGCAAAGCAAAAGCTGGAGTGTGACAACATGACTGTAGCAGATATGCAAGACCTCCTGTTGGAGCGTAATCAGCATGCAGGGGCACCTGCAGAAGTGCACCCCACCCAGTCAGAAGCAACCTTGCGGCTACAGTTGGAACTGGAGAGAATGCGTATCGAGGCGGACCGAGAACGCAGATGGGAGGAAAGAGAGAGGGATGAAAGACAGGCAGAGATCCGCAGCCGGGAGGAAAGAGAGAGGGATGAAAGACAAGCTGAGATCCGCAGACAGGAGGAAAGAGAGAGGGATGAAAGACAAGCTGAGATCCGCAGACAGGAGGAAAGAGAGAGAGCTGAGATCCGCAGACGGGAGCAGGAAGAGCAACGTCGCCATGAGCTTGAGGTGCTACGTCTGAAAGCTGAACAAAGCAAAAAGATCAAAGTCACCCCCAAAGACTTTGCAGTGTACAAAGAGGGAGAAGACCCCTCCATATACCTCTCCAACTTTGAGAAGGCAGCCAAACAGTGGGGGATTGCAGAGGAAGACTATATGTCTTACCTCTGTAGCATCCTGACTGGAGAACTTTCAGCCATCTATCACAGCATGCCTATGGAAGATGGGGGGATAACTTTTGCAGCCTATAAAGCCACTGTATTTAAAAGGTTTAGACTGGGGGCAGACCACTTCCGAAAGCAGTTCAGGGGTTTAGCCCCACAAGAATGTAAATCCTATTCTGAATTTGGGGTAAAGCTAGGTGATCTTGGGAAGAGATGGGTAGAGGAAGAAAAAGCCCAGGATTTTAAGGCTTTGTTTCAGTTGTTGATTTTAGACCAGTTCTACTTCAGACTTCCCAAAGAGTTGAAATGCCTGGTAAAAGATAGGAAGCCTAAAACCATTACAGAGGCCTCAGAACTGGCGGATGAGCTGGTGTAGAACAGAGAGGGGTTGGATTGGATCCCTTCCCAGTTGGGAAGGGGACAAAAGGGGTCCCCAAGGGGTGGGAAGGAACACCTGTCACCCAAAAGGGAAGGGAAACCTGCCCCGGAAGAGGGTAGGAAATCCCCTGATTTGACTAATCAGGACCGGCCCCAGATTCGAACGTGCTACAACTGTGGGAAGGCTGGACATCTAAGGTCAGCCTGCCCAGAGCTGCAAGTTGAACCCCCCAAACCCACCACAACAGCACCAGTCACTCCAAAGGTAAAGGAGGAGTATGTGGCCGTGGTAAGCCATGAATGTCTTTTCACTAGAATGGAGCCTGCAGAGGCCTGGAGTGATTTTGTTGAGCCAGTAAGGCTTAAGGACCGGTTGGCTTTGGGATATGCTGACACTGGCTCTTCAGTCACCCTTGTGAGGGCAGATCTGGTGTCAGAAGCTGACATTGTCCCTGATATGGCATTCAGAATCAAGGGGGTTCTGGGACCACCCACCACGATTCCTGTGGCCCGGATGCCAGTGGAATGGCGAGGATCAGTAGGTCTTATGGAGGTTGGGGTAATGAAGGAACAGACAGTTCCAGTGTTATTGGGCTGGGATTTGTTGGTTGGCCAGTACTCTATCAATACTGTAACCCACAACCAAACCCTCAGAGGAAAGTGGGGGGCGGAAGGCAACTTTAGGGAAGCCACCTCACAACCAGCCAGGGAGGGGGGAATAACCCAGGTTATTGAGGATGAAGAGAGGTCAGTCACCCAGGAGAGGGAGGACCAGCCTGTCTCAAGCCCTGGAGGAGGGTGTTCCCAAGGGAAAGAGGGGTGTAGCTTTCCCCAAGTGCAGCAAGAGGCTGTAGATGTTCCTAGTGAAGAAAGGAACCTGTCTAGCGTAAAGGATGTGCATGCTGAAGAGACAGAGGTGGAGAGTGGAGATTTCACAGGAGGTTCTGAGAGCAGCAAGGCTAATGTGGGCTCAGAGGAGCACATAGCTGAAGGCTTGGGGGAGTGGGAGTGGTTCCAGAAGGAGGTCCTGAGTGACCTTAGGTGGGAACCGGTTCACCAAGTAGCTGTGGATCAGGAAGTGGGATCTTCCGAGACTCTCTCAGAACAGGTTGTCTTGAAGCAGGGCAGACACAAGTCCGGGGAAGCTGTGGGACCTTCCAGGCAGGAGGGGGGTCAGTTGGGTAGTGCTGAAAAACCAACCGACGGGACTGAGAACCCAAGCCAGACCCTTGCTGAGGATTCTGGAAACAGTGGGACTAGGGGTGGCTTGAAGGAACAGATGATAGAAAGTCTGGGGGAGCCAGAAATGTTCCTGTCTGAGGTTCAAAGTGACCCTAGACTGGAACCACTGGGTGAGGTGGCAAGGGACCAGAAAGTGGAGTTCTCAGAAGCTGAGACAGGGGATAGGGTGATGGTTTTCCTGCCACTTCATACTGAACGGAAAGCAGAATGGGAGAGACCCTATGTGATTGTGGATGACCTGGACGACGCTACTTATGTGGTGGCTATGGAGAAGACTGGAAAGGCAGTTGAAGTGGTGCAGGTGAATATACCACAACCATTCTCTGTGAGGTCCATGGTGTTGCGTATAAGTAGGAAGGAAGGAGACAAAAAGAAGCGGGAGCAACAATTGTTTGGAGCACCAGAGGTGGTTTTCTGGGAGGTCAGAGTGGACAGAGGGAATAGGCCACCAATGAGGGATAAAGAAGAAGCAACTGTGTGGGAACTGGGCAGTTTCCAACCTCATATGTGGGGCCAGGAATTTCCTCCTTTGATGGACCACTCATCCCAGCAACAGCAGCAACTGAGGGAGAGCACCAAACTCCAGAGGTGGTCCTGGGAGATGGAGGAGTACATCTTAAGGACTAGACATTCCTTCCGAATGCAGCAATGCAACCTTTTGTCCAGAAAGGACATGGACACCTAGGGTGTTGGACTTTGTGTATTGTTGGGAAAATTCCTAATCTTGGTATATGTTCTGTTTTGATTAATGGGTTTCTCCCTGGTTTGTTTGGATTCGGCTACGGGGTCACTTCTGCAGGAGGCAACCCCTCTGGCTCAGAATTTAAGGAGGGGGACGTGTGGAGAAATGCCATTTTAGTTGGGAGGCAACATGAAACTGCTAAGCAGGCTTTGGGGCCTAGCCTTCCCCTTACTCCCCCCCTCCCGTCCGGAGTCAAACCAGCAACTCTAGGGGGAAAGCCTCCTAGAGAGGCAGGAAGTTCTTTTGGTTTGTTTTTATTTGAAAAGGGCAGTCCGCAGCTGGCGCTGGAGGAGGAAGGTTGGTAGCCTGGGCTCCTGCCTATGGGGGTGGCCCCAAGGCAGTCATTCACAAGGTAGGGCCAGTTTACACCAGGGATGAGCAGATGCGTTTAAATCTACCTTTTATTTGCCCTTCTTGTTGCTGATCAGGTGCTGTGCTAAACTTTTATATGTAACTGGGTTTTTTTTATGTTTATTCTCTTTCTCTTCTTATTAAACATTTTTTCTCTGTTTTGAATGCTGTCAGTCAAACTCTGTACCACATAAATCCCGAACGCTTAGACCACGCTGCTTTATGAAGGGGGCCCCGGGGAAGGGGGAACGCATGCAGTTGGATAAGGTGCCAATCCTCCAGGGGTTCCCCAAAGAAGTGCTGTGGACTCTGTGATACCCAAGTACAGGGTGGCAGAGGACCTTGAGGCCTGGCCTCATAGCTGGAGAGGGGTATTGGGAGTCCTGTTCCTCTCAATCTGAACCCCTAGACTGAGCAGGTGGTGGCAGCGAGCCCAAGTGGCCGGAGGAGAAATAGCTCCCTCCAGGAGTTGGAGACTCAGCAGGGAGTTGACGGGACTGGGTCTGAAGGCAGAATCGGGCCGGTTCCGTCACACATTGTAAAAGTAATTTGTATACTTTTGAAATTAATTTCTCATTGTCTCCTAGCAGAACTCTTGCCATTTCTGTTTGCTCCTTCCTTATTCCTTCGGTTTTAATATCATTCTCCACCAAACTTTTTATTTGTTGCATTTGAAACCAATCATATTTGTAACTCAGTTCTTCTGCAGTTTTCAGTTCTATTTTTCCACTTTGTATTTTTAATAACTGGTTGTATGATAACCGTTTTTCTTTGGCTGTTTTAGCCGTTATCTTTATCACTTCAGCTGGCACTATCCACAAAGGTCTCCTCTCATCACCATATTTCTTATACTTTATCCATACATTTAGTAGATTACTTCTTATATAATGGTGAGAGAAAAGGCCATCCATCTTCTTTTTTCCGTAATATAAGTATGCATGCCAGCCACATTTTTTTCCATGGCCTTCCAGCACTAAAAGTTTTTTATTTAACAACGTTATCCATTCTTTCATCCATACTAAACAAACTGCTTCATGATACAATTTCAAATCTGGTAATTGGAATCCACCTCTCTCCTTTGCATCTGTCAAAATTTTCATTTTAATCCTTGGTTTCTTCCCGGCCCACACAAATTCTGAAATTTTCCTTCGCCATTTATCAAACTGTTTAGCATCTTTCACAATGGGAATAGTTTGAAACAGATACATTATCCTTGGTAGAATATTCATTTTTATTGCAGCTATTCTGCCCAACAATGACAAATTGAGCTTGTTCCACTTTAGCACATCTTCCTCTATTCTATGCCATAGTTTCTCATAATTATTCTTAAACAAACCAATATTTTTCACTTCACAGCCCATTAGTCTTTGTAATTCTTGTTGTCTATTTACCTGCATATTCTTGCACAAAATTTTTGATTTTTCTTTATTTATATAAAGTCCTGCCAGCTCCCCAAACTCTTGTATTCTCATTAATAACAAAGGTGTAACTTGTATGGGATTTTCATTTATAAGCATTATATCAGCAAATGCTCTATACTTGTAAGTATATCCTTTTATTTGTAACCCTTCTAGATCTTTTTCTTCTTGAATCTGTATCAATAAAATTTCAAGAGTCATTATAAACAACAATGGTGAAAGCGGGCAGCCTTGTCTAGTACCTTTTTGATTTTCATTTCATCTGTAAGATCTGCATTAACACACAACCTTGCCCTTTGTTCAGAATATATTGCTTTTATCATTCTTATAAAGCTTTCTCCAAGCTCCATCTTATCCATCACTGCAAACATAGTCCCAGTTTAAATTGTCAAATGCTTTCTCTGCATCCGCAAAGAATAATGCTACTTCTTTTTCTGGATGTCTTTCATAATATTCTACAATATTTACAACAGTTCTAATATTGTCTCTTATTTGTCTCTTGGGAAGAAAACCAGCTTGATCTTCCTTTATAAAATTTATCAAATGTTGTTTAAGTCGTTCTGCCAGAATTCTTGTAAATATTTTGTAATCATTATTCAAAAGCGAGATTGGTCTGTAATTTTTCACATTTGTGGCATCTCTATCTTCTTTAGGTATCAAGGAAATAACAGCTTCTTTCCATGTATTTGGTACATTTCCTTTTGTTCTTATTACGTTCATCAACTTCTGCAATTTTGGTATTAATTCATCCTTAAAAGTTTTAAAGTATTTAGCTGTATATCCATCTGGCCCGGGAGCTTTCTCATTTTTCATCGCGTTGATTGCTGCTTCAATTTCTATTTTTTTCAATTGGATCATTCAAAACTTTTCTCATATTTTCAGTTAGGGGCTCAATTTTTAATTTTTGTAGATATTCATCTACCTTCTCTCTCTTTACTTCAGCACCTTTAAACAGCTTGGCATAGTACTTAAAAAATTCTCTTTTTATTCCCTCTTGAGTAACTACTTCTCTTCCATCTATCACAATTCTACTAATTATTTTATTTTCTCTCTTTTTCTTCAATTGCCACGCCAAATACTTTCCCATTTTATTTGCCCCTTCAAACAATTTCTGCTGAAGCCTTTTCAGATTCCATTCCGCTTCTTTGTTTAACAAATGTCTCAATTGAGTTTGTAATATTGAAATTTCTCTTAGAATTTTCTTTTTCCCTGGTCTTTTTCTCAGCTCCCCTTCTTCCTCCAATAATTGTTTTTCTTTTTTCCTTTTGTCTTTATTATTCAAAGTAATCAACAACCCTCTCATTACTACTTTATAAGCATCCCAGACCATCTGAAAGTCAATATCTTCTTTATCATTCACTTGGAAAAATTCCTTAGTTTCTTTTTCTAGAAATGTCACTGTTTCTTTGCTCTGTAGCAAATCTTCATTCAATCGCCATCTCCTCAATCTTTTAGACAATTTTGTAATCCACATTATTGGGTTATGATCAGCCCCAATTTTAGGTAGAATCTCTATCTTCCTTGTTATGAGACCTAAGTCTCTAGTTCCCCACAGCATGTCAATTCTTATGTCTTGCAGAAAAAAAAGTATAGTCCCGCACTTCAGGATTGAACTTCCTCCATATATCTTCTAAGTTTTCTTGTTTAACTAAATCAAAGAAAGACTTTGGCAGTTTCCCTTCTTTCCCATCGTTTCCTTTCCTCCAGATCTATCCAATGAGTTCTCGACTGTTCCATTAAGATCTCCCATTAAGAGTATTTGATCATAAGTCAACTCATCTAACTGTTGTGTAATGTCTTTTAAAAAAAACATCCTTTGCACCATTAGGTGCATATAGTCCCAATAACAACGTTTTTTCCCCACTTAATATTATCTCAACTGCTACAAATCTTCCATCTTTATCTTTAAATACTAACTTTGGCTTCAATTCTTGTTTAATATAGAAAATTACTCCCCTTTTCTTCTGTTCAGCTAATGAAAAAAATTCCGTTCCCAATTGTTTGTGCCATAAAAATTTATAATCCTTTTGTTTAATGTGTACTTCTTGCAAACAAATTATATTACAATTTTGCTTCTTGATCCAATGGAATGTTGCCCTTCTTTTTTGTGGTGAATTTAGTCCATTAACGTTCCAAGACAATAATTTGTAGTCCATCATGGTGCAAATTCTTTATTTTCTTCAAAAAATCTACTCAACTCCCGGGCATTTGTAATTGTAACTCTCTTCCCCTGAAGTTCAAAACTCAAACCTTCGGGTATTATCCATCTATACCTTGTGCCATTGTCTTTCAGTTTTTCTGTCAACTTTTTGTATGTTCTCCTGTCGTTTATCACTTGTCTTGGCAGCTCCTTCATGAGTCTCACTCTGCTGCCTCCTACTATCAGTGACTTTTCAAAGTTTTTGTTCATAATCCTTCCCACCATTTCCTTTGTCATATATCTTACAAAACCATCTCTTAGTAAATTGTTTTTCTTGGCAAAAAGTGAATTAACTTTATACATGTGATCATACATATTTTTAGTCTCATCAGGGTCTTCATCTAAAAATTCTGCAATTATTTTTATTATATATCCTTTCAAATCACCATTCTCTGCTTCAGGTACTCCTCTCAGACGTATCTGAGTTTCCATTAATTTGCAGTCGTGGATTGTCACTTTTTCTTGAATTTTCAACAAGGTGGTGTCATGTACTTTAACTTTCTCTTCCACCTCCTGCACTTTCTTAGCTGTTTCCTCAGTTTTTATTTTGAGATCATCCACTTCTTTTTTAATCTCTGTAATAATTTCTTCCTTTGATTCATCTAACATTTTCCTAACTCCTTTCATTATTCTGGCTTCCATGGCATCCAATTGGTCCTGCATTTTCTCTAATGAAAGAGCCCTTTGTCGGGTCTGCTTGGGTTCAGACATTTAGGCAAAAAACAAAGGGATAGAAGGAATAAAAAAAATAATAAAAAAATAAAAATAAAAATACCAAAAATTTTGGTCTCTCAAATTACAAGTTTAACTACCAAATTCAAAAGATCTAAATTTACTCTTTTAGTTAAACTTTATTCTGTCTTCTTCTGAGCTTCCCAGGCCCAGATATAAATTTTTTCCCCTTTAAAAAAATGACAAAATTTTTGACCTCACCAATTTGGAATCTGACAGTCAGGTTCAATAGAGTAGGACTTGCCCTTTCCAGCAAGCCCAATTTCACTGGTTTATGGGCCCCCAAAGTCAAGATATTTATCAGAGAAGTCTTTAAAATTTCCAAAATGGCGGCCACGATTTTTTACTCCTTCTTCAAAAAAAAAATTCCTTTTAAAGTCACCCTAGGAGCCCACAAATAATGTAGCCAATAGTTCCTGTCTTCTTACCCTTTTTCCAGTTGATTCTGTCAATTTTTAAAGTCCCAAATTCTTTTAAAAATGATGTTTTAGATTGGACCTCCCAGCAATGGCTGCCGATGTTTCTCTATGATATAGAGTAGGCTTTTTTCTTTACTGCTTCCTGCCTCTGTCACCATCAACTCTCATGGAGATCTCACGATACTTGACGTACTTTCTGTCTTGCTCAGAAGTGTTGCTGATCTGTTCCAATGTGTTCCAGTGCGACGTGGCTGCTTTTTTTCAAAACCGCAAGTAGACTAAACAATGATTCCCTTTTCACTTTTTAGCAGTTTTTAGCACTGTCCTTTATATGTAAACAATCCAAACTTCACCCCTTCCTTCTTCTTCTTGCAAGCTTTATATTTTTTCTTTTCCCCACCTTTTAATTTGTCCCTTTAAGCTTTAAATAGCTCCGGAATGAAAAGAAAACTTCTGTACCTTTTTCTCCACTTATCCAAGTTTCCACTGGTCTTCCAAAGTTTTAGCTGTTTAGAAATGTCCAAGAAGGTTAGGATCCTGACGAGCTTATGTCAAATCAATGACTCTGAGAACTTTTGCAGACGTTGACTATGCAAACTCCACGAGACCCCTCAAAGCCTCAAAGAGGTCCCCTCCAGGGCTTCTTTTCAGCCAAGGTAAATCTCTTATCAAAGTTTCTGTGCAAGTCTTGGACCTTTCCCTCACTGAGAAAAGTAGGCAGTAGGCATTAATTTGCCCTCTACTACCCCGCACAAAAGTTTCAGCCTGCTCCCGTTATGAGAGACAGTTCAGCTCAGCATTTTCCTTCCCCGGAAGTCCCCCCCATATGAAAAAGTGTTATATGGTGGGCAGTTGTGAATTGGCTGACATTCCCTTATTGGATGGTACAGTTATTTTAACATGATCCCATGAGGTAAAAGCCTTGGCTTTCGTTTCACTTTTCATTTGTATTGTTAGAACAAAGTAGGAGTCCAGTAGCACCTTTAAGACCAAGAAAGTTTTATTCAGAATGGTAATTTTGACAAAAACAGTTGGGGCAGAAGAGATTTCTGCCAATCAAGGTGTAATATATACTTCTCTATTCACATATCTTTGTTTTGGGGTTGTGTATAACATGTCTGATACCAGCTTTACTGGGTTCTCTATCTCCATTTATGTTTGTAGATGTGATATGTTAAACGTATTTGTTTATTGTTTGTAATGAATAAATAAAAGGTAAAGATTGAGAAATATATATATATAAAAAAGAATATAAGCTTTCGTATGCATGCAGACTTCATCAGGCAATGGAATGGGATACAGTGAGCAGAGCTACTTATAGCCGGTGGGCAGTGGTTTAGAATGGAAAGAGATATGAAGTTAGAATCCAATGGCAAAATTCTAACTTTAGACCCCTTTCCATTTTAAACCACTGCCCACCAGCTGTAAGCAGCTCTTCTCACTGTACCCGTTCCATTGTCTGATGAAGTCTGCATGCATACGAAAGCTTACATTGGGAATAAAACTTTGTTGGTCTTAAAGAGGCTACTGGACTCCTACGTTCTACTGCTTCAGACCAACACGGCTGCCCACCTGGGTCTATCTACATTTGTATTGTTTGCTTACAGTGCCTGGTTATGGCCTAGCAGGGCCCAGACCAGGTCTTATGTATGTTCTAATAAAGTTCCATTCTGTTTTGGTTTGGGGACCGGGTGCTGTGGCGCTATTACAAAAAGTCTCCTACTTTGACATATTTATTGCTTTTAGGGTTGCCAGATCTTACCTGACAGCTATCTGTCAAGTAGACGGATTCAATGATGAGTCAAAATTGATCCTAAGACTACATTTATTGATAGACCATTACTTCGGCTCAAGCCTGTGGCTTGAGAGGAATGAGGCCAATACATTGATACAAGAGTTTTAAGGTACACTTCAAAGAGATTCCTACGGGAGGGGGGAGCAAAGGAACATTCACACATAACTACAAAGATACTTTCCCAGGGCAGTTATCAAGCTGGTTGTCCTTGTATTCTTATGCGAATCTTCCTCCCTCGGGAGGCCCTGTGGGAAGGCACAGATTACTTTGTTCTCCACAGTTACCAGTCATAAAGGAAAGGGGGGCGACTAAAGCGTAATAAACTAGCGGCATTTGGTTCTTCATGATTTTATCCAGGCCTGGTTTTGACAGGCCAGAACTCCACAGTCTTTGGTCAGAATCAGTCGAGCTTGACACTATCAGGGGAATTCCTCTCACATGTGCAAAGTGTGCACAGCATGATGACGTCGCCCGCAAGTGACATAATCGCAGCAGGCACATTGTGCAGGGAGGGTCTAGCATTTGGGCAAAAAACCCCTCTATGGTGCCACAGAGTTTTTTCTTTACTCAAATGCTAGAGTGTCCCCACACAAGGTGTCCAGCACGATGACATCACTTCCAGGTGACGTCATCGTGCTGGGTGTGTTGGGCACCAACAGAACTTTTTGAGGGCAGGGCTTCCACCAGCCAGTTGTGCGCCAGCAGGTTGGAGGCCCTGAAATCGGGGGATTCTATGAAAAAAAGCAAAGGGCTATGCCAAGAGAGAGCCATTCCCCACCCCGCAAAATCCAATTTTATGACAAACAGCCAGTTATAACTGACACTGCTATAAGAAGGAGCAAACGGAATAAAAGAAAGGAAATCAGGTGCCTATTTTTAAACACTGCACATAATTTCTCATTGTCAGTCAAAATGGTACCGCCTTCTGCCTGTAAACTGCACAGAGAAAGGGCAGGGATTTCGTTCATGCCCTGGGGAAGGTGTTTCATTTCTTCAGGACATTTTGCCAAGATCAAAGGCAAATAAAGGGCAGCCCCTCCTCCATTCTATTATCAGTCAACCAGACGGAGATGACAAGTTAAACTGATCTCTCTTTTTTTGATGTGAAAATGACTCGGCAAGAAGGATATGAGGTGAGCAGCGGAGACAAGACATGGGCACATGTGAATGGGCTTTCATCTCACCAAAGACGGTCAACTTCGCTGAACGACGCTTTTGATCAGAATCTAACCAGGCTTCTGTTTTAATTTCTTGACGCATAGCTTGCCTTTGGATTAAGACGCAGCACTCGAGGCAGCTTTGAAAATTTATTTAAGGCCTCCCAGATTCTGAAGCATCTTGATAAATCCTTAAAACATATGCTGAGACGTCGGCACTGGGTGAAGAGAGTCATCTGTTCCAAAGCGAAAGTGGTTTTGACACATATTTTCTATGTTCCATTTTTTAGCGGGCCAGAGAATGTATGTCAAACCACTTCCCCCACGCTTAAAATGCCCGTCTAACTTCTCCCATGATGAAAAAAGAAGAATTTTGTTTTTGACTTTTACAAAATTATGATGTGACTAGCAGTGTTTCCAAACACAAACAGATCTGGTCACACCTCATTTTGAGCAGGAGCTCACAGGAGTGGAGCTATGGAACCGCTAAATTTTATTGTACTATTTCTTTCTTACCCCCCCCCCCCCCCCAATAATTGCTTCTGGGCTCCATTGTTCAAACCCCCTGTGAGAATTTTCCTGAACTCTACGATTTAACACAATTTCTAATATTTTTCTCCACACACAAAAAAGGGAAAATAACCAAAAGCAGACAGATGGAAATCTTCCTTATGCCACTGTGGCCACATGGGAGAAACTAATTTAAAAAGTATGATGGGAATAAGGTTTGATTATGACCATTCTAATTCAAGAAGCATTTTAAGGTAGATGCTGAGCTGATATAATTTAGTACACCTTCCGGTGATGTCAGGGGTGTGTGACGTATGCAAATGTTAAGCAAATGAGTTATGCTAATGAGCTCTGGCACCTCTTTTTCTATGAAATGTCCCCTGGACCTGGTCAATTCTGGTACAATTTCATCTCCTCCCAATTCAGCCACACTCTCAAACTGCTATCTAGAAAATGGGGACCCAGGACAAACATTTTGCCAAACTGGTGTAGGAATGCAATGTATCTCCCCTAACAGACTTTTGCTCCGGTCCCCTGAGACACTGTTCCTGGAAAATATAAAGACTATTATAGATGCCTACTGAATGCTTTTGAGGCTGTCTCTGTAATGAGGCTGATTAAAGTGCTCACTCAAATTAGAAGATTGGGAGAGGCAGTAACATCCTAGGCTTGTCATTTGCCCTCCCGCAGCAAGTAAACCCTGATCATGATCCCCATCCCCCACTTTTGAGAAAATGAGAATCAGGAGAAAAAATGGCAAGAAAATGGCCTCCATGATGTTCTAAGAATTTCCTCTATGATCTTTACCATAGAGATTAGGGAAATCCCTAGAGCAGTGGCCCCCAACCTTTTTGACCCCAGGAACAGGCTCCAGGGCCGGAGTGCCAACTACAGCCCCAGGGCTGGCAGGGTGGGGGCACCCAATTCAACCTCCCCCCCCCCCCCGTGGAGCCTCCTCCTCTTCCCCCATTTTCCTCCCCCCCTCCGCCCCCTACCACACGGCCTCGCTGCTTGCCCCCCCATGCAGCCTTGCCGTCCTTCCCCCCGTTTTCACCATTTAAAGGCCAGGGAAAGGGCCGTGAAGTGCTTCCCAGGCCGACCCCCCCCACGATCACCTGATCAGCAGGGAAACCCCCAGCGGCAGCAGCAAGCAACCCACTGAAAGAGTGCTGCCCTTGCCGCTTACTGCTGCAGTTTTCCCTGCCAATCAGGTGGTCGGCACGGGGGGAGGGCAGTCAGCCTGGGAACTGCTTCAAGGCCCCTTCCCCGGCCTTTAAATGGTGAAAACAGGGGGAGGAGGTGCCACATGGGGATGAGGCTCTGCGGGGGATGAGGTGCGGACCGGTTGGAAACAGGCTGCAGACCGGTACTGGTCTATAGCCCCGGGGATGAGGACCCCTGCCCTAGAAGAAGAAGAAGATATTGGATTTATATCCCGCCCTCCACTCCGAAGAATCTCAGAGCAGCTCACAAACTCCTTTACCTTCTTCCCCCACAACATTTTGTCATTCCCAATCTTGCTTCCATAGCATCCATCGGATCTTGCCATTTAGCCATTTTTTCTTCTTCAAGTGACCCAGTTCTCGTTCGGATCCGCTTTGCTGCTGGTCTATGCTCTGACATCACTGTTTGCCTATTGCTTAAATAGGCTCAAAAGTTGACCTCTCAGATTCAAATTTCAAGTACACAGTCCTTTTTTGATCCACCTGCTTCCCGTCCCTGGGGTGGCTTAAAACGCCCATCTCTTCTTACCCAGCATGTGCCAAAGATAGTGTTGCAAATTCTGCCTCAAGAAATTGCAGAGATTTTTTTTCGGGGGGGGGGGGAGTGGAAGGGGAGTGTTCTGGGAGGAAGGAGCTCAGGAGGGTTGTGAAGCTCACAGAAGCTCCCGCCCTCCACTCCGAAGAGGGTTGTGAAGCTCCACCCTCTGAAGCTACCATTTCATCCATCCAAGGTGTTGTGTATGAGGACCTAATGTTTCATTTACTAGTGTTCCTACCTGGCTCATTGGAGCCTGTAGGACTAAGCTTGGGGACTCAGGGACAATGGGCAATAGGATCCAAATCCCTGCTGCCCTGCTCCAATCACGCGCCCCCTGCTGGTTTGAATGATCCAATGGTATCCTTGCGCTGGAACCTTGAACTGTATATAGTTGACCCTGTTGGCCCAGTCTTCAGTCTTCTAGTTCAGCTGTCACTATGCTGTAACTAATAAAGAGAGCTGTGATCACTGCAACCACGACTCCTCTCTGCATCGAACCCACTATATTATACAGAGGAACTCACTTCTGCAGGCTAGAGATCAGCTGCAATTCCACAGGAACTCCAGACCACCTGGAGATTAGCCATCTGAGTCCACAGATCCAATTGCTATTGCCACAGAAATATAGTAGGTAAGGAAGTAAGTAAGTAAATTTATTTTTCTATCCCGCCCTCCCCCGCCAAAGGCGGGCTCAGGGCGGCTCACAGACATGGAATACCATGATTTGGATAAAATACAATGTAAACAGGAGTTTTAAAAATACAATTCAACTACATAAGTTAATTAAAATAGATAAAACAAGTACTATAAGGTGCTATAGATCACAATCATGCATAAGATGGCTAGATGGCTACAGGTCGGTTTAGCCAGGTTCTAACTTAAAAGCAAGCTGAAAGAGAAAGGTTTTGCAAGCCCTGCGGAATTGATTCAGGTCCCGCAGGGCTCGCACCATCTCTGGAAGTTGGTTCCACCATCGAGGGGCCATTGCTGAAAAGGCTTGCCCCCTGGTTGTCTTCAGTCTAGCCTCTCTTGGCCCAGGGATTTTTCAAAGATTTTGAGAGCTAGATCTCAGTGCTCTGTGGGGAACATATGGGGAGAGGCGGTCCCTAAGGTAGGCAGGTCCCTAAGGAAGGCGTGGAGAAGTCCTGCAAGAGCTGACGGCTATGGGAGAAAAGGATGGCGAAGTAGCATCAGCCAAATATGTAGTTTCCTTCGCGCAAAAGAATGGATTGTTTGGGACTTGGAAGTCTCAGAAGCTGTTGCATAAGAACAGTTTAACACATGGAAATGAAGCTCTTCACACCCATTATATTGAAAGTGCTGTGGAATTCAGGCATGTCAAGACATTCCGGAACAATGCGGAAAAATATTTGAGCGGGTATAGTAGGAAAGAATGCTTTTCAATGCTTTTGCCCTTTTAAGGAAGAGCTGAACTGCAAGTTTGAAGCCATTTAACAGATAGATTAACCAACTAAACCAGTTTGGTGTAGTGGTTAAGTGTGTGGACTCTTATCTGAGAGAACCGTGTTTGATTCCCCACTCCTCCACGTGCAGCTGCTGGAATGGCCTTGGGACAGACATAGCTCTCGCAGGAGTTGTCCTTGAATGGGCAGCTTCTGGGAGAGCTCTCTCAGCCCCACCCACCTCACAGGGTGTCTGTTGTGGGGGAAGAAGATAAAGGAGATTGTAAGTTGCTCTGAGACTCTGATTCAGAGAGAAGGGTTGGTCTTCTTCTTCTTCTTTTTCTTCTTTGTGGGTTAACCAGTGAGGGCTGATGATTCTGGACTCCTCATTTTCTGGAGCTATTTTGGTTCTGGCATATTTATAAAATACAGAAAAGAGAGAAAGCAAACATGGAATATGTTCTTTCAAAATACCATCCATCCTTTATTGATGCTCACAGACCCATTGATCATAAGCATATAAAAGATACAAGATCAATCTGAAATACACTTAAATCATAAAATCCACTATCTATAAAACATTAAAATTAAACATGAATTTTAAGTTTTCATAATAGTTAATTCTTTTCCCAATTTAATTGTGTTGCTAATATAATATACTTATTTAATTTTACATAATTTCTTAAAATTTTCCTCAGAACTCTTATAACCAAAGAAACCCAAAAGAAAATTTACTACTGGGATTATAACCTTCTAAATACAATGAACCTTTGGTATCTAAGCATGTGGTAGCTTTCATTTGGAAAATTGTAAACCATTATACACCACTTTCCATCACAGAAGTTACTTCATTATATGGAGTTTTATTTAATGTTTGACGACTTACCAAACTAAAAATCAGAAGAGGAGAGTAGGATTTATACCACACCCTTCACTTGGTGACTCAGAGCAGTTTACAATCTCCTTTCCCTCCCTTTCCCCACAAAACACTCTGTGAGGTTGATGGAGTTGGGAGAGCTATCAGAGAACTGCTCTTGAGGGAACAGCTCTGTGAGAACTCTGACTGACTCAAGGTCACCCAGCAGCTGCATGTGGAAGAGCGGGGAATCAAACCCAGTTCTCCACATTAGAATCTGCTGTTCTTAACCCCTACACCAAACAAGCTCTCTAACGTCGAATGGACTGTAAAACTTTTATTGAGGGATGTGTTTCCAAAACATTGGTAAAGTTTCCTTTCTACAATTGAACCTTCTAGCCCATTTCCCCGCAGGATAAAATCTGGCAACCTCAGATTCAGATTCTGTGGCAGCCTTAACTCCTTTCCTCAGACCAGACAGGGACAAGCCCACGGTTGACTTCATAATGAAGAAGAGGGAAACGTATGAGATGTTTTCCTCCCATTTCTACCTTAGCCATGAGCTGATGAAGCACTTGGCACATTAAAGAAACAATGCTACAAGAATAACTAATAAGTGTGTGAAAAGCTTTTTTGGTAGGAAAAAGTCCAGCAGGAACTCATTTGCATATTAGACCACACCCCCTGATGCCAAGCCAGTCGGAACTGCATTCCTGTGCATTTCTGCTATAAAAAAAGGGGTCTGATTGTGCGTATCCAGGGCTTTTGGGGTAGAAAAAGCCCACCAGGAACTCATTTGCATATTAGGCTACACCCCATTGTTTCACATAGGGCTTTTTGTAGAAAAAGCCTAGCAGGAATTCATTTACATACTAGGCCACAACCCCTGACACCAAGCCAGCCGGAACTGCGTTCCTGCTAAAAAAAAGCCCTGTGCATATCTACCAACCCAACCAATCCCCTAAACAGAAAAAACTTGCAATCCTGAGGGCACTTTCCTGGGAGTAAGCCCTATTAAATAACATGGGACTCACTTCTGAGTAGACTTACTGGGACTGTTCCATTAATCGGTTGTGGTTAATAAGCGTCTGTAATGCTCTAGCCCTCTGAAGACCTGAAGTAGAACCATAGTATTAAGGGGTGTGTGTGTGTGTGAAATGTGCCCTCAAGTCACAGATGACTTATGGGGTGATAACAGATGGGCAGTTAGGGGCAGGTGAGAGCAGTTCCAAATTGGGCTGACTCAAAAAGAGCCGCCCTGACGCTTCCACACACTCCCTGGCAAGGCGACCCCATCCCATCTGCAAGACGACTTGGTACATTCAGATGGGGAGGCACCTCAGAAGCCAGAGTGCTCTTTTTCTCAACTGAGGAGTCAAGCACTTGTGCGCTCATGCACTCAAGTGCTCTGGTTAGGTTTTACCAAAAAAAAAGCTGGAAGCAACCGCCAAGTTGCCTCCCATCCACCCTGCCACTTCCAGACACTGACGGGACGACTGGCCGCCAACTCAGAAATTTGCTACCACTTTGGAAGTGGTAGCTTTTTGAGCCAGTCTGTGGAGGCTGCAGGACGGGGTGAGTGCAGGAAGGGGACGGACAGCAGATGTTTGTGTGTGGAAGGATTTTTTGGGTCGCTTTAAGAGCTGACTCTGAGTCGGCCCAAAGTGCTGGTCTGTAATCACCCATGGTGACCCCAGCAAGAGGCTTTCAAGGCAAGTGAGAAGCAGAGGTGGCTCACCACGGCCTTTGTCTGCAGAGTCTTCCTCGGTGGTCCCGCTTCCAAGTACTGACCCTATTTAGCTTCCAAGATCTGAGAAGACTGGGCTACACTAGGCTGCTTTTCCTCTCACGGTATTAGTTGCATGGTAGGGGGGGGAAATTATTCTGGGTTTACTCCGATTCATTGCCGAGAGATTATCCAGTCATTTTTACCCTTTTAGAAGTAAATAAAGTATTGAATTTTGCTAAGGTGAATATCAAGGAGAGTTAAGGGATGTGACGATGAAATCAATACCTTCTTTAAGAAGCCACAGATATGATAAGCAGGAGGCCCATGTCTATACTACAAAGTCTCCTGTGGAGAGTTTCAGCAGAAATCCAGATTCAGTAAATATCTGTGTGCTATGGACAAGAGAGATAAGAGACGGACTTGGCTCCGATCCTCAAAGGGAACGACAAGCGCGATATACCTCCAGATATCGAGTGCATGCCAGGGGAAAAAGTGGACAAAACTTTTTTTTAAAGAATGGAATTATCCTTCTAAAGGAAGGGAAAATATTAGACACAACAGATTTACAGCTAGAGATAGGGTTTGTTGTTACGAGAGGAGACATATGAAATTCAGCATCCCATCTGGCCTAAAAAATTCATCACAACACTGTGCTGTTTGACAGCATTGCATCTTCTCCCGTGTTTTAATGTTTGCAATCATCCCTCGTCTTCATGTAAGACCAAACAATGGAATGTAGATGGTGGTACACGGCCAGCAGCCTATCCTTTATGTATAGTGAAGGGGGAATGCAGAACTCAGGCCCATCACCACGGGGCTGGGGTGGGGGGCTAGGCCCCTCCACCCAACCCCCCTTCCAACTATATGGCCCCTCCTTTTGCTGCCCCATATTCCCCACCCTGCTCTCCCCACCGTCATTGCTCTTCCTGTCCCCCCTCTCCCCGCTGTTCTCGCGGCCCCCGCTCTCTCTGCTGCCACTGCTCTGGCGGCCCCTGATCTCCCCACCACTCTGTCGGCCCCTGCCCTCCTCTGCAGCACCTCCCCCTCCCTCCCACCCACCCAGTAAACCGCCGGCTCCCCGGACTTTTTCAAGGAGGCCCACCCGTCGATCAGCTGATTGGCAGGAAAAGCGGCACCGAGGCTGGTGGCTCCTCTGCCGGCTTTCCGGCACTCTCAGAATGTTCACTCTCAGCATGTCCAGCTGGTCCTTCACACCACCGCCGCCCCATCGTTGAACGTGCTGAGAGCGCCAGAAAGTCGGCAGAGAACCCACCAGCCTCAGCGCGCTTTTCCCACTGATCGGTGGGGGGAGGGAGGCCTCCTTGAAAGAGCCCCGGGAGCCGGCGCTTTACCAGCTGGGTGGGTGGGAGGAGGGAGGTGTTGCAGAGGAGGGCGGGGGCCGACAGAGCGGTGGGGTAATCAGGGGCTGCCAAAGCAGCAGCGGCGGAGCAAGTGGGGGCCACGAGAGCAGAGGGGCCCTCCACCTAAAACTTTATTCCCTCAGCCCCCCCCCCACCTGAAATTTTCTAGCTACAGCCCTGACATAACTCCAGGAATCAATATTCATTGAATCCCCCCAATTTGTCCTGGTGACTGACATCTGTGTCTAGGGTTGCAAATCCAGGTTGGGAAATTCCTGGAAATTTGGGGGTGGAGTTGAGCCTAGGGAGGGCAGCATTTGGGGAGGGCTGGGAGTCCACCCTCAAAAACAACCATTTATTCCAGCTTGACTGACCTCTGGAATCTGGAGGTCAGCTGTAATTCTGGGAGATCTTCAGAACCCATCTGGGGGTTTGAAAACCTTTGTGTTGCTGAAGAGCTCCCATCTCTGTCCTCACTAGCTTCTACTTCCTTATTCAAACCTCATTTTTGGGCAGGAGCTCACAGGAGTGGAGCTCCAGAACCGCTAAATCAGGGGTGTCAAACATGTGTCCCGGGAGCTGAATCAGGCCCTCAGAGAGCTGCTATCAGGCCCCTGGGAGCAACTGGCTCTTGTCTGCTTCCTTCTCCCTCTCTCTTACTTCCTTCTGCATAACAGCTTGCTTTGCAAGGCTTGCTCAATTGCATAGGAGCTACAGAGCAAAACCTCTATTTTCTCCATTGGCTGAGGCTCCTCCCTTGGGAAGGAAGGGGGGCAGACAGAGCCTGTTTTTCCAGGCTCTCTCAGTCACACAGCAGAGCTACTGAGCCAAGCTGCTCTTCCTTCTGTTGGCTGAGGCTCCTCCTTGTCCCCTGGGGAAGAAAGGAAAGAGCCAGAGCTTCCTTTGCCCAGTTCCCTGGATCCCATGGGAGAAATACAAAGAACGAACCTTTAAGACCAACAAGTGCTAATGTTTTAAGCATGTTTTAAGCTTTTTCTTTTTTTAAAGTATTTAATTGTATTTGTGTCCTTTATAAAGTTTATATCTCTGCTTACCTAATCTTAAATAGGTACGCACATGGCCTGGCTCGACATGGCCTGGCCCAACCCAACATGGCCTGGCCCAAGAAGGTCCCATTTATATCAGAATTGGCCCTCATAACAAGGAGTTTGACACCCTTGCTCTAAATTTTATTGTGCTCTTTCTTTTTTACCCCTCCCCCCCCAACCCAAAAACTACTCGCTTCTGGATTCCATTGCTCAAACCCCCGTGACAATTTCACTGAACTCTACGATTTGACAAACTTTCTAATATTTTTCCCCACACAAAAAAAAAATGGGAAAATAACCAAAAGCAGACAGATGGAAATCTTACTCATGCCTCTGCGGCCACATAGAAGAAAGTATTTTCAAAAGTATGATGGCAGTAAGCAGGGCTTTTTTGGCAGGAACTCATTTGCATATTAGGCCGCACCCCTTGGTGGCATCATTGTCCGTATTCATTGTCCGTATGCAGGAATTCATTTGCATATTAGGCCACACCCCTTGACACCAAGCCAGCCGGAACTGCGTTCCTGGGCGTTCCTGCTCAGAAAAAGCCCAGGCAGTAAGGTTTTATGATGACAATTCTAATTCAAGAAGCCTTTTCAGGTAGATGCTGAGCTGGTATAACTGAGTATCCCTTCCGGTGATATCAGAGGTATGTGGCATATGCAGACGATTTATGTCAATGAGTTGTGCTAATGAGCTCTTTTTCTATGAAATTACCCTTGTTCTTTTTATTTATTTAAAAATACTTCTCGTAAGCCTCTCTTTTTCCAACAGCATTGCCATCTTTGGTTTCGGAAATTCCCAGATATTGGTGGGGGTGGAGTCCGGAGAGGGTCATAGAGTTCACCTTCCAAAGCAGCCTTTGGTCTCCAGGGGGACTGACCTATTAGTCTGGAAATCAGCTGTCATTCCAGCAGACCTACAGGCCCTATGTGAAGTTGGGCTGCTGGCTCCACTGGCCAACGGTGAGGGGTAGGGTTGCAAGATCCAGGTCAGAAAACTCCAGTAGATTTTTTTTGGGGGGGGGTGGAGCCTGGGGAGCACAGGGACCTCAGTGAGGTTCAATGCCATAGAGACCGCCCTCCAAAGCATCCGTTTTCTCCACAGGAACTGATCTCTGTGGTAAGGAGAAAGGAAGAAGACTGTAGATGTATACCCCGCCCTTCTCTCTGAATCAGAGAGAGCAGCTTACAATCTCCTGTCTTCTCCCCCCACAACAGACACCCTGCGAGATGGGTGGGGCTGAGAGGGCTCTCACAAGCAGCTGCCCTTTCAAGGACAACTCCTGCCAGAGCTATGGCTGACCCAAGGCCATTCCAGCAGGTGCAAGTGGAGGAGTGGGGAATCAATCCCGGTTCTCCTAGATAAGAGTCTGCACACTTAACCACTACACCAAACTGGCTCTCAGTCTGATCCCCCAGTTCCCACCTGGAGGCCAGCTTCCCTGTCTTCCAGATGCGATGTGAACTGGCTCAGAGAAAGTCACACTCAACAGAGGTGACTGACAGGACAAGCAGCAGTAATAAAAAATGTCTCGTAAAACCAGCTTCAGTCTCCGCTTTATCCTCTTCTCAGTTCAATTGGAACTTGGCGCCCTCAACACTGTAGTCACGTTCACGAAAAGCCAAAAGAGCCAGACGACTCCCCATGACTGTGAAGACACGTTCTTCAAATTCCATCCTTACTTTGATCGTGTTCTTTCCTCTTCCACCTCCACAGCTGAGTCCATTCTTGAGATTTTCTTCCCCCTGCTTTGTTCATCCGGGAGGACAAGTGGCATGGAATAACCTGATCTCCTCAGATCTTGGAAGCTAAGCAGGGTTGGTACTTGAAAGGGAGACCATCAAGGAAGACTCTGTGGAGGAAGGCACCAGGGGCAACCCATCTCTGCTTCTCGCTTGCCTTGAAATCCCCTTGCTGGAGTTGCCGTAAGTCGGCTGTGACTTGATGATGCTTTATGCCAAACTTCTCATTTGGTGGCCAAACTGAGGCTCGGGAGCCACACGTGGCTTTTTCACACATATTGTGTGGCTCTCAAAGCCCCCAACCCATCAGCCGCTTTGGAGAAGGCATTTCTCTCTTTCAATCACTTCTCCAAGCCAAGCTAACTGGCAGCTTAAAAAGTGCGTTTAAAGTTACAGTTGCTTTCTTTTCACCTCTCTCTCCCTTCTCCCTGCCCTCCATCTAGAAGAAGAAGAAGACATTGAATTTGTATTCCACCCTCCACTCAGGGTCTCAGAGCACCTCACAATCTCCTTTATCTTCCTCCCCCACAACAAACATCTGTGAGGTAGGGGTGGGGGGGCTGAGTGGCTCTCTCGGAAGCTGCCCTTTTAAGAACAAGCTCTGCAAGAGCTATGGCTGACCCAAGGCCATTCCAGCAGCTGCAAGTGGAGAATCAAACCCAGTTCTCCCAGATAAGAGTCCGCACACTTAACCACTACACCAAACTGGCTCTCTATTATCCTTCCTTCCTTCCTTCCTTCCTTCCTTCCTTCCTTCCTTCCTTCCTTCCTTCCTTCCTTCCTTCCTTCCTTCCTTCCTTCCTTCCTTCCTTCCTTCTTTTTCAGCCGAATTCTTCATTTTGTCATTCCCTCCTTCCTCACATCATCATTTCTCAACTTTATCCATAATTTAAAAAACCCCAAACATCTGTCTGCACATAGCAACCTGCCTGAGCTTGATGGACCAGCCCTCCTGTCCTGTGGGGTCATCTCCCCTATCCAAAGCTATGTTGGCGATGGGAGACAGTCTTTCCATCAGACACCCCAGATTGTGAAACTCGCTCCCTTAGGAGGTGAGATTCATATCATCACTTCAGGCTTCCTGGAGAGGCCTGCAAACATTGTCCTTCCAGAAAGCCCCGTGAGAATATTTTGCAATGCAATTTATTTATTTATTTTGTGATTTTATGTATTTATTTATTTACGTTCCATTTATATCCTGCCCATTCCAAATGGACTCAGGGCGGCTAATAATTATAATAAAACCAACATCTCAATTTCAAATATGAAACAATAGGACAGTAAGTTATAATTTAAAACAAAGTATTGGTGCGATACAGAGTATACAATTTATCTGTTGGTGGTCCTTCTGGTGGAGTTGCCCAGCAGCATAAAAGCGGCAGCCTTCTCCCCTAGTTGTTATAGACGTGTTTAAAAAGTTTAAAAGTTTATCTCCCAGGTTTTAAGATTGGCCTTTCACTATCTTTCTGTGTTAACACCTGGCTGTTTTAGTTTGCTCTTTTGCCTTTTGGAGTTAACTCACTGTTGGGTTTTTGCCTTTTTTTTTTTTTTGTTTCTTGGTATGTTGCTATGGTAAGGTTGTTTGTTTGCGTTTTAATCCATGGGAGGGTTGTGTTTTTTTAAAAAAAAAAAATCCCTGAATGCAAAATGTTATGTGGAAAACGACTTTTTGATAAATGTTATCTACGGCTTTCAGAGAACTCGGATTTGGTTTAATGACATTTCCCAGGAGTACTAACATGAGCTGGTTATAAAGCAAAAAAACAACAACAACTCCAATTGGATTCACCTCCAGTAAAGTTTTCTTGCTGTGACTTGGACGACCCAGGCTAGCTAAGCAGGGTCAACCCTGGTTTGTACTCAGATGGGAGACCAGCAATGAAGTCCAGGGTTGTTACGCAGAGGCAGGAAATGGCACACAACCTCGGAAAGCATGCATGCTGGGGTCATGCTTGCTGCCTTGATCCAGCCCCCATAGGGCTGGCATAACTAACCTGTGATTTAATGGCTTTTCCCAGGGCTTTTGTTTGTCGAAAAAGCCCATCGGGAACTCACTTGCATATTAAGCCACACCCCTGATGTCACTATTGTTTCACACAGGGCTTTTTTTGTAGAAAAAGCTCAGCGGATACTCATTTGCATATTAGGTCACGCCTCCCGATGCCAAGCCAGTCGGAACTGCGTTCCAGTGAGTTCCTGTTCAAAAAAGGGTCAGATCTGACAGAAAAGTCACTTTGTCGGACCATGTGTGCCATAAAATGTTATTCCAGGAACTGGAGATATAAACTTTATACATGACACAGGCAAACCCAGTTAACTGACCTTTTACACAAAATACAAACAAAAGCAATTGATTCCTAAGAAGGAAAGCAATTGCTTTACTGGAGAATCCACAAAAGCCCCTATAAATGTATTTAATCATATGTAAAACTAGGGCCTTTTTCAAGGGATAACATACCCATACCCTAGGCATTGCCTTTCATTTCTTGACAACTTCAACCACACACACCTTGCCATGTGCTCCTGTGCACCCTGCCTCCCCCAGCAGCCTCCTGCCTTCCCTCCCTCGCACTCGTCACTTGCAGGCTGGATAAGAGCTCTGGACGGGCTGGTTTTGGCCCCCAAGTCATATGTTTGACACTTCTGCTCTATGCCATAACATCAATGTTGAGTTCTATCTTTCCCTACAAAGTAATTTATGCAGTAGCCAAGTCGCTTGCTTACAACTTTATTGCCAGTAACTCATGAAGTCGAATTTTTACTCACAAGACTCCACAGCTTAGAGGGTGCACTGGTTGGCAGGCACCCTTATCTGAAAGTCAGCCTGGGTGAATATTTCTTCATGCATACCTTCCTATTCTAGTCTTTTTTTTTTAAAAAAAAAAAAAGTAAAGTATGAATCTGCCCCAAAGGAGGCAGAAGGAGAAGAATTTTGAGAGTTCCTTGGGCTGCAAGAAGATCAAATCAGTCAGTCCTAAGGGAAATCAACCCTAACTGTTCCTTGAAAGATCAGATGCTGAAGCTGAAGCTCAAATACTTTGGCCACCAAATGAGAAGGGAGCACTCCCTGGAGAAGACCCTGATTCTGGGAAAGACAGAAGGCAAAAGAAGAAGAAGGACAGAAGGCAAAAGAGAAGATGGCTGGACAGCATTACTGATGTAACTAACACAAATTTGAGCAGACTTCGGAGGATGGTGGAAGACAGGAGGGCCTGGCTTGACTTTGTCCATGGGGTCACAAAGAGTCAGACTCGACTGTGCGACTGAACAACAACAAAGGATATGCATTGTATTCTTCTTCTCAGGGCCCCCTGATGTGTGTTGTAAGGAAGATGATTCAGATGAACCACAGAGGGCTCATAGATATGTTATACACATACACACTGTTCCTTCTCTGAACCCGACAGGATACTGAAAAGATTTTAATCTTAGCTGCCTGTTTTATCAGTTCCTACAAGCTTTCTTTACTGTGTGAGGGGAACCATATAAAAAACTGCTGTAGTGTAATGCAATAGTGTAAGAATATATACGCTGTCAACAGGGCAATCCCTGGGCCAAAGTAGGCCTCAGTCATGACCTTCCTGAATAGGGTTCCCACAAGTCCCCACTGGCTGCCGGCATGGGACTTTTTTCACATTCACACAATGTACACAGCACAATGATATCACCCGGAAGTGAGGTATTGCGTCAGGCACATTGCACGGGGTTGTTGTTGTTCAGTCGCACAGTCAAGTCCGATTCTTTGCAACCCCATGGGCCAAGTCACGCCAGGCCCTCCTGTCTTCCACCATCCTCCGAAGTTCACTCAAATTCAAGTTAGTTACATCAGTAATGCTGTCCAGCCATCTCATCTTTTGCCGTCCCCTTCTTCTTTTGCCTTCTGTCTTTCCCAGCATTAGGATCTTCTCCAGTGAGTGCTCCCCTCTCATTTGATGGACAAAGTATTTGAGCTTCAGCTTCAGCATCTGACCTTCCACTCTAGCAATTCAGTGAAAACTATGGTTTCGCACAAGGGCACTGTAGCAATTTGGAGGGAAATTCTGTTTCCCCCCAAATTGCTAGAGCATTCCCATGTGAAGCCGTAGGGTTTTCCTGAAATTGCTAGAGCATCTGGGCATTATATATCACTTTTGGGTGATGCCATCACATCATGCACCACTGTGCATGATGGAGCTTTTGGGGGTGGGGATCCCCCCTCCCCGTGGCCCACTCCATGCTGCGGGTAGGGGGCCCTGAAACCAGAGGAACCCCTGCCCCCAGCAGAAGCTTGGGAAGCCTATTCCTGAAAGCCCTTTGGTAAGTCAACATTCTATTCTCTCCATGTTGCTCAGGGGAAAACATGGCTAACGATGGAATCCTAAGTAGATGTGGCACAAACCCAATGGACTTCAAAGAGTATAACTTTGCTTAAGATTGCACTGAAAGAAAATGACTGCACTAAAGTGAACTACAATGCAATCCTAAGAGCACTTGCTTGACGGTAAGCCCCCCTTAACAGAACTTATTTGGATTCTCAGTAGACCTGGACCAATTTCACACTAGTCTTCCTTCACTCTCACTCTCCTCTTCTCCGCAGGGCTTCCGTTGGATTTCACACTATCTACTCCGGGGCTGCAACTAGTCTGCCTCTTGTGCACAGCAAACAAGATCCTCTAAAAACCAGTTTCTGTTTGCTGCTCAAAAAAGCCGAAGTGAGTTGCAGCCCCAGGGCAGATAGTGTGAAATCCATCAAAAGCCCCGCGGAGAAGAGGAGCGTGAGAGAGGCATAAGGCTAGTGCAAAATCAGTCCTGCTCTACACATTTGCATATGGCTATGGGAAGATTCAAACTGGAGATTTCTTAGGGATGCCAGTGTCACGTCTCAGGGTGCAGGCAGGAGGGAGTCTAAAGCCGGCCTGAAGTCAAAGTTCAAAGAGTCAGTCAGGAACCAAGTCATCACAGCAAAATCGCAAACCAGAAGCAGAAGTCAGTGTCCAAAGCCAAAGGGTCAGGGTAACAAGGAATTCAAACCAGTCAGGATCTGGAATCAGGAAGGAGCATGGATGCAAGCCAGGAAATCGACTTGTTGCTTCCACAAGGTTGCCAAGTCCCGGGCGTGAGTTATATGGGAGCCTCAATCAGCCGGCTCCTTGGGTGGCCATAGTTCTCCTAGTATTCAGGGCTAATAGGTTGGAAGCATTGGCGCGCTGCATGTCTGCGCTCTGCCAGCATATGTTGAAGATGGGTGCACATTCTTGAGATGGAAGGGGAAGAACTTGGAGGAGACTGATTGTCAACAGCCGGCATGGGTGCCTGGAATGTGGAGGGTTTGATTGATGGGCCAGCTGTTGGTTCTCCCTGCTCTGTTAACCCTTCCAGCTTCCCCTCTTCAGGGCTCATGACAGCCAGCCTCTAAGTGGGACCTGGGGATCCCCTGGAATTGCAGTTCATCTTCATCAGCCTACAGAGATCTGCTCACTTGGAGAAAATGTGTGTGTGTGGTAGTAGTTACAGTGTACATATTGTACATTTAACTGGCAGTATGCAGTAGATATGAAATGTAGCTACAGATTGCATTTTCTCCAGGGGGCTCATCTCTGCCAGCTGGAGATCAGTTGTAAAAGTAGGTGATTCCCAGGCCCCACCTGGAGGCTGGCAACCCTAAAAAGAATATAAATTTTAGTTGCATTACAGTAATAATATTGAACATATGAACATATGAAGCTGCCTTATACTGAATCAGACCCTTTGTCCATCAAAGTCAGTATTATCTGCTCAGACTGGCAGCTGAGCAGACAATCCAGGGTCTCAAGCAGAGGTTTTTCACTGCTATTGGCATGGACCTTTTTTTGTTGGAGATGCCGGGGATTGAACCTGGGACCTTCTGCTTACCAAGCAGATGCTCTACCACTGAGCCACCATCTATTATATTTTCAAGCTACTAAAAGGACATTAACATTTTTAACATATTGTCTAATGTTTAAGGGGGCCTACTTCATCAGGGGCCCACTTGCCATCGGGCAAGCTGACACCCTGGCCAGTCCACCACTGACATTGGAGCCCAGTAACATTTTTAAGATCAATAAGTTTTATTCAGAATGTAAGCTTTCATGTACATGCACACTGTATCAGACAATGAAATGGGGTACAGTGAACGGTGCTACATATAGCTGGTGGGCAGTAATTAAGCACTGAAAACAGTACAAAGTTAGAATCCCGTGGCAAAACAGTGAAATTAACAAATGGAAAGAATAGCAAGTTTGGCTTGGATAGCATCCCTTGTGCGGGGAAACAGCCAAGGCGATAAACATGTCAGAAATGGAGATGGATGATGAGAGCATCCACTGTCCCAGCTTACAATCTCTTTACCTTCCTCTCCTCACAACAGACACCCAGTTTGACCAGCTGGCTGAGCGTGGAAATTGGGGAATCAAACCCGGTTCTCCCGGATTGGAGTCCGCTTACTTAACCACTACACCAAACTGGCTTTCCTCTCTCTGCCATGGAAGCTGACTGGGCCAGTCACATGCTCTCAGCCTAACCTGCTTCATAGGCAGAGCTTCTTTTGAGCAGGAACGCACAGGAACGCAGTTCCAGCTAGCTCGGCATCAGGGGGTGTGGCCTAATATACAATGGAGTTCCTATTACAAAAAAAAGCCCTCATTGGTAGCCCCTGACCTGAGAGACATCTGGCTATCCTCAACCCAGAGCCAGGACCTTTTCTGCCCTGGCTCCAACCTGGTGGAACTCTCTGCCAAATAACATCCATGCCTTGCAGGATCTAAGGCAGGGATGTTCTGCCAGGTGTTTGGTTGAGGACAGTGAGGGTTCTATCCTGGCAGTCCGCCCCCTTCCTGTGAGACAGCAGCACTACTGGCTTCTCTTGCGCCATCTCCAGCTACATTCCTCTGTCGCTTTTTTTTTAAACCTTGTTTGTATTTATTATTTATTATGTATTTATTTCTTATTTTTTAGTTTATAACCTGCCCTCCCTAAAAATGGACTCAGGGTGGGTAACAACATATAAAACTTACAGTCAAAAATGTCCGAGTTAAAACATCCAATAAAATTAATTAAAATACCAAGGTGGCGATAGAGAAAAACCGAATACCGGGCCCCAGAAGTGGGCTAGGACCAGGGCCAGCGCATGGGGTTCTGCTGCCTGAGGCAGAACCCCGATGTGTGCCCAACCCCTCCCCCTGAATACTTATTAGTGTACATGCGGCATGATGACATCACACGGTGATGTCATCATGCACTGTTATTCTGGGCACTGAGGGGCCGGGAGAGTTCTTCCGATCCCTCAGCACCCAGAAGCAATGCAGCTGAAAGCAGCACATTGTTTCTAGGCACTGAGGGGTTGGAGAAACTCTCCTGGTCCCTCAGCGCCCAGAGACAATGGAGCATGATGACGTCACCACGTGACGTCATCATGCCACGCCGCGTTGTTTCTGCGTTCTGAGGAGCTGGGAGAGTTCTTCCAATCCCTCAGGGCCAGAAGCAACAGCGCCCAGGACTGAAAGAGCCACATTTTCTGGGAGCTGAGGGGCCGGAAGAGTTTCTCCAACCCCTCAGGGACCAGAAACAATACGTCTCCCAAGAGCCGGCACCTGAGGCAACTGCCGAATGTTGCCTAATGGACGCGCCAGCTCTGGCCAGGACACAGATTTTAATTAATGTTTTATTGATATTGCACACTGTTCTGAGCCCAGATCACCGGGGGAGGGCAGTGGAAAAATCTAATCAAATAAATAAAAGAAATAAAGAGTGCTGTCAGTTTAGTAACAGCTGTATTTCTTTTTTTAAAAAAAATTAAATAAGAGCATCTTTTGCCAGGTGTACTGCTGGAAGGAAGTAGATCTAACCCAAGCTCTGCTCACTTGAAGATGCTTTATCCTGCATCGATTCCTTGGATGACTGAGGTTAGTACAGTGTTCCTTTTATGCTGAGTTAGTGTAAGCTAGCTCACAGGTTATTGGCCTCCAGCTCACGCAGTTTTGTCTTAGCTCAGGAAGAATGGCCCCAGAGCAAGCTAATTCCTGCAGTAGCTCCCAACTTTAATGCCAGTAGCTCACAAAGTAGAATTTTCGCTCACAAGACTCCACAGATTAGAGGGAACATTGGACTATTGTCATTCCAACTAGCAGCAGTGGTCTTTTAGTGAAGATGCTGGGGGTAGAAGTTGGAACTTTCTGCATGCAAAGCAGAGGTTCTGTCATTGAGCTAAAGCTCCGATACAATCAACTGTGGTCTCGTAAGAACAGATGGACCAATGGTTTAGTGTATAAAGAGTCAGTTTGGTATAGTGGTTAAGTGAGCGGACTCTTATCTGGGAGAACCGGGTTTGATTCCCCACTCCTCCGCTTGCACCTGCTGGAATAGCCTTGGGTTAGCCATAGCTATTGCAGGAGTTGTCCTTGAAAGGGCATCTGCTGTGAGAGCCCTCTCAGCCCCACCCACCTCACAGGGTGTCTGTTGGGGGTGGAGGAGAGAGAAGATATAGGAGATTGTAAACCGCTCTGAATCTCTGATTGAGAGAAGGGCAGGGAATAAATCTGCCCCCACTTCACAGGGTGTCTGTTGTGGGAGGAGAAGATATAGGAGATTGTGAGCCGCTCTGAGACTCTGATTCAGAGAGAAGGGCAGGGTATAAATCTGCCCCCACTTCACAGGGTGTCTGTTGTGAGAGGAGAAGATATAGGAGATTGTGAGCCGCTCTGAGACTCTGATTCAGAGAGAAGGGCAGGGTATAAATCTGCCCCCACTTCACAGGGTGTCTGTTGTGAGAGGAGAAGATATAGGAGATTGTGAGCCGCTCTGAGTCTCTGATTGAGAGAAGGGCGGGGTATAAATCTGCAGTCTTCTTCTTCTTCTTCCATTTAGTCCATCATCCTGTCTTACTCAGGGACCAATGAGTTCTTCTGGAGCTGGAAAAGCAGGACATAGAGGCCAAGCCCATCTCCTGGCGTTGCCTCCTGGCTCTGGGATCCAGAGATTTACTGCCTCTGACTGTGGAGGTTCCCTTTAGTCACCGTGGCTAGTAGTCACAGATAGATCTATCCTCCATGAATCCAACAAATTCCTTTTCAAAGCTGTCTCAGCCTATGGCAATCACTGCTTCCTGGCAGTGAATTCATCAGAATGTGTGTACACAAAAGGCTTTGGTGGACTGAATCCGGGCTGAATTAATTCTACAAACTGAAAGCCTATGTATTTTTTTTAAAAAGAAACAGTCCGCCTTCCCATTCTTCTATTACAAAGCTATATATGTGATTTAATTATGTTCCGAAGTACGATGCAATTACAGAATGTCAATATCAAAGCGGTTACAGACTAACAAAGTTATCTAACCCACGATTTAATTTGATCTACCTTCCCCTTTTCTTTTCTTTTTTGGCCAGGAGATCTCTCTCTCCCTTACTCACTCTTAATTTTTTGTCTTAGTGGAACCCTGCCAAGTAATGATTTCCCTGAATATTAATGTCAAGGACTGCCACAATAGCAGAGAGCGAGAGTAGTTTAAAGAAAGACGATGCCGGCAATTTTTAGCCCGCTGAATATTTATAACCTCATTGCAAATTCATTGTCGCTGCCGTGTTATGTAACCACAGAGGCAGTTCTGGCTTCCAACAGAAAGCGGGCTGGAGGAGACTTCAGTGGGAAGACACAGAGGTATGCATTTGAGGAACACAGAATGGAAAGATCTCTTTGAAACAGATAGTCGGCGAGGGGAGGGATTTCCATCAATCTGTCTGGGAAACATCCTTTTCTTTGCACCACTCGACACATTATACAGAATGTGGTGGTAACCAGGGGCCGTTTTGTAGAAAAATAGGTGGCGGAGTTCATTAGCAGAACTCATTAGCATATGTCCCCCAGCCAAAAGCAACCCGATGCAAGAAAGGAGAGCCCCGGGCCAGCGAGGCCTGCTTAGGCTGGCTAGAGATCCAGCCAGCCCAAGCAGGCCTCGTTCGCCTGGGGCTCTCCTGCCCCCCCCCCCCGTCAAAAGGCCAGCAAGCCACCCGCCACCCAAAATCGCATAAGAAGTGGAGAAAGGACGGTGCGGGCTTCTTCAGGGCTTAATGAGGGCTGCTGGGGGCGTGGCAAAGCCCCTGATGGCTGGATGACTGCCCGCTCTCCTAATTCAGGGATTGTTATGCAGCTGCACCTACTATTCAATGGACAAGACAGGTGGGGAGGAAGAGGGGGAACCATCAGAAAGGTTCAGAAGCTGTGCTCCTGTGAGCTCCTGCTGAATCTGAGGCCTGGTGGTAACAGAGACTGGAATTTATTTCCAAAATTTGTATCCTGCCTTTCCATCCTTACAAGGGCCAGGGGGTTCTTTTTGAGCAGGAACACACAGGAACTGGCTTGGCATCAGGGGGTGTAGCCTAATTTGCAAATGAGCCCTTGCTGGGCTTTTTTGTACAAAAAGGCCCTGTGTGAAACAATGGCGATGTCAGGGGGTGTGGTCTAATGTTCAAATAAGTTCTTGCTGACAAGGGCCATCAAGGTGGCTAACAATTTTAAACATACATGATAAAAAAATCACATTTTAAAACCATTAAAATCACCCCTTCCCCCTCACATACACAATGCAGGTCATTAAATCAATTTTAGAAAGAGAGTTAAAAATAGAGTTAAAATACATACAAAATATAAAAGCATTGGTTAGGGCTCACTGAAGGAATGCCAAACAAAACAAAACCTTCACCAGTGTGGTACAGCAGTTAAGAGTGGCAGACTCCAATTGGAGAGCCAGATTTGATTTTCCCACTCCTCCTCCCCATGAAGCTTGCTGTAGGACCTTGGGGCAGTCATAGTTCTCTCAAAACTATCTCAGCCCCAGCTGCCCCCATAGATGCCTGTTGTGGGTAGGGTTGTCAGCCTCCAGGTGGGGCCTGGAGATCTCCCGCTTTTACAACTGGTCTCTGTGGGAGTCAGGAAACGAGACGAGATGACCGTGGGTGAAAGCTGACCTCCTCCAGGGCGGGAGCGCTGCTTTATTTAAATCCATGTGTAAGCCAGTGATTGGACAGTTTGGCCACAGGACTGCACATGCTCTTTACGCCATGAGACACTAGGCACTTGCTGATTGGGCTACGTCGGGTGCAGGCAGCACAGGCTTCCACGTGGTTTGCCAGCGTGGCGTCTGGTACTTTTCCTACACCCTACATCTCCCCCTTTGTGTTTTTAAGCTTGTAGTAGGCGTAATACAATGCTCGTCGCTGCCATGATTCTTTGGATTGTGTACACAATTGTATCAAGTTAGGAAGACACTGAATACAACAGCAAATGCTAATCAATAAAATAACAATAGCAATACCGGCACAAATTAATTGTCGAAGCCAAGTAAGATTTGGAAGGAAAGAGGTGAGCCATGCAAACGGGTCCCAGTCTGGGTGGAGCGCGTTATTTGCAATCAAGGTGTGCAGATGCTCCAGTTCTTTCTCTATTGTTCGGTTGAGATCTAGAAAGCGCACCTCACAGGCCGCGGGCCCAACGATTTTACAAAAGCCTCCTTGGCGAGCCAGTAAATAGTCCAGAGCGAGTCGATGCTGTAGCTGGATCTGGTGTAGACTAAAGATTTCGCTCTGTGAATCGCGTATGACAGCGGTTGTTGCATTGATGGATTGCTCGAGACGACAGGTGAGTCCAATGATGGAGGCTCGATTTTCTTGAGCAATGATGTTAGAATAGCTTCCTAGGGTTAGAACACCCGTGAGACCTGAAATGACTGCTCGCCCCACTCCCCATTTCTCGGGACCCCCGCTCAATTGGGGGTCCACAAACACTGTGTCCGAGCAACCTGGTCCCAACGGGCTCCGTCGTTGCCGGTGGCGCGGGGGTGCAGGTGAGGGACGCAACACTGTGACAGGCAAAGTAAGAAATCCAACGGAAGCACACTCATAATCCCCTGGATGAAAATTGGTGGCAACCCCCCCACCCCAGAAAAACCACAAATTAGGGTCCTTAATTATCCAACCACTACAAATGGAACTGGGGGTAAATGTGGAAACATTAGGAAATAAAAAGGGGAAGGATACTTGCAGCATGTCCCAAGTCGAATTCATAAGTGACATATTAAGGACGTAGGAGGAATTAAAATTCATATTGTTACCCCCTCCCACCCAAAAGCTATCCGTACAATGGGTTTGGTTTCTACGGTGAGCCCAGTATTTCCTCCCGTCCGCGAACCCTTTCCAAGACCCAAAAGCGGGATTATTCGCACCACAGCAAAAACACATACCAGGAAGGGCATACTGATAATGAAACATGCGAAAGCGGGTGTCGTTAACGTTGTCCTCCATGGGGTTAGTAAACATATAGGACTGGTCTAAATTTTGCAATTGAGCCAACACTATCTCTGGTGCCTGAAAAGGGGTGGGCATAAAGGACATAGAAGAAACAGACATGGGGGGCTCGTACACGAGTGTAACATTAGTCCCATGGTGCCAAAACATATAAGCGGCGTGGCGGACCCACAAATTTTGAGGGGGAGACCGGCTCAGTGGCTCTGCATTGAGGGGAACCATAAAAAGACAAAAGAAAACAAACAGAAGGCCCATCATAGAGTTGCGCTGAATACAAGTAATAAAGGCCACAAAAAGACGCTCAGGCGTCGGGGGTTCCTCGCCACCCAGTAGTCCGAGCGCCTGCTCCGTCAGTCGCTTCAGGCTTCCCCAAGTGACCAGAGGTGTTGGAGGGGCCCCTGCTGGCCGACGGCGGCGCTGTTGCTGTACTGTCTCGGTCAGGGACGCATGGGTCTGGAACTCGGGAATCGGGTCGTGCAGACCTTGATGCCACGCCATCGGTGCTGATCGCTGGACGGACCAAACGAGCTGGAACCCACAAGGGTCCGGAAGCAGTTTCCACAGCTGCGTACCCCCGCCCCCACGTTATCAAGGGAGCAGGCCCCAGCCACGCAGGATCGGGCGCGCGGCGATAATAAACCAATGGCCGGGCCAAGGGGGTCTCTTGCTGAAAATGGCGTTGAGCACGCGTATAAGACGACTGCTGAGAAAAACATAAATTCAAGTGGTTAATAGTAAAGAGGGTTTGTGCTAAGAGCATTTCACAGGAGACAGCGGAGGGGGGTTCTCCCCCTTTCTGTTTTTCAAGAACAGCCAGGGCAGTTTTTAAGGTGCGGTTGGCACGCTCCACAATAGCTTGACCTGTGGAATTAAAGGGAATACCGAAGAGGTGCCGAACGTTCCAGCGGGCACAAAACTCAGCAAAGGCGGAGCTGCAGTAAGCAGGTCCATTGTCTGTTTTCAGGGTGGCGGGACGGCCCATGACAGCCATGGCGCGAACAAAATGGGAAATCACCTGTTTAACAGTCTCCCCACGTTGGGGGGAGGCGAAAATGTAGCCGGAATAGGTATCTATGCACACGTGAAGATACTTCCAGGGGGCGAAGGCAGGAAAGTGAGTGACATCCATCTGCCAGAGATCGTTGGCAGCGGTACCCCTGGGATTTACGCCCATGGAGGGGTGGGAAGCAATGGCGGAGCACAGGGGGCATTGCTCATCGACCAGGGAGTGCAAAGCCTGTAATTTTTCAAGGGGCAGCGGCCATTGTTCTACCCAAACGGGTTCTTGAGAAAGCCAAGAAAGGGCCACTGCGGAAGGCTTGGCCATTACTCATCAAGAATCAGGCTTGCTTTTAGCTGATTGAGAAGATCCCTCCCCCAGAGATTTAACCCCAGCGGGACCACAACGGGCTGAATATAGCCCAAAAGAGTTTTCGTGTGTGTGGAAACGACGGGGAGGGACCGCTGACTTTGACGGGCGGCCCTGGTCCCACCAACACCATGCACCGCTGGACTATCGTCTAACGGCCACTCGGCCGGCCATTGAGCAGAATCAATAACAGAAATATCAGCTCCGGTGTCCAGAAGGCCCTCAAAGGGTTTTCCGTTGACTAAATAAGTTCGTAAAGGCTTGGAAGCAAGGATCTCTTGGTTCACCAGAGCGATCTGAAAAACAGAAGAAGAAGAGAAACCACCCTCGCGCCCCCTTATGGGAAGCGCTGTGAACGACGGGAGTCCCGGGCGGAAGTGAAAAAGGGAGTTGGCTCCATGCTTGTACTAGGAGCGGCACCCCCGGGGGAGGGGCTTCCTCACAAGAAGGAATGATAAACACTCCCTGTTCCCCCATCTCCTGCAGGGGTAAGAGCAAGGCTGCCGCTGCGGGGAAGTCTGGAGGCAAAGAGACAGCCAAGGTGGTTACTTCTCCTGGTAAAGGTTGGGCGGCAGCAGACACCGTCTCCAGGGTCCAAAGTAAAGGGTCTCCCTTTGGGCTCGGGCAAGGAGACTGCCCGCTTATGAGTTTTTTTGCTCTGAGTCGCTAGGGGGGGCAGAGCGGCACTGATTTGCCCAATGATAGCCCTTCCCGCACCTCGGACATTTTTTCGATGGCCTATTGTCCGAGGAGCCCCCTTGGGGGGTCCGGGCGCGGCATTGAGCCCGGAAGTGGCCTGGTTTCCCACATTTAAAACAGTTCCCCGCGGGCCGTTTGCCTCTGTCCCCATTTCCCCGAAGGGCTGCGGCCAGAAGCGCCATCTCGTGCTGCTTGGAGCCCACCTCAGCACAGGCTGTTAACATGTCGGCTAAGGTGTAGCCAGGGCGGCTGACGACAGAGCTCAGAACTCGCTTGCAGTCAGTGTTGGCATTCTCATAGCCTAACTTCACCAGCAACTCGCTTTGCGCCTCGATGTTATCCAGCTGCCGCTGGATGGCCTCTTGGAGGCAATCGATGAAGGCGCCATAAGGCTCCCCGTTACCCTGCCGGATGGCACTGAATGATTTTTGTGCCTTCTCTGTAACTGGGACCCGGCGGAAGGAGCGGAGGATGCAAGCTTTAATGCCTGCCAGATGGGCGTCAGTGAGCTGGGCTTGAGCAGCCAGGTCAGCAAACTGTCCCGCCCCATAAAGCTGGTCGGCGGTAATTTGAGCAGTACCCGCAGCAATGGCGGCGGCCCGATATTCGCTGTCCCACACGACATATTGGGAGGGGGACAGAATCATACGAGCAAGAGTCTTCCAATCATAGGGCAACATAGAATAACCTTGTGCGATACCTTCTAAGGTCCCCTGCACAAAGGTAGACTTCAAGCCATAATCTTTAATGGATTTGTTCAATTCTCTCAGGACGGAATAGGGCAACCCTGTCCAAGTTACTTGAACCTGGTTAGGGTGCCGCGGATCCGGGGTCCGTGTTATGGGGAACAACCCCGGAGATTCCCCACCCCAATCCTCTGACAAGTCCAGTTCCCCTGCCTCTCGGGCTCGAGCCAAGGAGCGTTCTAAGGGACTGAGAAGGATGGCGGGAGAGGACTGGGGCGCCGGGAGGGCTGAGCCCAGCGGCTCACTGGGAGACACAACCGTCTGGGGAGCTCCCGCGGGAGCTGAGGCCTCTGGCCAAGGGGCCAGGGCCGGGTAGAGATAAGGGGGGGGGGTTCACCCGACGTCTCAGGGGGCTTACAGAGGATGTTATCAGTCGGAGTGAACTGGCAAATGGCATGATGAATCCGCTGCCAGGTTATGAGCAGAGACATAGGAGCGCGGGGTTCCTGCCGCAACTCTGCTCCGATTTTCCCCCAGTCACTGGGCTTCATGGAACCACATTGTGGATACCATGGACACTGGCAGTCTATCTCCCGCAGGAGCTCAAGGATCTCTTTCCCTGACGGACATCTGTCGGGCTGCTGTGACTGACATAATTTCCGTAATTCATCCGCATGCGCTACCTGTTCTTTGGACAATGTTTCCCCCATACTCACCTGAGAAGGTGCACCGTGAAGACCGAGAGGTCGGGCGAGTAGAGGCGGGGAGCTGATCACGTCGGGGTCACCAGCTGTGGGAGTCAGGAAACGAGACGAGATGACCGTGGGTGAAAGCTGACCTCCTCCAGGGCGGGAGCGCTGCTTTATTTAAATCCATGTGTAAGCCAGTGATTGGACAGTTTGGCCACAGGACTGCACATGCTCTTTACGCCATGAGACACTAGGCACTTGCTGATTGGGCTACGTCGGGTGCAGGCAGCACAGGCTTCCACGTGGTTTGCCAGCGTGGCGTCTGGTACTTTTCCTACACCCTACAGGTCTCCATCTGATGGAGTTCAGCTCCCTTGGAGAAAACAGCTGCTTTGAAGGGTGGACTCCATGGCATTGTCCTATGCTGTGGCCCCTCCTCTCCCCAAAACCCGCCCTCTTCTACCCCCAAAGTCTGCAGGTATTTTCCAACACAGACCTCGCAACCCTAGTTGTGGGAAAAGGAAGCAAATGCAATTGTCAGCTACTTTGAGACCCATGAGGCTCTCTGGGTGACCTTGGGCCTGTCACAGTTCTCTCAGAGCTCTCTCAGCCCCTGCAACCTTGCAAGATGCCTGTTGTGAGGAGAGGAAGGGAAAGCAATTGGAAGCCACTACGATGCTCCTTAGGGTAGAGAAAAGCAGGGTATAAAAGTCTGCTCTTCTTCTTCTGGGCAGAAGATGGCAACAGAACTGGACAGGCGAAGTTGTCATATTCCAGGCCAGACTACCGATGGGGTGGTTCATATTCGAATGCTCAACCAGATATAAAGCTTCCTGCATTTTATAAATTTGAGGAATCTCATTTTCTGATGTGGTTGTTTCTAAATACAGGGAGACTTTATAAGAGGAAAAGTTTCAAAATGCAAGCTCCTCCCCCCGCCCACTGCAGCCTGAAGTGGTACAACCCGAGCTTTTTTTGTAGCAGGAACTCCTTTGCATATTAGGCCACACCTCCCTGATGTAGCCAACCCTCCTGGAGCTTACTGTAGGCCCTGTAAGAAAAACCCTGTAAGCTCCAGGAGGATTGACTACATCAGGGGTGTGTGGTCTAATATGCAAAGGAGTTCCTGCTACCAAAAAAAGCCCTGGGTACAACCTAGAATTCGACTTCCTCAGTCTATATTTATCACTTTATTCGGGGTAACCTATAGATCAGCTCTTTAAGGTGAAGAGCTCAGGCTTGCATTGTTTGTGTGAGAATGAGAGAGACAGCACAAATTTCTTCTCCAAACCAAGAAGCCGTGACAACAGTATTAGGTTGTCACCCAGGGAGAATGGGTGTCACCAGACGATGACTTCCCATTATCCCTTCAATAACAGCACTTGACATCCATTCATTCAGGCCACAGCTGCTTGGCACAGGCCGCTCGTCGGCGAACTTTCCAGACTGGTGCTGAAGCACTGCTTCACGGTGCGTTAGGCAAGCCAGAACACAGCAGCCCTTGCTGAAAGTGGCCAGCTTTGAAGGGGCCATGGCTTGGTGCTTATTATACAGTGAGTTCAGCCAGCTTGAGGTAAGCAAGAACGTTTATTGAACAAGAGCGGAACTGAACACAAACAGGCCACACTGCTCCTTATATCCATTTGGCCTGAGTTAAACGCACCCCTTAAGTGGGCAGCAATTCACCCTATTGGTCTCTCCAGGATCCTTCATTTGCATTTCCTGAGAGAAATGCCTCGCGTCCCGATTGGCTGGTTCTAAAAAAACAGCCAACCGGAAAGTAGGCATCAGGATCCTGGAGGGCAACGCAGTATGCTTCGAGGTCAACTAACAGACATAACAAACCAGCAGTCAAAACAACCAATACACAACAGTGGTAGACCATCTGCTTGGCAGGCAGAAGGTTCCAGGTTCAATCCCAGGCTTCTTTAGATAAACAAGACCCGCGATAGGTCAAGGTGATGTGAAAGACCTCTACCTGAAACTCCAGAGATTCACTGACGAAGGGAGCTTTGGCTTGTAAAAGTTTATACTCCCTACCCCCCCCCCCAAAAAAAAAAAAAAAATCTTGTTAGTCTCTGTGATACTGGACTCTAACCTCACTGTTCTAGACAGTATTGGCTCTGAGTCTGATTCAGGCAGCTTCACGTGTATTCTGGTGAATGTGCAAGTTCAGCATCAAGGCTCCCTGGGGCTGCTCACAAGTTAACTTCAAGAGATCTTCAAGGGAAGGAGAAAGCAGACTCTACAGCAGGAGTGGCCAAACTGTGCCCAGCAGGAGCCACATGTGGCTCTTTCCAGGGGTTTTTTTTTTGTAGAAAAAGCCCAGCAGGAGCTCCCCCGTGCCTTCCTCAGCTCACCTATTGCAGCAGGCACACTGGGGAAGGCTGATACCATTGGACAGTCATTTAAAGATACCTCCCTATGACTTCCTCAGCATGTCAGCTGGAGCCCTGGTCAGCCCAGGCGGAGCTCTGCTCCTGTGTGCTCCTGCCCCCCAAAAGTCCTGGCTCATATTGTGTCGCTCTCAAAGCCCTCACCATGCCATTGGCCAGCTTGGAGAATGCATTTAAAGTTAATGTTGCTTTCTTTCCACCCTCCCTCCATCTGTTTTCCTTCCTTCCTTCCTTCCTTCCTTCCTTCCTTCCTTCCTTCCTTCCTTCCTTCCTTCCTTCCTTCCTTCCTTCCTTCCTTCCTTCCTTCCTTCCTTTCTTCCTTCCTTCCTGTCTGCCTGCTCTCAAACATCTGACATTCATGTCTTGCTGCTCTCAAATATCTGACATTTATTCTATGTGGTTCTTACATTAAGCAAGTCTGGCTACCCCTGCCCTACGGGTTACCTGGTAGAACAAGCATTTACTGGTTGGACCAGTCAGATCTTGGCTGGCCGTTCCCAAGCTAGCATCTGTGCCATGGACCAGAATTTACAGCCTTTCAACCTAAGATCTGGCCTTCTGGGAGTTAAGCTGGGATTGTCGGATTTCATACATTTTTAGCACAACACAGCCTTATTGCAGTTGTGGCTCATATGTCACAAATCAAGTAGACACTTGATAGGGCCACTTCAGTACATAGTAGAAGGAACATGCAGTGCCCTCCGCTACCCAGTCCCTTACTGCCCTGTCATCCCCATACTACGATGTATCTTCCAGCATGGCCCAGATGTGACATCATCACAGTGGAAACTCTAGCACTCACCCAAAACTCTATGGAAGAGTTTGGGGGTGAATTTAAAATATCACTCTGGCATGTTGACATCATTTCCTGGTTGAAGCAGAAGTTGCCCCATCACGTGAGAGTGATTGCATCCCCCGCCCCATTTGGTTGGCCGGTTTCGTCCTGCCGGCCAGCTGGGCAGAGGGGGGCAGCAAATGCAGGTAGCAGCAAATGCACCATGGAGCCCCTACCATTCTACGGAGAGATAAGCCACAAAATGACAGCATACACAGCCATATTCATCCAGAATGCCTGCAGTATCTCAGGATCATTTCTCTGGCATGATTATTCCTAGCAGGAGTAGATGTTTCTGTTTGTCTTGTTTTTAAGATAGCCACGAAGAACTCTGCCATCTGGCTGCTGTGACTTTTCCATTTCTTCTGTAGGAAAAACAACGCTCTTAATGTATTGACCCCTTCCTAGCTGAAGATCTCAGTGGTTTTGCAATGAAATATCATATAAAGCGATAAAATGCAATAATAAAATAAGCAATTCTCCAGCTTATCGCAACCAAGTTAAGCAAAATCCAGTTTTCTTACTGAATTTCACAATAACAATAACTTGGGTTCAGCTGGAAAGCTGATTTTAAAGCATTTCCAGCATTCAGGGTGAAACCGTGTCCCTTTTCCCAAAACATATTAATAAAATCTGATAGAAATACTGCGGTTAAAATGCATGCCCAGTTTGGTGCCAATTACGTATACATTTTGTATAAATAACAAGTGTGGGGAAATGGCAAAGTACTGGGAAAGAAACAACTGAAAAGAAGAAATTAGCCTAAGAATGTAAGAGAGAGAAAGTGGTCTTCTGAAATATGCACAAAATTTCAAAGAAATGTAAAAATGCATACTTCTAAATTATAGATCTTGCTTTGAGTTCTACAACACAAACTGCTTATGCCCTTGAGATGGTAGAATCTAATGACTTGGACTCCCATGGGGAGTTTCATATTTGGGACAAATGTATTTCTTTCACCGATTTATAGGAACATTTTTAGTATGTATCAAGCTCCTGCATATATCTTTCCCTTAGAAACTGAATCGTGGTATTTACTACATAATAGCAATAGCCATCTGGCTAGGGAGTGTTTAGATTCTCACAAAGTACAGCTTTGTCTCATGAGTGTGAGAAGGAATGCTCTGGTAACTTCAAAGCCCTTATCTCTTTGATATGTGGTTCTTTCTCCTTTGTTGTTTATTATGGTAACATTTGACCCTTAAGGTAGAAGTGCCTGCCAAAATAGTAACATTTGTGAACCCCTATTATATACCTCTGTATGTGGTTTGATTCTTCAGTTCTTTCAATGACCTGTCTTATAAGCATCACTAGGTCTTAGGAGAGCCAGTTTGGTGTAGTGGTTAAGTGTGCGGACTCTTATCTGGGAGAACCGGGTTTGATTCCCCACTCCTCCGCTTGCAGCAGCTGGAATGGCCTTGGGTCAGCCATAGCTCTGGCAGGGGTTGTCCTTGAAAGGGCAGCTGCTGTGAGAGTCCTCTCCAGCCCCACCCACCTCACAGGGTGTCTGTTGTGGGGGAGGAAGGTAAAGGAGATTGTGAGCCGCTCTGAGACTCTTCGGAGTGGAGGGTGGGATATAAATCCAATATCTTCATCTTCTTCTTCTTCTTAATAAATGGATCTATTTTGAAGTAAACAAAGGATATTGTTATTGGGACTATCGGAGCTTGACAGTATGACTTTATTCCATGGAATCTGAATATAATGCACGCATAATATAAGCTTCCTTGTCATAGAATCTGGATTTCCTTTTTTTTAGACGATTTATGGTATTTGGGCTAAAGCACACAGGCACATAGACCGCTTTGACCTCCCACCATTTGGTCTGACCACATCTGAAAATGGCTGCATTTGGGGAAGTCTGTTGTTTTTGCATTAACATTGGGTGAAATGAATGGTCAAGTCCAGTGATTTTCGATGGATGGGTCAGGAGGACCCTCACACAGGTTATGAAGCTCTACCGGCTGCCTCACAAGGCCCTGCAGAGCTGCCATTTGCTGTTATGTTTTAAGGACCTACTAGTGCAAATCCCTGGAGAGAAACAGTGTCACAGTTGGGTTTTTTTAAAAAAATATTTATATATTTTTAAAATCTTTTTCTCTCTTTCCTTTTTTTGCATGAGAGAAAGAGCAACATGGCAAGAAGAGATGTGAGCGGTGGAGGGGACTCCTCCATGGTTTTAACGCTTGAATTGTTTCCCACTGTGTTATGGTTTCTGGGACTTCCAGGGCAAACTCAACTACTAGGCCACGGGTGTCAAACATGGGGCCCAAGGGCCAAATCAGGCCCCCAGGGGGTTCCTATCAGACCCCAAGCAACTGGCTGTCATCTGCTTCCTTCTCCCTTTTTCTTGCTTCCTTCTGCATCAAGCTTGTTTTGCCAGGCTTGCTCAATCGCGCAGGAGCTACAGAGAAAAACCTCTATGTTCTCCATTGGCTAAGGTTCCTCCCTTGGGGAGGAAGGGGAGGAGGGAGAGCTTGTTTTGCCAGGTTCTCTCAAGCGCACAGCAGAGCTACTGAGCCGGGCCTCTTTTCCTTCTATTGGCTGAGGCTCCTCCCCTTCCTAGTCCCCTCGGGGAAGGCAGGAAAGAGCCACAGCTCTCCCACATGGGAGAGATACGAAGAAATCACCTTTAAAACCAATGAGTGCTAATGTTTTAAGCATGTTTTATATTAAGGTTTTTTTTAAAATCTTTATTTGTGTTTGTCTGTGTCCTTTATAAAGTTTATATCTCTGCTACCTGGCATTTCATTCTATGACACACATGGCCCGGCCTGACAAGGTCTCGTTTATGTCAGATTTGTCCCTCATAACAAATGAGTTCGACACCCTTGCACTAGGCAAACTAGGGATGCCGGACCTCCCCAGCGGGGACCTCACTTCTCCACCACCAATCAGCTGGCCAGTTTGGGGCAGGGGGGACATAACAGCCCAAAAGGGAGGAACACATGACATTTCAGTGATGTACCATACTCTGGTTTCTCTTCAGATCAGTGATGTGCTCACATAACTTTGACGTGACCTGGAATTGATGTAGGCATGTTGGGGTGATGTTCTGTGGAGCAAAAACTTTATGGCAGAATTAGCTTCTACCATAGAGTTTTTGCCCAAAAACCAGAGCATCACCCCAACATCCCTGACATGCCTACATCACTTTTGGGTCATGTTTGAAGTCGCACGAGTATACTGCTAAAACACAGGATGAAATTCCCTGCTCCCAGTACACTCACCCCCTCCTCCAACATCAGCTGCCCATAGGGACCAGACAACCCTAAGGCAAACTGAGGTAGAGTGTGGCAAAGTTTGAGGGCTGCCAAAAAAGGCAAAGGGAGCCTTGTCTACTGGCTTGTTGTAGGGAACCTTAGTGTCCACTGGATCTGTAGACCAGGGGTGGGGAACCTCCATCCTGAAGGCCCTCAAGGTAACTTGGTGTGGCCCTCGGGGATTACTGGGCCGAACCAAGTCATGTGGCAGCCTCACTGGGCCCTAGCTGGCCAGCAAGAATCATGGGGCCCAGCCGCGCTGTGCAGCAGCCTCCCCAGGGTCAGGCAGGGATCACAGGGCCCATGTACTGTGTGGCAGCCTCCCTGGGGCCTGGTTGGCCGCCAGAATTGCTGCAGGGCCTGGAAAAGTTACTGTCACCATTCAGTTTGCACTTGATTATCCCAGATGGTGTGGCCTAATATGCTAATGAGTGTATGACTCAATATGCTAATATTAGGGGATGTGGTCTAATATGCTACTGAGTTCCTGCTGGGCTTTTTCTACAACGAAAAAGTCCTGGACCTATGCATTTGCCTAGGGCGGTGGGCCATGTGTGTGTGTGCCAGATTAGGCTCTCCCCACATGACTTCAAATAGAAAAACAATTATTTGCATTAATTTTGCTGGCCTGAATCATTCTCCCTTGGCAGAGCACTGTTTTTTAAATTGATAATTTTTTGTGGACCGCGAATGATGTTATAAATATCCATATGGCCCTTGGCAGAAAAAAGGTTCCCCACCCCTGCTGTAGACTCTGGTCTTCTGTAGACTCTGGTCTTCTATAGCAGCCACAGTGGAACATGGAGGGCTTTTGAAGACCTTTTTCCATTGTTCATTTTGAATTCTCCTTAAAATACCCTGGGCCAACCATGGGTGTGTGGTTTCTGTTTCCTGCGCCTACCTGTCTCAATCAGGTCTTGACACCAGTGAGGCTATAATGCTGCTTCCCTTTTTCCTGCCACATGATTCCTGTCACATGCTTCAACTTGGTGGTTCCCAGGTCAGAAAAGATTGACGTCTTCTGTTTGACGTTCTGATCACTCAGTTAGGTATCCAAGTCATGACCTCATCAAATCAGAGAAAATAAATATAGCATCAAGCATTTGTGAACTTCCTTCATGAGTTGGAATGCGTTCACAGGCGTTCTTGCCTGCTCTACAGGAGAAGCAACAGATCTTTCACTGGGGAAACAATGAGCAGCGAGCTGCTGAAACCATTCTGTCAGACAAAAGCCTGCAGGCGAATGGCAGGAAACTAGGTAGGCGGGAAACTAGAAGGGAATGAAAAGTTTCTGGGAAACAGCTCACCCTTGTAATCCACATCTCCAAACCCATTCAGCTACCAGCAACAGACGCCAATTGGAAATAATGTTGTTGGCAGACTTCTGGGAAGTACATGGCAGTTTCAGCCCTGGTTATCTCTCCTCCCCACTCTTTCCTTCAGATATGTTCTTTTGAACATATTTAGTGCTGTTGGCTGTACCCAGGGGCACTTCTGAATTAACATTCTTCAGGTGGCACTACTATAGCCAGGGCTTTTGGTTTGTTTTGTTTTTGGAGCAGGAATGCAGTTCTGGCTGGCTTGATGTCAGAGGGGGTGGGCTAATATGCAAATGAGCTCCTGCTGGGCTTTTTCGACAAAAAAAGCCCTGTGTGAAACAATGGTGACATCAGGGATGTGGCCTAATATGCAAATGAGTTTCTGCTGGGCCTTTTCTACAAAAAAGCCCTGTGTGAAATACACATAGGTGTATCTCTTCATATACACAGGCCTCAGATTCAGTGGGAGCTCACAGGAGTGCAGCTCCTGAACCGTTCTGAGAATTCCACCTCCTCCTTTTGAGAATTCCACCTCCTTGTCCATTGAATAGTAGGTGCAGCTGCATAACAATCCCTGGATGAGCTCCACCACCTTTTTTTCTACAAAATGACCCCTACATATACAGATTTCATTTCAGTAGTGTAAGGGCCTAAGCAATCCTCAGTTTGTTACCAGATACATGTGAGATTAAATATCCTGATGTTTTGATTTTGTTTTAGCTTAAATGCTCCTGGAAGGAAATGCAAGTTTGCTTAAGGCTTTTTTTGAGCAGGAACATACAGGAATGCAGTCAGGGGGGTATGGCCTAATATACAAATGAGTTCCTGCTGGGCCTTTTCTACCCCCAAAAGCCCTGAGTGAAACAATGATGATGCCAGGGGGTGTGGCCTAATATGCAAATGAGTTCCTGCTGGGTCTTTTCTACCCAAAAAAGCCCTGAGCGAAACAATGATGATGCCAGGGGGTGTGGCCTAATATGCAAATGAGTTCCTGCTGGGCTTTTCCTACAAAAAAGCTATGTGGTGAAACAATGGTGATGTCAGGGGTGTGTGGCCTAATATGCAAATGAGTTCCTCTGGGCTTTTTCTATGAAAAAGCCCTGCTTCTTAGAGTTTCTATTCCCCAGTTCCCAGCAGGGGATCCCCCATTTTGGGGTGCTCACTGCCGGCCAACTGGCTGGTGGGGGAAAACCCTACTCCCAAACAACACGTCACCAGGCAACATCTCCAATATGATGGTTCCATGCAGAAGTGATATCATTGTGCTGGGGACATTGTGCAGAAACACTTCTTTTGGGGCAAAATCGTATGGCTTGATGCCAATTTTACCACAGAGTTTTGCCCAAAAACAAGAGCATCGGTGCACAACTTGATTTTATTTATTTATTTTAATATATTTCTATTCCACCCATTCCCTGTAGGGCTCAGGGTGGAGTACAACATATGATAAAACAATAAAATACAATAAAAAAACATTCTATAAACAGACAGCTCAACAGCACTCAGATTACCATGTCATCACATATTGCCCAACCTAGCGGTCTGTCATGTTCTCAGGGTGCAGGCAGGCAGGAGTCCAAAGCCAGTCCAAGGTCAAAGTTCAGGAAGTCAAGCAGGAGCCAAGTCACCAATGCAGAATCACAAACCGGAATCAGAAGTCAATGTCCAAAAGCAAAAGGTCAGGGTGCCAAGGAAATCAAGCAGGTCAGGATCAGGAAGAAGCGTGGATGCAAGCCAGAGAATAGACTTGTTGCTTCCACAAGGTTACCAGGTCCTGGGTGGGAGCGATATGGGAGTCTCAATCAGCCTGCTCCCTGGGTGGCAGTGACTCTGCTAGAACTCAGGGCTGAGAGATCTGAAGCATCGGCGTGCCTCATGTCTTCACTCTGAAAGTTCTTTCCAGAGCCTGCTTCGAACTCTTGAGATGGGAGGAGGAGAGCTTGGAGGAGATTGATTGTCAACAGCTGACGTCAACTGGTGCCTGTTTGTTCAGCTGAGGAACTGGCTGGCAACTCTTCCAGTTCTGTTAATCCTTCCAGCTCCTCCTCGTCAGGGCTCATGACATCATCTCACATCATGATAACTCATAGAGATGGCAGTTTTTATTCCATTTCCTAGCACAGATGACAGCGCTGGCCGGGAAGTCAACCTTATCAAGAACAGACGCCCTCAGCCTCAGCTAAAAGCTTGGCAGAACAGCTCTGTTTTACAGGCCCTATGGAAGGCTAATAAGCCAGGTAGGGCCCAGATCTCAATTGGGAGCTGATTCCACCAGGTCGGAGCCAGAACTGAAAAAGCCCTGGATCTAGTTAAGGCGAGGCAGGCATCTCCCGGGGCCGGGGATGGCCTACAGATGTTGAGAGGCTGAACGTAACGACCTCCTGGGCATATGGAAAGAGACAGTCCCGCAGGTATGTTCCACATGATATCATCACATCAGGGACATCATGCAGAGCCCCACCCCTCTCCTGAAAGGCTCCCTCCCACCCCTGCCAGAGAGTCATCAGCACCTGGCTACCTTAAAGGAAAAGGAGATTGTTAGCCATTCCCAGGGCTTTTTGTTGTAGCAGGAACTCATTTGCATATTAGTCCACACACTCCTGATGTAGCCAATCTCCCTGTACTAAGAGCCCTGTAAACTCCAGGAGGATTGGCTACATCAGGGGGGTGTAGTCTAATATGCAAAGGAGTTCCTGCTACAAAAAAAAAACCCTGGCCATTTCACTTCACTGATCTCCTGATCGAAACTTGTTCCTTCCCTCCTCCCTCAGGGAGAGGCTACAGTTCAGGAGTAGAACATCCATTTTGGATGCAGAAAGTCCACAGTTTAATCCCCAATTAAAGGCTCGTGTTGTAATTGATGTGAAAGACCTCTATTTGGGGACCCTGAGAGATGCTACCAGACACAGTAGGCAAACCTGACCTCCACAGACTAAAGGTCTGATTCAGTAGATGGCAGCTTCTGGTCTCCAACCTGATATTAACCCACTGGGGAGACAAACAGCTGCTGAGAAGAATAGGTAGCTGTGGGGCTTCACATAATGGTGGCAGCCAGGGGTGGAATTCTAGCAGGAGCTCCTTTGCATATTAGACCACACACCCCTGATGTAGCCAATCCTCCAAGAGCTTACAAAAAGAGCCTTGTAAGTTCTTGGAGGATTGGCTACATCAGGGGGTGTGTGGCCTAATATGCAAAGGAGCTTCTGCTAGAATTCCACCCTCGGTGGCGGCTCTCGCTTTCTCCTCTAGAAAGGTAAGTCATCAGCAACCCTTCATATCATCTTCTAACTCTGGCAATGATGGCCACAAGCATAGATGGCTTTGAAGGAAGGTTAGACAGATCCATGGAGGATAGGCCTGTCAGTGGCTACTAGCCATGGTGATTGAGGAGGAACCTCCACATTCACAGGAAGTAAATTGAATCCCAGTGCCAGAATTCCTTCAAGGAAGGTCTTGGCTTCTACACCCTGTCGCTTGCTCTCCAGAATTACTGGTTGGCCACCGTTTGAGATATACTGCTGGACTAGATGGACCACTGGCCTGAATCAGCATGGCTCTTGTGTTCTTACTGTAGATGTTTCTTGCTTCATTAGAGTAATAGCAGAAACCCTGGGTCGATGAGTCCATTAGGTAGATCCTTACCATGCTTGCATTTTCCCTCCTAGAAACTGGGTGAACATCCCATGAGGCTTCTCATTTTACCTAATTGATACAGGTAGGACCTACATTGCTTAGCTCCCAGAAAGGGAAAATAAGAAAGGGGATAAGGTAAGAAAGGGGTAAAAGGACAGACAAAACAGGGTAAATCCTAAGGGAAAATCCAAAAAAGTTCCAGTCTATTTTCTAATTTTCAAAGAAAAAGTCAATGAGTTGGATACTACCACATGTTCCACCAGTGAATGAGGGAGGAGAGTCAGTCTGGTGTAGTGGTTAATTGTGCAGACTCTTATCTGGGAGAACCAGGTTTGATTCCCCACTCCCCCACTTGCAGCTGCTGGAATGGCCTTGGGTCAGCCATAGCTCTGGCAGAGGTTGTCCTTGAAAGGGCAGCTGCTGTAAGAGCTCTCTCAGCCCCACCTACCTCACAGGGTGTCTGTTGTGGAGGGGGAGAAGGTAAAGGAGATTGTGACCACTCTGAGACTCTGAGATTCAGAGTATAAGGCGGGATATAAATCCAAATGCAGATACTACCTTTTGACCACCAAAAAGTCCATGGGGTGGTGGTATCCACCTGGAGAAAAGCCACATGTGTGGGGGACAGAGCAATCAAAGGAATCAGGCAGAAAAGCTGGCAGGATGGCTGATGAGGCCTGGCCCTGCCACTAGGCAAACTAGGCAATTGCCTAGAGTGCCAACCCTCTGGGGGTGCCACATTGAGTGCCCCCATGTGACATAGTGACGTTATCAGTGCAGAGGGGGGCACTAGAAGTTAGCCTTGTCTAGGGTGCTCAACAGTCTAGGGACGGCCCTGTGGCTAATAGACGATTTCCATTTGGCTGCAGCATCGTTCTACACTTTGTTTTGCTAATCTCCAACAAGTGTCCTTGACATCAATGAATAGCAAGATACGGAAACACGGTTGAAATAGGAAACTGTCAATTGTGACTTCCTCTCCAGTAGAAGTGCCTAATGAAATGGCTGTTGATTCTTCTTTTTTAAAAGAGAGAGAGAGAAAGTGCTGTCTTTTTCACAAAAGGAGCAAAAGAATTGCACTGAAAGATCTCTCATAAAGGAAGCAATTGAACTGTGGTGTGTGTGAGCTACAAGTGCAAAAGAAAGGAAAGCAGTCTGACTGAAGTTTCTCCTCAAACTTGATGATTTTTTCTGTTAACAGCACCAGAAAAAGTGTTAATTTGTTACTATCTAAAGCAAATTCCTTGGCAAGGAGGCATTAATGTTCCTGTCACATATAACCTTTCTTTCTAACACTTGGGATAACAAATGCTCCTGTGTCAGCTCCTGAAAAGAGGAACTTGCAAGTTGTCTATTCTGTAGGTCTTAGACATTTCTTCTTCAGCAGGAGAAGAGCCTTGAATTCCTTCAAAGGAGGAATAAGAACTGAGATCACATGGTCACATCTTTTCACGGCCTCAGACTAGAGACATAAGAACATAAGAGAAGCCATGTTGGATCAGGCCAATGGCCCATCCAGTCCAACACTCTGTGTCACACAGTGGCCAAAAAACCCAGGTGACATCAGGAGGTCCATCAGTTGGGCCAGGTCACTAGAAGCCCTCCCACTGTTGTCCTCCAAGCACCAAGAATACGGAGCATCACTGCCCCAGACAGAGAGTTCCATCTATACTCTGTGGCTAATAGCCACTGATGGACCTCTGCTCCATACGACCCTTCACAAGGATTCTCTCCTAGGTCCCTCCTCAGCCTGCTTCTTTATTTGTCTTTGGAACCAAGATTCTTTACAGGGTTGCCCTCCATCACCCATTACACCTCAGTGCCTTCCTACTCTGAGTTCAGCTACATCCTTCCTTTTGACTGCCCTTCAAGAAAGGGGTCTTGTGCCTTTGCCCACTCAATGGACTCCTCCTCCAAGCCAAGACTAAGGATGAAGAAGCAGGTTGTGGAGGGAGCCAGGAAGGGATCCTTGTGAAGGGTCATATGGAGCAGAGCTCCATCAGTGGCTACTAGGTATAGTAGCTCCATCAGTGGCTACTAGGTATAGATGGAACTCTCTGTCTGCTCTGTATTCTTGGTGCTTGGAGGGCAACAGTGGGAGGGCATCTAGTGATCTGAACCTCCCCAAACCTGCCCTGGGCTCCATTGCTCCCATTGTGTTGGTCCCTTCCGGGAGCCTTTTGCCAAATTCTTTGGGCTGCCCTTAGACCTTCCCCTGGGTGCATTCACAGCAGCTTCCTCCCCCAGAGCAATCCACTCTTCTCCTGTGCTGCTATCCTCCCAGGGCCTCTGGGCTGTCCCTTGTCCTCTGTCTGTGGCCAACCTCCCTGCCCAGAGATGTCCAGCTTTCCCCCTCCCTGGCCACTACCTCCTCAGCTCCCTCCCTTGCCTCTCCAGACCCAGCACTTCCAGCACTTACCTCTGGCCCGTCTCCAGGGGGTCCCCATCACTGCTGTAGTTCCTGGCCTTTTAAAGTTGTCAACAGCCCAGATTGAAGAAGAAGATATTGGATTTATATTCTGCCCTTCACTCTGAATCTCAGAGTCTCAGAGTAACTCACAATCTCTTTTATCTTCCTCCCCCACAACAGACACCCTGTGAGGTGGGTGGGGCTGAGAGAGTTCTTACAGCAGCTGCCCTATCAAGGACAACCCCTACGAGAGCTATGGCTGGCCCAAAGCCATTCCGTCAGCTGCAAGTGGAGGAGTGGGGAATCAAACCTGGTTTTCCCAGATAAGAGTCCACCCACTTAACCACTACACTGAGGTGTCCAACAGTAGCTCTCCAGATTTTTTTGCCTACAACTCCCATCAACCCCAGCCATTGGCTATGCTGGTTGGGGCTGATGGGAGTTGTAGGCAAAAAAACATCTGGAGAGCTACCGTTGGCCATCCCTGCACTACACCACTATCTCACAATGGCTTGATAGATGCCGGGATCTCTTCATTTTAAATAAGATAATTTACAATTCGCTAGAGATGGAGCCTAAGTCTTATGAATCGAAATTTGTTGCTGTCTGGTTTCCCTTCTTAACATTCATGGCAGAAAATGATATACTCCCAATTAACCCTTTGTACAGCAAGAGGTTATATTTTTTTTTTTAAAAAAAGAGAGAGATAAAAAGACTGAATTGTCATTTTTACAATGCTTTATCTGTGTTATCTTTCATTGCAGATTTATGCTTTAAATCTATATGCAGTATCTGATCTTTGTTTTTGCTCCAGTTTGTATACTTTACTGTCAAACACTGTCATCATTATATATTGTAATTTTTTTGCAGTTTTTAAAGAAAGCGTTTGTTTATTAAAAAAAAAACAACAACACTACACCAAACTGGCTCTCTTGGAGCTTGTTCCTCCAGCCCTGGGGGAGCACCACCTCCAGCCCACCCATTTCCGCTTCTGGGTGGTCCATTGGGAATGCTCAGGGCTTTTTTTGTAGCAGGAACTCCTTTGCATATTAGGTCACACACCCCTGATGCAGCCAGTCCTCCAAGTGCTTACAGTAGGCCCTGTAAGAACAGCCCTGTAAGCTCTTGGAAGACTGGCTATATCAGGGGTGTGTGGTCTAATATGCAAAGGAGTTCCTGCTACAAAAAAAAGGCCTGGGAATGCCCCACCACAACTTGGACCCCGCAGGGCCATCTCAGCAGCCACATATGTATTATACTAAAGTCCAAGGATGACAGCAACAAGAACACCTCAGCGGCAACCCCCTCTTCTCCTAGTAATAATGTCTAGGGATGCTTGTTCCCCTTTAGCATTTGGTATCTTCCCAGATTATGGGCTGCCTGCTGCCTACCTTTCCCAGATTACTTCACCCCAGTTACACTGTTTCTTTATGTTAATAATAATAATAATAATAATAATAATAATAATAATAATAATAATAATAATAATAATAATAATAATAATAATAATAATAATTTTATTTATACCCCGCCCTCCCTGCCAAGGCAGGCTCAGGGCGGCTGTTAGCAAGACTCAGTGTTCTACCCTCAGCGGTACTGTCTGGGAGGTTTGCCAACATCCCTTATCAGGAAAGATTCTGCCCATTGTAATGGAAGGCACCTCGAAACGGTCGCCCATGTCTTACTGTATAATCAAACCTTTTTTTTGTAGCAGGATCTCCTTTGCATATTAGGCCACACACCCCTCTGATGTAGCCAATCCTCCTGGAGCTTACAGTAGGCCCTGTACTAAGAGCCCTGTAAACTCTTGAAGGATTGGCTACATCGGGGAGGAGGGGGGTTGTCTAATCTTTATGGATTATCTGAGGTGAAGTTAGCTTTCTTTCTACTATCTGACCGATGTTCCCATATCACAAGTCTAGTTGCAAAGTACCTTTTGATTGCCACAAGAATCAGGAAGCAAAAGACTAGCTCCCTTTCTTGATGTTTGACTGGTTTTTATAGCTGAAACTCTAGGTACATTTGCTATGCTGTACTTTTTATTTCTATGCCAATAAAGGTATTTGGATTGGATTGGATTGGTCTAGGGATACTACAGCAGCAGACTTGTGTTATGAATTTCCTCACCCAAACCATCAGCAGCTGATGGTTAGGAATGTGGGCAAGGAAACTTGCAACCTCCTGATGCTATAGGGCATTTGGTAACTACCAGGCGCTAAGCCTACATGAAGATGCCGTTTACGGAATCAGACCATTGGTCTATCAAGGTCAGTCTTGTCTACTGATGGTGGCCCTCCGGGGTCCATGGTTGGAGGTCTGTCGCCTTACCAGTCAACTGGAGATGCAGAGATTGAACCTGGAACTTTATGTACGCCAAGCACATAATCCACCATTGAACCATGGCCTCTTTATATCACTAGAAACAGAGGACTCCCCATGAGAACACTCTTGATGGTGGTGGCATCCCATGGACCTTGTAATATTCAATCTAGTTCTACGGCTGGGGTGTCAAAAGTGCGGCCTGAGGACCTTGGAGGGCTCCTATCGGGTCTGCAAGCAACTCACTGTCATCTGCTTCCTTTTCTCTACTCTTGTTTCCTTCTGCATCACAGCTTGCTATGCCAGGCTTGCCCAATCTCAGAGAAGCTACAGAGCAAAGGCACTATTTTCTCCATTGGCTGGCCAGCACATAAAGCAACTTACAAACAAAAGCACGCAATGCCCAGCCATTTCAGGTTTCCCCCCTGGGTCTTAGACTCAAAGCATTGACCATGAAATTTTTGTAATGAATGCCGATAAATCAAAAGCAGGTTTGCAACGTACAGGCACACACCTGAACAACAGCAACGTACTCAAGATTGCTACAGCACAGACATTGTCTCCGGATGTTGATGCAATAATTCAGAGCAAGAGATGTCAGCCAACAAAATATTGCAAGAGTGCTAATCTTTTAAGCATGACTTATTTTATTTTTTATTTTTTTTAAAAAAAAACCTTTGAGTTTGTGTGCGTCCTTTATAAAGTTTATTTCTCCCCCACCTGGCATTACTTTTTATGACACACATGGCCCAACCCGACAAGGTCTTATTTATGTCAAATCTGGCCCTCAGAACACATGAGTTTGACACCCCTGTTTTAAGAAATTTTAAGAAAGGCATACTTTCAAATACAAATGCAGGTGTCCATTTAAATCAAGCTTTCTCTGGACTGCAGGTTTACGGTTGCCAATTCCCAGGTGGGAGCAGGGGATTCCCCGGTATGGAGGACATCCCCCTGCTTCAGAGTCATCAGAAAGCGGGGTGGGGGGGAGGGAGGAAATGTCTGCTGAGCACTTCATTATTCCCTACGGAGACCAATTCCCATAGGAAATAATGGAGAATTGATCTGTGGATATCCGGGGCTCTGGAGGGGAGGGGGTTCCTATTTTGTGAGGTAGGTATACCAAATTTTCAGCATAGCATCCAGTGCCTCTCTCCAAAATACCCTCCAAGTTTCAAAAGGATTGGACCAGGGGGTCCAATTCTATGAGCCCCCTCCCCCCAAAAAGTGCCCCAATCCTTCATTATTTCCAATAGAGGGAAGGCTTTTAAAAGGTGTGCAGTACCTTTAAATGTGATGGCCAGAACTCCCTTTGGAGTTCAGTGATGCTTGTCACAACATTGCTCCTGGCTCCACCCCCAAAGTCCCCAGATATTTCTTGAAATGGACTTGGCAACCCCATGCAGGCTCCATGTTGGGATATTGCATGCTTGAATGAGGACACAGAGAGAAAGAACAGCCTGCATACATAAAATTAGAATATCCTGGGAAAGGTTAGTCTGACTCTTTCTCCCTAACATTCTGCTTTTCCCACAGGCGGAGAGGTGGCCCCGTTGAATGATCTAGAAGAGCCTTCATCATTTGATTCTTCTGAGTACACGAACCAGTCTTCATGCATTTTGTGTTGAAACATTCGTTGTCTCAACTCCCCGCTTCCGGAATCTGAATAATATCCATAACTTTCTGCTGATTTCTTGCTATCGTTGCCTGCAGCTTTCAGCAGCTAGAATATCACAATACAACCCCCCTTCCCACCAGCAGATGCATAATAACCAATTGGGAGGGGGGGAATCATTTTATTACCAGTTCAGTCTCCCTTTTCTCCCAGTCTAATAACCAAAGAGCATTTGCTTTCACCTTGGGAATGATTAACTGTTCCAGTCCCTTGGGCTTTATCAACAATTTGTTCGTGGTATTAAATAAACTGGGAAACTGCAGCAGAAGGAGAAGATGGGAGGGGGGACCAGAAACTCAGTTTAATGTGTTGGCTTTCTACAGGGCTTTTTTGAGCAGGAACGCACAGGAACCCAATTCCAGCTGGCTTGGCATCAGGGAGTGTGGCCTAGTATACAAATGTGTTCCTGCTGGGCTTCTTCTACAAAAACGTTCTGTGCGAAACAATGGTGATGCCAGTGGGTGTGGCCTAATATGCAAATAAGTTCCCGCTGGGCTTTTTCTACAAAAAAAAAAGCCCTGGGCTTTCACATACAAAGTCCTTCAAGGCTAGGACTGCCAAGCTCCTGGGCGGGGTGGGAGTTCTTCCACTCCGGAAGTCGCCAACCTGCCAGCCCTCATTGGGCCAGTGGGGGAACCCCCTCCCGGTGTCGCTGGCATGATAATGTCATTAGCAAGTGATGTCATTGCAATGGCATGCAACAGCTGCTCTAGGAGCTTCCAGGAGAACTCTATGGTTTTCCCGGATGCTCTAGCAATTTGTGAGGGAAACTCTATGGTACCAGAATAATGGTAGTTAGAAAAAAGTCCCCCACCAGAGGCTGCAGGGGATTTGGCAACCCTATTCACAGCCTTGGCCTCTCTTATATGCAGAACTGCCTCTCTCCCTATACTTCACCCTTGACAACTCCATTCCAGTCAGCCATTTTGCTTTCAATCTATGTCCCAATAATCCTTAGCAATGAATTTGCTTTTTTCACTGCTGATGCGGTGTTCACTGTGTTCTCATTGAACAATTCACCATGACTTCAGCATCTCTTTCCTGGTCAGTTATTGACAGTTCAGACTCTGATCCATATGTCAAGTTAGGGTTTTTTAAAAATCCAAATGTGTGTTGTTTTATTTTTACACTTAAATTCATTTGCAGTGTTGTTGCCCGCCCGCCCAAGTTGTAGAGCCAGTTTGGTGTTGGTTAAGAGGTGTGGACTCTAATCTAGAGGACTGGGTTTGATTCCCCACTTCTCCACAGGCAGCTGCTGGTTAACCTTGGATTAGTCACAGTTCCCTTAGAGCTGTTCCTCTCAACAGCAGTTCTCTCAAAGGTCTCTCAGCTTCAGCTACCTCACAGGGTGTCTGTTGTGGAGAGATGAAGGGAAGGAGATTGTAAGTCACTCTGAGACGACTACTTCTTTTTCTTCTTCTGGTTCATCTCTCTCTCTCACACACACACACACACAAATTCCTCTCCTCCTTTATTGTCGCAGTATTCCTGTGAGGTAAGTTTGACCAGGCAATATCAGCTAGCCTAAAGTCACCCAGTTAAATTCATTTATTATATTTGTTATCATTCCCTTCCTCCAAGGAGTTCATAACAGAATGTGTCATCCCCATCCTACCTCAAGTCATGCTTTAATACTGCTGTTTCCCACTCTGCTTCCAGCTGACCACCCCTTACACCACAGCAGTAGGGTTGCCAACTCTGAGATGAGATATTCCTGGAGATCTGGGGGGTGGAGCCTGGAGACAGCAGGGTTGGGTAGAAGAAGGACCTCAGTGCGGTATAATGACAGTTTGATGTAGTGGTTGAGAGCAGAAGACTCTAATATGGAGAACTGGGTTTAATTCCCCACTCCTCCACATGAAGTTGCCTGGGTAACCTTAAGTCAGTCACAGTTGCCTCAGTCCCTCACAGGGTGTCTGTTGTGGAGAGAGGAAGGGAAGGAAATTGTAAGCTGCTTCAAGATTCCTTTGAGTAAAGAATCAGAATTATAGATTTGGAAGGGACCTCTAGGTTCATCTAGTCCAACACCCTGCACAATGCAGGAAACTCACAAATACCTCCCCCTAAATTCACAGGTCTACATTGCTATCAGATGCCCATCTAGCCTCTGCTTAAAAACCTCCAAGGAAGCAGAGCCCACCACCTCCCGAGGAAGCCTGTTCCACTGAGGAATCGCTCTAGCGGTCAGGAAGTTCTTCCTAATGTTGAGCCAGAAACGCTTTTGATTTAATTTCAACCCATTGGTTCTGGTCCTACCTTCTGGGAGGACCAGAACCAAGAAGGGAGGGGTATAAAGGTTCTTCTTCTTCATCTTCATCTTTGTCTTCATCTTCTTCAAGATTTTATGATATATGTTGCCACCTAGTAGCTTGGTTAGTTATTGCTGAGTAGCCTCACTGGGATTGTCCAAGCAAGGGGAGGAAATATGGTTGCTCCTGTTTCCAGGCTGTTCTAAGATGGAGGCCTGTCTGAGACCTTATGATGTACATCAGCAGTAAGTATGCTTATACCCAGGGGTCATTTTGTAGAAAAATAGGTGATGGAATTCATCCAGGGATTGTTATGCAGCTGCACCTACTATTCAATGGACAAGGTGGGAAGGAGGAGGTAGAACTCTCAGAAAGGTTCAGGAGCTGTGCTCCTGTGAGCTCCCACTGAATCTGAGGCCTGGTTATACCTACTCTGCTTTACTGATTCAGACCTCCTACGTTACAGAGTCCAACTTCCAAAGCAGCCATTTTCTCCAGGGGAACTGCTTTTTGTTGCCTAGAGATAAATTGTAATCTTGGGAAATCTCCAGTTGTACTTCCAGGAGAACGTCAACCCTTCCAAAGTGGGTTTCTCCATGCACGGCTGTATTGGCGTATATAATCACACCACATTGCCATTTAAAAATATTAATATTCAGAGAGGGAGCGAGAGATCTAAACAAATTCTTTTTCGTGGACAACCTGGAAGAGTTATGCAAATAACCTCGGCCCAGAATGCAAATCGAGGCAGCGAGGCTGCACTTATTTACTCATCCATTGCCTTTACTGAATTTAATGAGAATTTATGTACCAGCCAATAGCAGGATTGCACCCTTGAGTGTCACAGCCCAATTACAAAGTGCCATCTGGTAGCACAAATGTGAAGGAGTGATAGCAATCGTGTCTGCCAGGGGCCTGTCTCTAATTCCATACCCAGGGTGGGAGGTACAGATCGCAGCAACATGTTTTCTTACGCAGACTTCTGCCCATGACAGAATGTGGAAGATGTTCAGAATGCTGTCAGTTCGATTCCTATAAACCCACGGTGACCTTTTGTGGAAGACATACAGCAGCAGTCAAAAAGAAAAGTTCCAAAATTATCCAGAATTTTAGGAGAGCTGCATTACAATGTTCAGGGCTTTTTTGTTGTTGTTGCATATTAGGCCACACACCTCTGATGTAGCCAATCCTCCAAGAGTTGACAGGACTCTTAGTACAGGGCCTACTATAAGCTCTTAAAGGATTGGCTACATCAGCGGTGTGGCCTAATATGCAAAGGAGTTCCTGCTACAAAAAAAGCCCTGACAGCGTTAAATGCACATCCCATTTAAAAAATCCAAACATTAAAATGTAATCAGGCTGGGTTAATTGTATCCCTGATAACATTCGCTTGTAAACGGTCACAATCTTTTTTTTTTTTTTCACTTGCAGAAACATCTGTTAATCACAGCCCAGGGTTTGCTGGGGTGGGGGGAGTTCCTGAGCCTTACTGGAACGGGGATTGCACTGTGAGATCATTGCGAGAAGGGCAGCTAAAATTAAGAGCCAGAAATAGCGGTGAGTGGCATCAAATGACCCGGACCTAGTAAAGCGCTCTGCCCATTCAAGCCAGGATTTTTTTTAAAAAAAAAAAGACTAAAGATGTCAAGGTCTTTTTTTAAAGTAAAGATTTATACCTGACCTGGATGGCCCAGGTGAGCTGCATCTTGTCATTTCTTGGAAGCTAAGCAGGGTCAACCCTAGGGCTGCCAGCCTCCAGGTGGTAGCTGGAGATCTACTGGAATTACATACAACTGGTCTTCAGACAACAAAGGTCAGCTACCCTTCAGGACTGGAAAGAGGAAACAGATAGCAAGACAAAGTGCAGATCCTGTGGCTCCGAATAAGGATTCAAGTCGTCGTAAAATGCTGAGAAAATTGTACCAAAACTGCCTGTTACTGGAAGGCTTGTCTGTTTGTTTGCTATAGATTTCAGTCTTCATCTGTACCTGTGGAAGTGGCTTACCTGTTGAATGAACATTATCAGTTCCCAGGGCTTTTTGTTGCAGCAGGAACTCCTTTGCATATTAGGCCACTCCCCTGTTATGTAGCCAATCCTCTGAGAGCTTACAGGGCTCTTCTTACAGGGCCTACGGTAAGCTCCAGGAGGATTGGCTATGTCAGGGGTGTGTGGCCCGATATGCAAAGGAGCTCCTGCTACCAAAAAAAAAAAAAAAAACCTTGTCAGTTCCTATAGGACTACTGCATTGCTTTAAAAAGTTCACCTTGGGAGCAAGAAAGAGGGGATGCAAAAAAACTCCAGCATGGAGAATAAGAGAGAAGGGACTGTCACTCTTTTCACTTTTTTCAAGAAGAGGAAGTGAGGATTTCTGTGTTCTGTTATTACATGGATGTGAATAATGGTCAAATAAACATTGTTACTCTATGTTAGAGATTTAAAAGGATGTAAAATGGAAGATATATAGCAGTAGCAATTACTTTGAATGCAAAAAAAGAGTTGTTGTTGGGACTTTATGCTCCAAATGGTGCTAAATACATTTTCTTTTAAAAATATTACGCATCTTGATGAAGTGACCTACGAGCAAATTTTATTGAAGTATGTAAAATGTTTATATAATGTTTGGGGACTCATTGTGCTCCCATTATTTCAGCAGTTGTGTTTATCAGCCTCCAGGTGGTATAATCTGGAATTTCAACTGGTCTCCAGACAACAAAGATCAATTCCCCTGGGGGGAAAAAAGATAGATACCGATTTCGCACTAGGCTTCTTCCGGGCGGAGAGCCCTTTTGCTCCCAGTGCTTCTCCCGGGTTTTCGCACAAGCTGCCGCGGAGCTGCGAGTCGGAGCGCCGATTTCCTGCTGCAACCAAGATCCTCTTACAAACAGTTTCTGCTAGCCAACTCTGCACTGGGAAATAGCTGAGGGTGGAAAGCTGCCAACCTCAAGGTGGGGCCTGGAGACCTCCCAGAATTGCAACCGACCTCCAGACTACATAAACCAGTTCCTCTGGAGAAGATGGCTGCTTTGGAGAGTGGGCACCATGGAATTATACCCCATTATTGTCCCTCCCCCCAAACCCAAACCTTGTCTCGTGCTCTCTCTCTCTCTCTCTCTCTCTCTGTGTTGCTGTTGCTTTTGCTGTCGCTCTCTCTCATGCTCTCTCACTTGCTGTTGCTTTCTCTTGCGCTCTCTCGCTATCATTCTCTCTCCTGCTCTCTCTCACTCTCTCTCACACACACACACTTTTGTGGTCACTCTCTCCTCTCGTGCTTTATCTCTCACCGTTGCCGTCGCTCTCTTGTGCTTTCTCTCTCTCACTCTCTGTTGCTCTTTCTCTTGTGCTCTCTCTCTGTTGCTCTGTCACTCTTGCTGTCACTCCCTCTCATGCTCTCTCATTCTCTGTCACTCTCTCTCATTCTCTCTCACTGTTGCTCTCTCTTTCCTGCTCTCTCTCTCTCTCTGTTGCTCTGTCACTCTTGCTGTCACTCCCTCTCATTCTCTGTCACTCTCTGTCACTCTCTCTCATTCTCTCTCGCTGTTGCTCTCTCTTTCCTGCTCTCTCTCTCTCTGTTGCTTTTGCTGTTGTTGCCTCCTCTTGCTCTCCCATGCTCTCTCTCTCGTGTGTGTGTGCACAAGAGGTGGGGGGAGAGAAATAGCCTGGGAATGGAGGGGCCCTACAGAGGGAAGGGGGGGCTACATAGAGCAGACTGGCCCCCCTGGGCTCTCCATAGCTACGGGACTGCAACAGGGTGAGGGTGTTCCCAAGGTAATGAATGGTTAGCAACCCAGGGGCAATGCTGTGTTCAGTAAGACAGGTTTATAGAGTTGCCAACCTCCAGGTGGGACCTGGAGATGTCCTGTTTTTACAACTGATCTCCAGCTGGCAGAGATCTGCTCCCCTGGAGAAAATGGCTGCTTCGAAGGGTGGACTCTCTGGCATTGCACCCTGCTGAAGCCCCTCCCCTTTCCAAACCCTGCCCTTTCCCGGATCCTCCCGCAAAGTCTCCAGATATTTTCCAACGCAGACCTGGCAGACGTAGGTAAGAAAGAGCTCAGAATGCATTCGGGCAGACAATGGTGAGTGTTAACAGAATTTTCTTTCACCATTAAAAATTTAAGCAAAAAGTTAAGATCTTTGCAATGACTTTGATTAGTGTGCCTGAAGACCGGTCAGTTATCTTGTGGGTTGATTTGCTATATTTTAGAATGTTCCTGCTCTTACTTTACTCAAAATCTGTTCTTTCACCTCCTGGTATCTAAGCAACTATATCTTAGCCAAGGGCTGGTGCCATTCTTCTCTTGCCGGGAGGAAAGGTTATAAGATTTGCTTTCTTTATGTCCCTCTTAGGAATGGGGAATGTACTCTAAACAGGGTGAATTATGTTTAAGAACAGCAGGGCTGAATCTCCCCCCCCCCCCCCGCCACCACCACCGATACCTGACCTTTTGCCTGATTTATCCTATAACGGAGGAACTTTGAATCTTGTTCAATATGCCGGCTTGTTCGCAAATTTTGAGCAGTCAGATGAGCTGTCATCAGAATGATGGTTCTTAAATAAGAGAAACAAGGCTCGATATATTTATTTCCTTCACTTGTATCATGGGTGGCCCACGGTAGCTCTCCAGAAGTTTTTTGCCTACAACTCCCATGGGAGTTGTAGGCAAAAAACACCTGGAGAGCTACCGTTGGCCGCTCCTGACCTATATGTGTGAAAGGGCAACTTCCATTTCAATGTTTCTGCAGCAGTGTGCATGCACGTGGAAGGTTCAGGGGCGCCGCTGGAGGTTTTGCCGCTCCAGGCCATCCCCTGCCATGTCCTCATCCCTGCCTCGGGCTGCTCTGCCTCCCTTTGCAGCCTCAGATTGAGGCCGCCCTGCCTCTTTCATCCACCCAGGTCCCCAGCAGGTGAAAGGGGCAGCGCGGCACCTCTGCAAGAGGAGGCAGCCCCGGTGTGAGGCCTTTCTCCTCCAAGCCCAGTTGGGAAGCTGGGCTCATAGGAGCACACAGGCTGACATGCCGTCCTGCTGCTCTCAGCTTCCCAGGTCTGGGATCTGGGAAGCTGAGAGCAGAGGAGTGTGGAGAGAGGATACCCTGTAGGTGAGGTGGCTCCCCAGGCGGCCCTCCTACGCGCCAGTCATGGGATGGTTATACCTTGAATAAACCTTTGTTGGTCTTCAAGGCGCCACTGGACTCGAACTTTGTTCTGCTGCTTCAGACCAACATGGCTACGCTGCCTGAATCTTCATTCTTAAATGAAACTGCCTGCTTTCTTAGCGGGGTGGGGGTGGGGAGCCCTGAGTGAACCTTTCGTTTCCCAGATTGAACTCAGAGAAGGGAGGAGGGATTGTCCTAGAGCAGGGGTAGCTCTCCCGATGTTTTTTTTTTGCCTACAACTCCCATCAGCCCCAGCTATTGGCCATGCTGACTGGGGCTGATGGGAGTTGTAGGCAAAAAACATCGGGAGAGCTACCGCTGGCCACCCCAGTCCTAGAGTTCTGAAAACTCCCCTACAGTCACCTCTTGCCCATCCGCTTCCATTTCCCATTCACACTCTGCCCGTGAAGTCCTTTGCCAGGCTTGTCTCTTCTAAAGAAATGCCTATGAGAGAGCCTTGCTTTGAAAACTGCTTTGATACGAAGGGAAACAAAAAAGTCTATTCCCCTGGTTTTGCTTGTCTTGCTTGACAGGTAACTTCCCGATCCCTCGCTGAGCTAGTTTCACGGTGTCTGCACAAGCGTGGGCGCATGCAAATCCCCTAGCTCCGAGGGGTTTCTTTCCGGCAAGGATGCCCCTTTCCTTTCCCATCTCGGCTCTGAAAACTCTCTTCTGTGCTCTTCTCTGTAACTCTCTTCCAGCTTTTCAAAGGGAGGGAGGCCTTTTGCATCTTTTGTTCCCGTTGCTCTTTTTGGCATGAGGCACCCAAAGAAGAAAAAGAGATCAAAATGCACTCCATGTGACACCTGGCCTCCCCATGAGAGCGATCTATTACTGCAATGTGCTGAATTAAACCACAGCAACTGTGCTTATGTATCGTAATACACTGCACTGGAATGGGTCTATGTTTTCCGTTGTTTTTTTTTAAGTGATATCTATTCATTGTGACATTCTGGGGGGAAACAGTGTACTTTTTGTAGCCTCACCATCCACCTGGAAAGAGCAGGGGAATAAGGAAAGAGGCGGACCCTACAGAAACTTTGGCCAGGGCAAGCGCATGGGAGTATTCATGGTCGGTGCATGGGAGGAGACCAAGTAGGCGGCCGCCTAGGGCACCACTTGGCCTAGGGGGTGACACTAGGTGCCCCTTCTCCCCATGCGCAGCGTGTGTGCTCCTTGGAGCCTGCCTTCCCCAATGGAAAGCAAACTCCATAGAGTGCAGACACTGCCCGGCCAGTGGATGGCGCCTGCACAATGCGCTACTCGGAACCCGGCAGGGATGAATTAACCAATTGTAAAAGCTGAAGAAGAGCCAATTAGTTTCTAAAAATTGGCTCCTGTTGAAGTTGTCTGCTGCCACTCATCCTTCCTACTCTACTTTCAAGAGCCATGGGGTGGGAGCCATAGCTCAGTGGTAGAGCATCTTTCTTGCATGCACAAGATCTTGTCACTGGCACCTCCAGCTAAAAGGATCAAGTAGAAATGGTCATGCGAAGGTCTTGTCCCTGGCACCTCCAGCTAAAAGGATCGAGTAGAAATGGTCGTGTGAAGGTCTTGTCCCTGGCACCTCCAGCTAAAAGGTTCAAGCAGAAATGGTCATGTGAAGGTCTTGTCCGAGGCACCTCCAGCTAAAAGGATCAAGTAGAAATGGTCATGTGAAGGTCTTGTCCCTGCCACCTCCAGCTAAAAGGATCAAGTAGAAATGGTCATGTGAAGGTCTTGTACCTGCCACCTCCAGCTAAAGAAATGGCCATGTGAAGGTCTTGTCCCTGGCACCTCCAGCTAAAAGGACCAAGTAGAAATGGTCATGTGAAGGTCTTCTCCCTGGCACCTCCAGCTAAAAGGACCAAGTAGAAATGGTCATGTGAAGGTCTTCTCCCTGGCACCTCCAGCTAAAAGGACCAAGTAGAAATGGTCATGTGAAGGTCTTGTCCCTGGCACCTCCAGCTAAAAGGACCAAGTAGAAATGGTCATGTGAAGGTCTTCTCCCTGGCACCTCCAGCTAAAAGGACCAAGTAGAAATGGTCATGTGAAGGTCTTGTCCCTGGCACCTCCAGCTAAAAGGACCAAGTAGAAATGGTCATGTGAAGGTCTTGTCCCTGGCACCTCCAGCTAAAAGGACCAAGTAGAAATGGTCATGTGAAGGTCTTCTCCCTGGCACCTCCAGCTAAAAGGACCAAGTAGAAATGGTCATGTGAAGGTCTTCTCCCTGGCACCTCCAGCTAAAAGGACCAAGTAGAAATGGTCATGTGAAGGTCTTGTCCCTGCCACCTCCAGCTAAAAGGACCAAGTAGAAATGGTCATGTGAAGGTCTTCTCCCTGGCACCTCCAGCTAAAAGGACCAAGTAGAAATGGTCATGTGAAGGTCTTCTCCCTGGCACCTCCAGCTAAAAGGACCAAGTAGAAATGGTCATGTGAAGGTCTTGTCCCTGCCACCTCCAGCTAAAAGGACCAAGTAGAAATGGTCATGTGAAGGTCTTGTCCCTGCCACCTCCAGCTAAAAGGACCAAGTAGAAATGGTCATGTGAAGGTCTTCTCCCTGGCACCTCCAGCTAAAAGGATCAAGTAGAAATGGTCATGTGAAGGTCTTGTCCCTGCCACCTCCAGCTAAAAGGACCAAGTAGAAATGGTCATGTGAAGGTCTTCTCCCTGGCACCTCCAGCTAAAAGGATCAAGTAGAAATGGTCATGTGAAGGTCTTCTCCCTGGCACCTCCAGCTGAAAGGACCAAGTAGAAATGGTCATGTGAAGGTCTTGTCCCTGGCACCTCCAGCTAAAAGGACCAAGTAGAAATGGTCATGTGAAGGTCTTGTCCCTGGCACCTCCAGCTAAAAGGACCAAGTAGAAATGGTCATGTGAAGGTCTTGTCCCTGGCACCTCCAGCTAAAAGGACCAAGTAGAAATGGTCATGTGAAGGTCTTGTCCCTGGCACCTCCAGCTAAAAGGACCAAATAGAAATGGTCATGTGAAGGTCTTCTCCCTGGCACCTCCAGCTAAAAGGACCAAGTAGAAATGGTCATGTGAAGGTCTTGTCCCTGCCACCTCCAGCTAAAAGGATCAAGTAGAAATGGTCATGTGAAGGTCTTCTCCCTGGCACCTCCATCTAAAAGGACCAAGTAGAAATGGTCATGTGAAGGTCTTCTCCCTGCCACCTCCAGCTAAAAGGTATGCAGGCCCCTGGCTATATAGGACCTTAAGGTGAAAACCAACACCTTAAAACGAACCCGGCATGTAATAGGCAACCTTTCAGGGCTGCACACTCCTGTCCTCAGGTTCTTACTGGCAGCCATTTATTTATTTAATTCCAATTATATCCCACCCTCCCTGCCGAAGTGGGCTCAGGGCGACTTACATGGTCATGCGCATGCATGAGTATAAAACATATAACAGACATAAAACAGTTTAAAAACATAGAACAGTTAACGCATTGATGCTATGATCTTAAATTCAATTTTATGGTCTCTGTAGACAGATCTTAGCCGGCCCTTTCCACTGCTGCTACAGGGCAGCTTGCAAGGGGTGGTCCAGATGTTTCCTGAGAACTGTAGTGACCCACTATCTAGTTTACAAGTGCCTGGGAAGAGTGCCGTCTTACAGGGCCTTAACTTCTTCCATCCACTCATTCCACCAGCGGGCCCGTAGCCAGGATTTTAAAAGTTGGGGGGCATGTAAAAAAGACGGGGGGCACTCGATAGCTCCCCTCCCTTGGCAACCACAACTCAGGGTGCCCAATTCACGGTGCTTGATCTTCCCTCCTGCCCCCCTGCTGCCACCACAGCTTGAAAGGCTGCAGGGGGGAAGCTGAGAGCTGGGGCTGGCCCCCGCCAGTGATTAAAATCGCACAGAAGGGGTACCCAGGACCCGCTGCTGCCCCCCTCACAGCATTTAAAGGGACGGGAGGAGCAGCAGCTGCTCCTAGGTACTCCTCCCGTGCAATTTCCCGTGCAGCTTTCACCCCTGTGGCAGGAGGTGGGATGGAGGTCAGGGGCACTTGAGCTGGGGTACCTGACAAGAAGTCGGGGGCAGGGCCCCCACAGGCCCTCCTGTAACTACAGGCCTGTCCACTAGCGTGGGACCACTACAGAGAAAGCCTTGGCTCTAGTTGTCACGAGCCTGGCCTCCTTAGGGCCAGGGATTGAAAGCAGATTTTGTGATCCAGACCAAAGTGCTCTCTGGAGAACATGTGGAGAAGACCATGAGGAGAAGGTCGCACTGTGGGGCACTGGGGTTGGCACTGGGTTGCTAGCTGTGGGTTGGAAAATTCCTGAAGCTTTTGGTGGTCGAGCTGGGGAAGGGGATGTTTGGAAGGGAATTTCAGTGGAGTATAATGCCATACAGTCCACCTTCCAGAGCAGCCATTTTCTCCGTCTCTGTAACCAGAAATAGGGTTGCCAGGTCTCCCCTGGCTGCCAGCAGGGACCCTGGGCCTCTCTCTGGGAATTTTCTTTGTGTGTGATTTGCATGCACAGCATGATGACATCACACAGAAGTGACATCATCATGCTGGACATATTGTGCTGGGTTGCTCTAAGGGAAAACTCTATGATGACCATAGAGTTTCCCCCCAAATGCTAGAGCTTCCCCCATCCAATGTTGCCCAGCACAATGGTGTCACTTCCAGGTGATGTCATCATGCAGGGCACATTGGGCATGCCAGTACTCTTTGGGGATGGGGCTCCCCCCGCCAGCCAGTTGTGGGTTGGAGGTCCCAAAATTGGGGGGGGAGGGAAACCCACCCCAGTGAGAGTATGGGAACCCTCACCAGAAGGCACGTTGAATTCCAGGAGATCTCCAGCCACCACCTGGAGACTGGCAACCCTACAACTTGCTGGACAAACACTTGTCCGGGATGCTCTAGGCTGATCCTGCCTTGAGCAGGGGATTGGGCAAGATCACCTGGAAGGCCCCTTTTGTGGAGGGGCCCAGCTCCTGACGTAGATCTCCGCCTAGCAACATCAGCCTGGTGCACGTGACAGAGAAAGCGGTGAAACACTGCTCATCCTTGAAACATGAAGAGGTGCTCTAAAACGCATCTGATTTTCCCAAACAGATTTCCGCGCACTCTTCTGTGCCCTGAAGCCTTGGCAACACAAAGCGACAGTCAAGTGGAGGTGCCTAGATCAACAGTTTGCTATTCCACGCTTGCTGCTGAAAGCTCTGGAGGACAGTCTACAGATGCTCATGCGGCAGCTTGTTTGCGAGATCCTTGATTGAATTTACGACGCTCTAAAACACACACGAGCCAAAGGAATGCTTGATTTGCGGGCTGTACCCTCCGATGCCCTGACCTGGATATTAATATTTGGATGGGAGCAGGGCTTTTTGGGGTAGCAGAAACGCCTTTGCATATTAGGCCACACCCCACTGATGTAGCCAATCCTCCAAGAGCTTACAGGGCTCTTCTTACAAGGCCTACTGCAAGCTCCAGGAGGATCGTCTCCATCAGGGGTGTGTGGCCTAATATGCAAAGGAGTTCCTGCTACAAAAAAGAAAGCCCTGGATGGGAGACAAGCAAGGAAGTCCAAGGTCATGACACAGAGGCAGGCAATGGCTGACCACCTCTGAAGGTCACTTGCCTTATAAACGCTATGGGTTGCCATAAATCTAATAGCAACAGCAACAACGACACTCCAGTACTGCCTTCTTGACGTCTCGAGCCAGTTTGGTGTAGTGGTTAAGTGTGCGGACTCTTATCTGGGAGAACCAGGTTTGATTCCCCACTCCTCCACTTGCACCTGCTGGAATGACCTTGGGTCAGCCATAGCTATCGCAGGAGTCGTCCTTGAAAGGGCAGTTGCTGTGAGAGCCCTCTCAGCTCCACCCACCTCACGGGTGACTGTTGTGGGGGGAGAAGATGTAGGAGATTGTAAGCCGCTCTGAGTGTCTGATTCAGAGAGAAGGGCGGGGTATAAATCTGCAGACTTCTTCTTCTTCTGAATCCAACAGATTATGCAAATCCCAGAATTTTATAAAAGGAGTCCAGTGTTTCTTGTTAGTGTTATCTTGTGTCCAGGTGGTGCCAGGGTTTTCAGTGCCCCAGGCGAGGCACCCCCACCCATGCCTGCCCCGCCACCCCTGCTCAGCCCCTTCCTCCTCCCTGCCGCCACCTTGTCAGACACTGGAATATAACTTCAGTAAATGCTTAGTCTTACTGACTCCATTAAAGGTGCCGGGCAGGAGGTCGTGGAACTAACGGCATCGTTACGGGTGAGAATAACCGGGTCCCTGCTTTTCGTTCCCCTGACCCTATTAAATCCAAGACTTAAGAGATTCATGCACGCCCGGGCCTTGGTCGATTCGGGGTGCACCCGAGAGATCATAACCCCGCGGTTGGCGGACGCCCTGGGACTGGCACGAACCACCCTTCTGGACCCAATCCAATTCGAACAAATGGATGGGTCGGCCATGAGGGGGGAGCCATGCACGGAGGAGACCCAGGGGCTGCCGGTGGGGATCGAGGAACATTGGGAGGTTGAAGTATTCGTCATCGCTCCATCCTCCTCTTTCGATGTGGTGTTGGGGGTGGGCTGGCTCGCTAGGCACCAGCCGGACATACAGTGGGAGGCACAAACTATAGACTTTACGGATCAACGGTGCACGCACCACCACTGGCTGGGAAAATGGGGGCCAACCCCACCCTTGGTTCATCAAAGTCAGTATTGTCTACTCAGACTAGCAGTGGCTCTCAAGCTGAGGTTTTTCACACCTATTTGCCTGGACCCTTTATTGGAAATGCCATGGGTTGAACCTGGGACCTTCTGCTTACCAAGCAGATGCTCTACCACTGAGCCACCGTCCCTTCCCTAAATTGCCTAATGGTTGGTGCCAGCCCTTTTTGTGTCCACGTCTGCCTGCATTAAAGAGCCTCGTGGCACAAAGTGTTAAAGCTGCAGTACTGCAGTTCTAAGCTCTGCTCACGAACTGAGTTCAATCCCCGGCAGAAGCTGGGTTTTCAGGTAGCCGGCTCGAGGTCGACTCAGCCTTCCATCCTTCCGAGGTTGGTAAAATGAGTACCTAGCTTGCTGGGGGGAAAGTGTAGAAGACTGCGGAAGGCAATGGCAAACCACCCCGTAAAAAGTCCGCCATGAAAACATTGTGAAAGCAACGTCACCCCAAAGTCAGAAACGACTGGTGCTTGCACAGGGGACCTTTCCTTTTCCTGCCTATGCTGCATATATGTAAATCTTTCCCATAAGCATGTGGCACATCAAACTGTACATAAACAACGGCTGCTTTCAAGAATAATTTGCTGTTTCCAGATCTGGGTCAGTATTTTTGATTCCAACCAAGTATGCTCTTTCTAATTCTGCTCCATATCCCTCCTCCAACATGTAAATGAAAGGAGAAAAAGTCAAATATCTATCTTACCATGTTCGTTATTTGATTATGTGCTACAGTCCAGATTTTTAAACCAATTCACAATACCCTTTCCCTTCGCACATTTCCCGCAGAGATCTGACTCGCCAGAAATGTAGGCTACTCTGACCAGCGTCCCGTTACATTTTTAGAATATTTTCTTTTATGCTCACATTTAAAGAAAGATTAGAGTTCTTCTGAAGCAGACTTCCCCGTTTATCAGCCTGGAACAGACACGGATAGGTCTTCCTCTGATCTTACTTTATACTCCCAATGCATTTTAATGATTATCTGTTTTTGTTTGTATTGCTCGCATATTTGCATTAATTTCTTGTTTCATCTTATGTGCATACAGGACTCCGTTGGTTAAAACTTACCTTTTAAATGAATCAAGCTGACCACTTCTCTGGCTGCTATAACAAAGAGGTATACAAAGGTCTCGCTCAGATCATCCGTCAGTTGGACAACTGCAAAGGACTGGGGGGGGGGGGGCTGCCCAGAGAAGCTTCTGCTGCTTCAGAATACAGCCGATGCTCTGCTGTCAGACATTCTCAGGAATAAATCTTCCCTCTACATCAGGGGTGGCCAAACTGCAGCTCGGAAGCCACATGTGGCTTTTTCATGCATATTGTGTGGCTCTTTAAGCCCCTACCACCCCATTGCCTGGCTTGGAGAAGGTATTTCTCTCTTTAGATCACTTTGCCAAGCCAGCTGGTGTCTTGGAGAATGAATTAAAGTTGCTTTCTTTCCACCTCTCCCTCCCCCCGATCGACCTTCCTTCCTTCCTTCCTTCCTTCCTTCCTTCCTTCCTTCCTTCCTTCCTTCCTTCCTTCCTTCCTTCCTTCCTTCCTTCCTTCCTTCCTTCCTTCCTTCCTTCCTTCCTTCCTTCCTTGTCTTGCATCTCTCAAACATCTGGCATTCATGTCTTGCAGCTCTCAAACATCTGACATTTATTCTATGTGGCTCTTGCATGAAGGAAGTTTGGCCTCCCTGGCTCTACATTAATTGCCTATTTGCTTCCATTCGCAATTCAAAGGACCAGCTATTGCAATCTGTACAGTCCTAAATCATCTGGGACTGGGATATTCCAAGAACCACCTACAGGCTCTGCTCACTGTGCCGGATTCCTCATCTGATGAAGTGTGCTTGGGGCACACGAAAGCTTATGTTCTGAATAAAACTATTCAGAAGCTTATGTTCTGAATAAAACTTAAAAGTGCAATTAGTTCCTATTTTGTTCTACCTATTCCCATAATTGCCTGACCAGCAAGTTGTGCTATGGGCCAGGGTTCTTCTAGGCATGGAGGGGCATGAATTGTTGGGATTTTAGTTTAAAAATCAGAGACGATGTGCAGATGAAGAGCAGGACATATGCTTAAGTTTGTAAAGAAAAATACAGTTTACTGAAAAACGTTAGGGGAGAGTACTTGGGAGGATAAAAGAAAGCAAAGTATACATTCTGGCTTCTAGCTACATCCTAGGCTTCCCAATCCCCAGGTCCCAGCAGGGGATCCCCCGGTTTTACAGGCTTCCCCCCTCCCCCAGCCAGCTGGCTGGCGGGGGAAGCCCCTCCCCCACAGCCATTATGCACCTCCATGAACGATTTCCATAGGAATGATGGGGAATTGATCCGTGTGTATCGGGGGCTCTGGGGGGGGCTGTTTTTTGAGCTAGAGGCGCCAAATTTTCAGTATAGCATCTAGTGTCTCTCCCCAAAATACCTCCTAAGTTTCAAAAGGATTGGACCAGGGGGTCCAATTCTATGAGCCCCAAAAGAAGGTGCCCCATCCTTTATTATTTTCTATGGAAGGAAGACATTTTAAAAGGTGTGCTGTCCCTTTAAATGTGATGGCCAGAACTCCCTTGGAGTTCAATTATGCTTGTCACACCCTTGCTCCTGGCTCCGCCCCAATGTCTCCTGGCTCCACCCCCAAAGTCTTCTGGCTCCACCCCCAAAGTCCCCAGATATTTCTTGAATTGGACTTGGCAACCCTACTACATCCTAACTTGGATAGAGATAATTGATAAGGTTCGGGGGGGGGGCAGGATAAGGCTTTATAAACCCTGAGATTTGAGCAGAAGGTGCTGACCTACATAAGAGACATGGGGTCTCTCTGCCAGTCACGCCAAGAAGTTAACAGCCTTTGTTGTTTTCAAGCTATCTCCTGTTTGAGGCCTCAAACTTAGAACATAGAGCACAGCTCTATTAAAGACTAAACTTGGGTTTTTAGAGATTTAATTCTCTTTAGAGATATTAGATTATAAAGCAGGGTAAGTTTAGCTATGAGAGTTTTAATAAAGTTCATCTGAATGCTAAATGCATAACCTTCTATTGCAGGGGTGGGGAACCTCTATCCCGAGGGCTGTATGCGGCCCTCAAGGTCACTTGGTGTGGCCCTCGGGGATTGCTGGGCCAAACTGAGCCGTGTGGCAGCCTTCCTGGGGCCTGGCTGGCCAGCGAGGATCGTGGGGCCCAGCCACGCTGCGCAGCAGCCTCCCCAGGGCCAGGCAGAGATCACAGGGCCCAGATGTACTGTACAGCAGCCTCCCTGGGACCTGGCTGGCTGACCAGAATTGATGCAGGGCCTGGAAAAGTTACTGTCACCGTTCAGTTTGCACTTGATTATCCCAGATGGTGTGACCTAATATGCTAATATTAAGGGATGTGGTCTAATATGCTACTGAGTTCCTGCTGGGCTTTTTCTACAAAATGCCCTGGACCTATGCATTTGCCTAAGGCGGTGGGCAGTGTGTGTGTGTGTGTGCCAGATTAGGCTCTCTTCACATGACTTCAAATAGAAAAACAATTATTTGCATTAATTTTGCTTGCCTGAATCATTCTCTGGAGCACTGTTTTTTTAAGTTGATAATTTTTTGTGGCCCGTGAATGATGTTATAAATATCTATATGGCCCTTGGTATAAAAAAGGTTCCCCACCCCTGTTCTATTGTATCTGGAAGCTATACTATTGTTATCATCTGTTTTGCTTTCTGAGTTCTGTATCTTTAACCCATCTGTTTGGAGTAAAAGCTTAAGTGGAATAAAGTTTATCTGTAGAAGTTCCTGGTTGTTTGGGTTACTGAAGGTACGGTAAGGTGTAGAAGAAGAAGAAGAATTGCAGATTTATACCGCACCCTTCTCTCTGAATCAGAGACTCGGAGCGGCTTACAATCTCCTATATCTTCTCCCCCCCCACAACAGACACCCTGTGAGGTGGGTGGGGCTGAGAGGGCTCTCACAGCAGCTGCCCTTTCAAGGACAACCTCTGCCAGAGCTATGGCTGACCCAAGGCCATTCCAGCAGGTGCAAGTGGAGGAGTGGGGAATCAAACCCGGTTCTCCCAGATAAGAGTCCGCACACTTAACCACTACACCAAACTGTACATAAGTAATCCTGCATCATGTGGCTAAATTGCAACGGCGATTCTTCTTTCTTCGTCTAGGTTGGCAAACAACAACCGGAACATCAGCAATAAAGCTTGCGTAGAGGATCACAGCGATTCTTACAATCAAGGTGCCAATCGACCAATAGAAAGGTTACAGGTCAACATACTTCCTACTTACAGACTACAGACTACTATTTTTAAGTGGAATACAGGCTACATAACATCATGTCATATTTACTAACAGCTAACAGTCTCAGTTAACCCCATAATGACTGAAATGCAGGCGACTTGTTACTCCAACTTCTTCCTCCATCCAAATACTGGCCTGGCAGACTCCGCTTCGCTTCCAAGATCTATTGTTGCTCCTAGAGTTGGTGAATTAGTTACATCTTACTGATAGATGTAGATGGCTTGTATGCCGGGCTGGAATTCTAGCAGGAGCTCTTTTGCATATTAGGCCACACACTCCTGATGTAACCAATCCTCCAGGAGCTGACAAGGCTCTTTTTTGTAAGCTCTTGGAGGATTGGCTACATCGGGGTGTGTGGCCTTATATGCATAGGAGCTCCTGCTAGATTTCCACCCCTGCCTGTGTGTATGTTTTTTTCACCATTCTGGGAGCCTGACAGGTAAGGGCAGCATTGTAGGTTCCCAACCTCCAGATGGAGCCTGGAATCCTTCTGGAATTACAACTGATCCCCAGACTATGGAATTCCCCTGAAAGAGATATACAGCTTCAGGGTGCCGATTCTTTGACATCACATCTCCAAAGATCTCCTGCCCCCTTCTCAAACTTCATCTGCACCATTCACCACCCCTAAATCTCCAGGAATTTCCCAAGCCCCGACTGGAAATCCTAGGCAGTATATCAGTTTTTAACAGGGGGCGTTTCGTAGGAAAAGAGGTGCCGGAGCTCATTAGCACTACTCATTTGCATATGCCACACACCCCTGACATCACTGGAGGGTGTACTCAATTATAGCAGTTCAGCATCTTCCTTAAAATGCTTCTTGAATTATAATTGTCGTAGTAAAACCTTACTCCCGTCATACTTTTTAAATTACTTTCTCTGGGGCTTTTTTTGGTAGAAAAAGCACAGCAGGAACTCATTTGCATATTAGGCCACACCCCCTGGCATCACCATTGTTTTACATGGGGCTTTTTTGTAGGAAAAAGCCCAGCAGGAACTCCTTTGCAAATTAGGCCACACACCCCTGACACCAAGCCAGCCGGAACTGTGTTCCTGCTCAAAAAAAGCCCTGACTTTCTCCTATGTGGCCAAAGTGGCATGAGGAAGATTTCCATCTGTCTGCTTTATACGTTTGGGTTATTTTCCCATTTTTTTATGAGGGAAAATATTAGGAAGAAAGCCAGTTTGGTGTAGTGGTTAAGTGTGCGGACTGTTATCTGGGAGAACTGGGTTTGATTTCCCACTCCTCCACTAGCAGCTGCTGGAAGGGCCATGGGTTAGCCATAGCTCTTGCAGGAGTTGTCCTTGAAAGGGCAGCTGCTGTGAGAGCCCTCTCAGTTCCATCCACCTCACAGGGTGTCTGTTGTGGGGGGGGGAGAAGATTGTAAACCACTCTGAGTCTCTGATTCAGAGAGAAGGGCGGGGTATAAATCTGCAGTCTTCTTCTTCTTCTTAGAATTCAGCAAAATTCTCACAGGGGGTTGAACCATGGAGCCCAGAAGCAAGTATCTGTGTGGGGGGTGGGTAAGAAAGAAAGAGTACAATAAAATTTAGAGGTTCCAGAGTTCCTCTCCTGTGAGCTCCTGCCCAAAATTAGGCCTGGCTTTTAAACCAATCAATAAGCAATCCTTTTTCCCTTTTTGGATGACTATGTGATATTTGGGGATCTATTAAATTTCCTGTACACTTTGAGATTAATTTTATGCATGACATCTGGGAGGGGAAGTGTCAAATGAAAACATTAGCGATTTATTACTAATTTATTATTGGCCAGCCATTTGCAGCCGTGTTTTGAATAAAAACACATTCATCTAATCCAGCATTTAAGTGGTGCATTCATTTACACGGGAATGTATATAATCATTTCAATTCCCCGTCCTCACACACACACACACACCCCGCTCCTGTTTATAATTCAGTATTCTGAAGGGAATGCAGTTTGCACGCGGGAGAGATATTGTTGCGGGGGTGGCTAATTTGAACGATTTTGTGTCAAACACAGAAGCGTTACTCTGGTGATAAATCTATTTTGTTAAAGTGACACCTCGATAACTAATTTGTATTAGATCACTGGTAATGCGACAGCCGTTCAGGTCAACATATGCTAGATATCTCTGGGATTGCAGTTTGCGCCGGGAAACAGAAGGAAAATGGGCCGAGAGGAAGCCTGGTGGAAATTGGTGGATGGAAGTCAAAATGCTGAAGCCTCACCAATTTGTATAGTGTCAGGAAACAGGAGAAATAGTTCTTAGCAGGGGTGGAATTCTAACAGGAGCTCCTTTGCATATTAGGCCATACACCCCTGATGTAGCCAATCCTCCAAAGCTCTTTTTTGTAAGCTCTTGGAGGATTGGCTACATCAGGGTGTGTGTGGCCTAATATGCAAAGGGACTCCTTCTAGAATTCCACCCCTGGTTCTTAGCATTCATATACTAGTTTTCCTGTGTGTCGAAAACAGTTTCCTAATATCAGGGCATTTTTCTGAGCAGGAAGGCACAGGAACCTAATATGCAAATGAGTTCCTGTGGTTTTTTTCTACAAAAAAAGCCCTGTGTGAAACGATGGTGAGATCGGGGGGGGGGGTGGCCTACTATGCAAATGAGTTCCTGCTGGGCTTTTTGTACAGGCTCAGATAGGGTTGCTAGGTCCAACTCAGGAACTATCTGGGGGAATTTGGGGGGTGGAGCCAGGAGCAAGGTTGTGACAAGCACGATTGAACTCTGAAGGGAGTTCTGGCCAACACATTCCTTTTAAATGCCTTTCTTCCATTGGAAATAATGGAGGATGGGGACACCTTCTTTTGGGTCTCATAGAATCAGACCCCGATCCAATCTTTTTGAAAAAAAAATGGGGGGGGGCAGTGTTTAGGATAGCTACCAGATGCTATGCTAAAAATCTGGTGCCTCTACCTCAAAAAACAGCCCCCAAGAGCCCCAGATACCCATGGGTTGATTCTCCATTATATCCTAAAGGAACCAGTCTTCATAGGATATAATGGAGTGCCCTCCGGACATTTGCCTCCCCACCACATTTTCTGATAACCCTAAAGTGGGGGGAGGGCCTTCAAACCGGGGGATCCCCCGTCCCTAGCTGAGGATTGGCAACACTAGGCCCAGAGGCCCAATAGGCATGCCCCAAGCCAACAACCAGCCCGGCAGGCATTAGTGTTGCCAGGTGTTAGGTAATGTAAAAAGTGATGTAAAAGGTTTCCAGTGCGGTAATAGAGAGTCACAAACTGTCAGTGTAAAAACACCCCAGGTCATAAAAATAACCCTGTGAGTTTTTGTGTCCTAATGTTGCCTCTTATCCCTTGTTGACCAGGAATACATTATTGCTTGCTGCATTCTATGCCCCTATTGCAGCTGCGTTCTGGGGATGCCTTTGCCTCATCTTCTGACAGAATAAAACCAACATGTACCAACTGCAGATGCACTTAAAGGCTCTCGTTAATGTTTCAAGACTCCGTCTCCTGCTGCCAAGGCCGGTCGTTTTAAAAATGCATAAAGCCAGTCATCAAGTGACCATAATGGCCCACTAGCAGCGGTGCTCAAATCCCAGCAGAAACGGCATTCTGCCTTGCTTTTCCCCCTGAATGAAGATGTGGGACACTTGCCAAGGAAATTCAATGCAGAGTAGGATAGTGAATAACGACATGATCCTGAGAGGCCTCCCCTCTTTCTTTTGTCTTGCTCTTCCACCCCTGTTGTCTCTTCCTATTCTCTCACCGTTTTGCATTGCCAGCTCCGCCTTCAGGTTTTCTTTGCCAGTTCCTCAATGATTCCCAAATTCTTATCAGCTCCTCATCAGTTCCTAAATTATATTGTGCTTTTGAGATTGTCGAGCCCTGACGCCACAGACTCCCTCAGAGAGTCCTGTATCTGTCGCTCGCCTCCATAGCACTACAGACAAACACATTATCTAATTAAACGCAGAATTTTAGATGTTGAATTACAAAAACTAATAAGTGCTGCGAATAAATCTTGCTACCCTCTGAATTTTGGAATTTCCCCAAATATTGGTCATTTGCCTTCTTATTTATCAACTCTCCATGTTCCAAAATTGCATAGAGCATTTACCCTTGCCAGATGCAATACTATCCCATCAATTACCTATGGTAGATATTTAAAAAATCCCAATTTCATTAACATTTGGTATATGTAATTTAAAACAAGTTGACTCATTGTCCCATATTCTTCTTTATTATCCCCTGTATGATACTATATGCCTTAGGTTTCTAGATCCAATTCTGTTCAATATGGCAAGCTGCTCAGACGCTGTAAAGGTTTGCCATCTTCTGAACGAGTTGTCATCGGAAATAACTGAAAAGGTTGCTTTATTCTTGAGTCTGGTAATCAAGGATCGATTGTCCAATGTATAGCTGCATATGACTGCTTTTGTTGTTTCTGTAGCTGTTTATTTGTTTGTTTATAATCTGATATATGCCAATAAAGGCTTTTGAGTTTGTTTGACAAGAGTTGCTCAGCCCACAGATTGAGCTGTTCATCCAGGACGTCTCCAGCTCAGATCCTACCTCAGCCGCAAACTTGCCTGTGGCAAGCCGCTGTCTCCCTCCCCCCATCTAAAATACAGGAATGAAAACTTTGCCTCTAAAAACTGTTGAAAGGGCTGCTGTCATGATGCTTGTGAAGCGCTGCAAGGACTTTAAGCCCAGTATAATGCCAAATATTATATGGAAGAAGAAGAAGTACTTCAAGTACTTGAAGGGCTGTCATATAGAAGGTGTGGAATTGTTTTCCATGGCCCCAGAAGGTAGGACCAGAACCAATGGGTTGAAATTAAATCAGAAGAGTTTCTGGCTCAACATTAGGAAGAATTTCCTGACCGTTAGAGCAGTTCCTCAGTGGAACAGGCTTCCTCGGGAGGTGGTGGGCTCTCCTGTGAATTTAGGGGGAGGTATTTGTGAGTGCAGGGGGTTGGACTAGACGACCCTGGAGGTCCCTTCCAACTCTATGATTCAAAGAAGAAGAAGAAGATATTGGATTTATACCCTGTCTGTCACAGGAGGTGGTGACGGCTGCCAGCATAGCATGCCAAGCAGTCTAGGTCCGTCCCTGGTCCTGTGGTAGTTCAGGAAACAGAGTCTAACAGGAAGTACACAATAGTGGCAGGAAAGACACAGCGGCATATATCCAGCCATTACTCATTTCCAGTGACAAAGGAACACTTCCATCTCCAAAAGAAGTGGTGCAATGTTTGCTAATCCTCCACTGCAGACACTTCCCCTCCCCTTTGCCCCGATGCTTTTCCTGAGGTTCTATTGACCTTGAGGAATAAAATGGAGGATCAGGGGGCTACATGGTAAGGGGAAGTGGGAAAGTGCCACTTCAGATCTTGTGGAATGCAAGCCAATAAATAAAAACATGGTCAATCTAAACGTACTTGGTCTCTGAGACATCAGAGAGCTGCCAGTGGCATTTCATTGAAAGGAGGATTGTGGGCTCTGCTGTCAGAACTTCATGAAAAATGTTGGGATCAGTTTTATGTTTTGGGATTTCAACAAGGCAAAGGAGCCCCGTGGCGCAGAGGGGTAAAGCTGCAGTATTGCAGTCCGAGCTCTCTGCTCATGACCTGATTTTGATCCCGGCAGAAGCTGGGTTCAGGTAGCTGGCTCAAGGTTGACTCAGCCTTCCATTCTTCCAAGGTTGATAAAATGAGCACCCAGCTCGCTGGGGGGTAAAGTACAGATGACTGGGGAAGTCAAGGGCAAACCACCCAGTAAACAAAAAAAAAGTCTGCTGTGAAAACGTTGTGATGTGACATCACCCCAGAGTCAAAAACAACTGGTGCTTGCACAAGGGACTATTTTTAACTTTTTAATATTTCAACAAGACTAATAAAATTTCTTGATTGGGGGTGGGGGGCAGGAGTTTGTAATCCTGACACTGTTTTACCAGATTTGGAAGAAAGGACAAGACAAACCAAAACTGACCAAAACAGCTCATGGAGAGCATAAATAACATGAATAAAACTTGACCGCAGAGTGCAGACCTCAGACATCTTTCACCCGATGGTAAATAAAAATAATTAAAACCACTCAGGTGGGCAAATAATTAAAAATACATTCAAACAATAGTTAAAGCGAGTTAAAAACAAACAAAATCTCCACTGTTTTGCATTAAAAATGAAATGAAAGTCATGCACTTCCAAGTTAAATAATAACAGGCTGACAATCAAAGAAGGGAGAGGAGATTTTGGCACTGAGAATATAAATCAAATGACGGGAGAGAGATAAAGACTAAAAACTAAGTCAAGGCTAGAGACTTGGAGAGCCAGTTTGGTGTAGTGGTTAGGTGTGCGGACTCTTATCTGGGAGAACCGGGTTTGATTCCCCACTCCTCCACTTGCACCTGCTGGCATGGCCTTGGGTCAGCCATAGCTCTGGCAGAGGTTGTCCTTGAAAGGGCTGCTGTGAGAACCCTCTCCAGCCCCACCCACCTCACAGGGTGTCTGTTGTGGGAGAGGAAGGAAAGGAGATTGTGAGCAGCTCTGAGACTCTTCGGAGTGGAGGGTGGGATATAAATCCAATATCATCATCATCATCATCATCTTCTTCTTCTTCTTCTTCTTCTTCTTCTTCTTCTTCTAAATTAAACAGAGAACAAAGCACAAACAAAAAAGCAAAAGACTAAGGTAAAATAGAATAAAATAAAAAAATAAAATACCCCAAGGATGGAGCACAGCCTCATAGCACCCTGTTGCATCAGAGCTGGAAACTATCCATCCGAGAAAGACTGTAACCCTGTCATTCCCCCCACAACAGCCTTCAAAAGCACATTATAATACAAAGGAATGTTTTTGTCTTTGGATCTGGCTTTAACACCTGTCTCCTCTCCCTATTGTTCCTCAGGGGCTCACTGAGAATGATGTATGTTGATATATAATCACTAAATGAAGCAAAGTGCTCCAGTTAATGCTGTAATGCTTTCTTGGCTGACATAAGAATGACGAGGCCTCGATCTTTATCCGTACATTTCTCTTAAACGATAATACCCTGGGAGAAATTGACACCCCGTAAATCCCTCACACCAGATGGCAGTTTGGGAGAGCTGCTGGCATGGCCACACTGTTGCCATGTGCTCAGAGACCGTGGATTCTAAATCCAGGAGCACCACGCTTTCCCCCTTCCACAAGCGATAATCTAACCAAGGACACTGAGAATTTTCCCAGCAACTCGTTCAACAGTCCGACTTTCCATGTTCCGAGGTGTCGATCAGATCTGAGACGGTCATCCTGCCAGTTCAGTTTGTGCCATGAGTGCCTTATGTTTTGGAAATCATCATTCCTGGAGTAAACAAGATTGTCTCAAATTGGAATTTCACTCAATATTTGGCTGAAATTTTAGATGGACCTTAAGTGATTTTGCATTGAATGAACATTTGGGTGGAATTACCAAGTTTTGTGATTATATAATAATAATAATACTTTTTATTTGTATCCCGCCCTCCCCGCCAGGGCAGGCTCAGGGCGGCTCACAGCATACGAATATAAAATACAATAAAACCATACATAGTAATTACAGTTACAATTATAAAATCATCATTAAATCATTAACAACTTACATTAAAATTAACATTGTGGTGCTATAACTTAGGTCTTTAATAAAATTCAGTGGCTAAAACATGTCCAGCGAGACTTTCTTGACTCGGTATTAGGTGAAGGCTATTTTGAAGAGGTAGGTCTTACAGGCCCTGCGGAATTGGTCTAAACATCACAGGGCCCGTATCTCCTCCAGGAGTTGATTCCACAGCAGTGGGGCTGCAATGGAGAAGGCCCGATCCCGGGTGGTCTTCAATCTGGCCTCCCTTGGCCCAGGGATATTCAGCTGGTTCTTTCCAGCTGACCTCAGCGCTCTTTGGGGTTCATATGGGGAGAGACAGTCCCTCAAGTAGGCAGGTCCTCAGCCATATAGGGCTTTAAAGGTGATAACCAGTACTTTGTAACGGACTCGGTACACCACTGGCAGCCAGTGCAGTCCGCGTAGACCCAGCTGTATGTGCTCCCATCTTGGGAGCCTCTTCAAGCTCTTTCCTTTGTATCTGAGAGTGCTTCCATGAATTGCTGTTATTATTGATTCATAATATTCTACCGTGTTCTGTGAAAAAATGAAACAGAAAGTCATAAGTTTGTAAGCAAGTTGTTTTTCACGGTTCCTGTGCACAGTTGTTTGGTTCTCCTCATGAGTGTCTGTTGAACAGGTTTGCATTGGGTCTGGGTGAAACTGAAGATCTGCAAAGAGGCAGCAAGGACAATGGGTAGTAGGACTCAATGGGGATATTCGAGAATGCACATGAATGAAAATCTACTGCATGGTTAGGAAGAATGTAAGAACATAAGAGAAATCATGTTGGATCAGACCAACGGCCCATCCAGTCCAACACTCTGTCTCACACAGTGGCCAAAAACCCAGGCACCATCAGGTGGTCCACCAGTGGGGCCAGGACACTAGAAGCCCTCCCACTGCTGCCCCCCAAGCACTAAGAATACAGAGTATCACTGCTCCACATAGAGAGTTCCATCAATATGCTGTGGCTAATAGCCACTGATGGACCTCTGCTCCATATGTTTATCCAATCCCCTCTTGAAACTGTCTATGCTGGCAGCCGTCACCACCATGTGAAGCAACCTGCTACAAACGCAGGTCGTCAAGGAGATCAGTGAAGAATCAGCTCCCGCTTTACAACTGGTAGACAGGATGTCAATCAATCTGGCAGGGGTTCAAGCATCTTTGCCTCCTGCCCCCCCCCCCCCTTATTTCAGGCCGTGTTCATTAGAAGCTGCAAAACCAAGAAAAGGCAAAGATATGACATAATTAATGGTTGTGATCAGACGGGCTTTAAGAATGTAAGAACATAAGAGAAGGCATGTTGGATCAGGCCAATGGCCCATCCAGTCCAACACTCTGTGTCACACAGTGACCAAAAAACCCAGGTGCCATCAGGAGGTCCACCAGTGAGGCCAGGACACTAGAAGTCCTCCCACTGTGCCTCCCCCCCCCCCCCAAGCACCAAGAATACAGAACATCACAGCCCAGGACAAAGAGTTCCAACAACACGCTGTGGTTAGTAGCCATTGATGGACCATAGCCACACACCCCCATCCCCAGACTGAATGTGTGCAATCCCATGTGCACATCTGCTCCCCACGGCCCACTCATCCTTACCTCGTGGTAGGACAACTCCCATACATGCATCACTGTGGTGCATTTCCAGACATGAGATCGGCCCCGGCAGCACCAAGCATGCAAGGAACAGTGTGAACACCCCACCCTGTCCATGTGCAGCCTGGGCTGATCTCAGCCACCAAGCAGGTGCCATCGGATCACCGCAGCCTGCCTCAGCCTGGATTGGCTTTTTAAAATCTGAGAGGCCACTGCAGCAACCAGGTCAGTGGCGGACTGGGTCTAAAAATATCGGTTGCCAGGAGACATGGGGGCCCACCCACAACCCTAAGGCTATCGTTTAATTTTTGTAATAAATAAATAATTAAAAAAATACCTAAGTGGGGAAAAGGTACAATTAAAGCTTTTGCGAAATAAATATATATATTTTAGTAACTACAGGGTACATATATTGTACATATTACTGGTAGTATGCAGTAGATACTAAATGTAAATACAGATTGGCATTTTCTCCAGGGGAGCTGATCTCTGCCAGCTGGAGATCAGTTGTAAAAGAGGGAGATTCCCAGGCCTCACCTGGAGGCTGGCAACCCTAGATGCAACGTAAATTTTCGTTGCATTACAGGGATGATACCGGAACTTCTATTATATTTTCAAGCTGCTAAAAGGATATTAACATTTTTAACATATTGTCTAATGTTTAAGGGGGCCTGCTTCATCAGGGGCCCACTTGCCATCGGGCAAGCGGACGCCCTGGCCAGTCCACCAATGAACCAGCTTGTCTAATCCCACCCAATATCCGAGGCACTTAAGTCATGAGTTTGAAGAAACAAGAAGCCTCTGCTTGTAAAATATCTTTTGAATGCCAGTCTGCTTTCTTTCAAGCTCTCCTGAACCCGCATTTCCTGACGAGAAGGAGGTGGTGGAAAGCGCCATCAAGTCTCAGCGGTTTAAGAGTCTGGTGCGATATGGGATCAATTTATTATGCATAAAATCTCAACTTTTGTGAATCACAACTTTACAGACTCAGAAAGAGTTTATAATTTAAGTTTAATAAAAAAAAAGTTAAAAGTTAAAAAAAGAAAGAAAGAAATTTATAATAAATTTTAGATCGGTCTGAGCCCCAGTATTAAGTTTTATGTCAGAACATCGCTTTATTCCTTCTAATCACGCTTATCATTCTTGGCTTTATTTTTAATTAGATATGGCTTGAAAGGCTCATCTCGGAGTGAAATATATTGATGGCTCGTATTTAGACATAACTCCTCTGTTTATGGTATTTTATGCAGTATTTCTCTTGACTATTTTATGCAATGCAACTGAATGATATCATTTAGTACTCTTTTAAATGTATTTGTAAGTTTCAATTCTTTGTTTTTAACAAAGACTCATTTATTTAAAAAAAAAAGTCGCAGCAGTTTGATGGTGACCCCTTAGGGCAGGGGTGTCAAACATGTAGCCTGGGGACTGAATCAAGCCCCCAGAGGGCTCCTATCAGGCCCCTGAGCAACTGGTTCTTGTTTGCTTTCTTCTCCCTCTCTCTTGCTTCTTTCTGCATCTCAACTTGCTTTGAAAGGCTTGCTCAACTGCACAGGTGCTACAGAGCAAAAACCTCGATTTTCTCCATTGGTTGAGGCTCCTCCACCTCCAGTTCCCCTGGGGTGGAAGGGAAAGAGCCAGAGCTTCCTTTGCCCAGTTCCCTGGGCATGGGAGAAATACAAAGAAAGCGCTTTAAGACCAACAAGTGCTGATGTTTTCAACATGTTTTATTTTTTAAAAAAATTTTAAACCCCACTTTAAGAAGAAGAAGACTGCAGATTTATACCCCGCCATTCTCTCTGAATCAGAGACTCAGAGCGGCTTATAATCTCCTATATCTTCTTCCCCCACAACAGACAACCTGTGAGGTGGGTGAGGCTGAGAGGGCTCTCACAGAAGCTGCCCTTTAGTTGTGTTTGCCTTTGTCCTTTATATCTCTGCTACTTAATCTTAAATAGGTACACACATGGGCTGGCCCGACATGGCCTGGCCCGGCCCAGCAAGGTCTCATTTAGGTCAGATCTGGCCCTCATAACAAATGTGTTTGATTCTCCGGTCTTAGGGTTTTCAAAGCAGGAGACAAAGAGATGGTTGGACATTGCCTGCTTCTGCATAGGAACCCTGGACTTCTCTGGTGGTCTTCCATCCAAGTTCTAACCATGGCTGACCCTTCTGAGGTCAGCTTCTGAGGTCTGCTGAGATCAGCCTAGCTTGGGCCATCCAGGTCAGAACTTTGACTGTCATGGAAAACGATATATCTGTAACTTTTTACTGGGAGGGAGGGGGGTTATCAGGATGGTTTATAATGTTTCACACTGGGATGTGTTATAAGGTCATAGTGAACCCATCACAAGGGTAAAGCTCGTTAGCACATCCTACTCTTTGGAGGTTCTTGTGTGTTTGTCTGTGTGTGTTTGCAAGCTAGCTGTGGAAGTTTTGTTGTTTTGATCTGGCATTCATGCTTGAGGATTACATGTTTCCAGTGCACTGAGGTTGTCTTCACTAGTCAGTACTCTTTATGAACTTTGAAATTAAGGCAATTTCAGCAAAGAATGCAAATTATAAGTGAATTACAGTTTTATGGTATAATTTTACAGTCACTTGTGACTCGAATCCATTGACCATACTTCACTGTCATCACAAGCGTCAGAAGTGATCTCCTCTCTCACCCCTCTGTAATGACTGATGGGCAAACATCTACCTTCAGGCTAAATCCTGAGTTTTTATGACGTCTTCAAGAGAAATATATACAGTTCTTGATTGCGGTAAGTGTAGGGTGGCCAGACCGTCCCGGTCTCCCGGGACTTTCCCGAATCTGGCCCCCAATTCCCGGCTCCCGGGCTGGGTATACCGGGACCATTAGAGGTCCCGGTTTAGCCAGCCAGAGAGCCGGGGGCCGCGCGCGCGGGCAGAGAAGGCGGCGAGTGAGGGAGGGAGCGACCCTGCGTGTGCGCAGATTGCCCTGCACACGCGCAGGGACGCTCCCTCCCTCACTCGCTGCCTTCCCCGCCCGCGCACGGGGCCTGGCGGTGGCGGCGGAGGCCCGGGAGGGCGTCGGAAAGGCCCGCGGTGGCCGCTGGAGGCCCTCCAGCGACCACCGCGGGCCTTTCCGAGGCTTCCCCGGCCTCTAAACCCCCACCCCCCGTTGTCCTCCGCCCAGGAGGGCGTCGGAAAGGCCCGCGGTGGCCGCTGGAGGCCCTCCAGCGGCCACCGCGGGCCTTTCCGACGCCCTCCCGAGCCTCTAAACCCCCATCCCCCTTTGTCCTCCGCCCGGGAGGGCGTCGGAAAGGCCCGCGGTGGCCGCTGGAGGCCCTCCAGCGGCCACCGCGGGCCTTTCCGACGCCCTCCCGAGCCTCTAAACCCCCACCCCCCGTTGTCCTCCGCCCGGGAGGGCGTCGGAAAGGCCCGCGGTGGCCGCTGGAGGCCCTCCAGCGGCCACCGCGGGCCTTTCCGACGCCCTCCCGAGCCTCTAAACCCCCACCCCCCTTTGTCCTCCGCCCGGGAGGGCGTCGGAAAGGCCCGCGGTGGCCGCTGGAGGCCCTCCAGCGGCCACCGCGGGCCTTTCCGACGCCCTCCCGAGCCTCTAAACCCCCACCCCCGTTGTCCTCCGCCCGGGAGGGCGTCGGAAAGGCCCGCGGTGGCCGCTGGAGGCCCTCCAGCGGCCACCGCGGGCCTTTCCGACGCCCTCCCGAGCCTCTAAACCCCCATCCCCCGTTGTCCTCCGCCCGGGAGGGCGTCGGAAAGGCCCGCGGTGGCCGCTGGAGGCCCTCCAGCGGCCACTGCGGGCCTTTCCAACGCTCTCCCGAGCCTCTAAACCCCCACCCCCGTTGTCCTCCGCCCGGGAGGGCGTCGGAAAGGCCCGCGGTGGCCGCTGGAGGCCCTCCAGCGGCCACCGCGGTCCTTTCCGACGCCCTCCCGAGCCTCTAAACCCCCATCCCCCGTTGTCCTCCGCCCGGGAGGGCGTCGGAAAGGCCCGCGGTGGCCGCTGGAGGCCCTCCAGCGACCACCCTGGGCCTTTCCGGCGCTTCCCGGGCCTCTACCACCCCCCCCCCCGTGCTCCTTCGCCCGGGAGGGCGTCGGAAAGGCCTCTCCGCCGCCGCCGCCGGACTCGTCGCCGCCGGACTCGCCGCAGGTAAGGGGGCCGAAAATGGGGGGGGCTGGCGGGAGGGGGTGGCCTTCCTTCCTTCCCTCCCTCCTTTCTTCCTTCCTTCCCTCCTTCCTTTCTTCCTTCCTTCCCTCCCTCCTTTCTTCCTTCCCTCCTTCCTTCCTCCCTTCCTCCCTTCCTTCCTTCCTCCCTTCCCTCCCTTCCCTTCCTTCCTTCCTTCCTTCCCTTCCTTCCCTCCCTCCTTTCTTCCTTCCTTCCCTCCTTCCTTTCTTCCTTTCTTCCTTCCTTCCCTCCCTCCTTTCTTCCTTTCTTCCTTCCTTCCTTCCCTCCTTCCTTCCTCCCTTCCTCCCTTCCCTTCCTTCCCTTCCTTCCTTCCTTCCCTTCCTTCCTTCCCTCCCTCCCTCCCTCCCTTTCTCCCTTCCTTCCTTCCTTCCCTCCCTCCCTCCTTATGTTCTTATGTGACACAGAGTGTTGGACTGGATGGGCCACTGGCCTGATCCAACAGGGCTTCTCTTATGTTCTTATGTGACCCAGAGTGTTGGACTGGATGGGCCACTGGCCTGATCCAACAGGGCTTCTCTTATGTTGTTATGTGACGCAGAGTGTTGGACTGGATGGGCCACTGGCCTGATCCAACAGGGCTTCTCTTATGTTCTTATGTGACCCAGAGTGTTGGACTGGATGGGCCACTGGCCTGATCCAACAGGGCTTCTCTTATGTTCTTATGTGACCCAGAGTGTTGGACTGGATGGGCCACTGGCCTGATCCAACAGGGCTTCTCTTATGTTCTTATGTGACGCAGAGTGTTGGACTGGATGGGCCACTGGCCTGATCCAACAGGGCTTCTCTTATGTTCTTATGTGACGCAGAGTGTTGGACTGGATGGGCCACTGGCCTGATCCAACAGGGCTTCTCTTATGTTCTTATGTGACGCAGAGTGTTGGACTGGATGGGCCACTGGCCTGATCCAACAGGGCTTCTCTTATGTTCTTATGTGACGCAGAGTGTTGGACTGGATGGGCCACTGGCCTGATCCAACAGGGCTTCTCTTATGTTCTTATGTGACACAGAGTGTTGGACTGGATGGGCCACTGGCCTGATCCAACAGGGCTTCTCTTATGTGACAATACTGACTTTGGTGGACCCAAGCACTGATTCAGTGTAAGGGAGCTTTGTGTTTGTGTCTTCTAGTGCAATTTTGTTCTCAGATCCTGTATTTACTTCATCAGTATATGGGATAAGGCACTTTCTCAACTGTGCTGCATAATGCAGCCTATTTATTTTGTCCTGTTGGCTCTGTTGGCTCTATCTGCGCCACCTTCATCACTTTCGGGGAGTGGTCTCCCGACTCCCTCCGCCGGCTGTTTCTGACAGCCGTGCGCCCCCTCTTTAATTTGATATGTGTCCCGTGCGGGTGCCACCCTCCCGCCGGGAGATGCCGCAAAATGAGCCCCCTTGAGGCTTATGGCGGCAGGGCTCGGGGGAAGCGACCTAGACTGCTGTTCTTTTGAGGGGTTATAGAGTGTTTCGAGCCCGTCCCTGTGGCATCGGTCCCATCATTGTGGGGCCCAGGGGGCCGGCGCAGCGGCACGCCGAAGCAGCCTGTCACTAATAACACAGGTCGAGATGCAGGACAGGAACCCGGAAGTGACCGACAGGCTGCTTCAGCGTGCCGCTGCGCCGGCCCCCTGGGCCCCACAACGATGGGACCGATGCCACAGGGATGGGCTCGAAACACTCTATGACCCCTCAAAAGAACAGCAGTCTAGCTCGCTTCCCCCGAGCCCTGCCGCCATAAGCCTCGAGGGGGCTCATTTTGCGGCATCTCCCGGCGGGAGGGTGGCATCCGCACGGGACACATATCAAATGAAAGAGGGGGCGCACGGCTATCAGAAACAGCCGGCGGAGGGAGTCGCGAGACCACCCCACTGGGGGATCCACACCCCGAAAGTGATGAAGGTGGCTCAGATAGAGCCAACAGAGCCAACAGGACAAAATAAATAGGCTGCATTATGCAGCACAGTTGAGAAAGTGCCTTATCCCATATACTGATGAAGTATATACAGGATTTGAGAACAAAATTGTTTCCGGCGGTGATATTTGGGGGATTTTTGGGGACGTCACAGGAAGTGCTGTGAAGTCACTTCCTGTTTCCGGCAGTGGCATTTGGGGGAAATGATGTCATTTGGGGGAAGTAATGTCACAGGAAGTGATGTCACTTCCCGCTTCCGGCAGGTGATGCGGGGAAATGATGTCACAGGAAGTGGTGTCACTTCCTGTTTCCGGCGGTGGCATGACGTCACCGGAAGTGACGTCACCGGAAGTGACGTCACTTCCTGTTTCCGGCGGCGCCCGCGCGCTTCGCGCGCGCGCACCCCTACCTTCCCCCCCCAGAGGTGTCCCTGGCTGGCCTTCAGACATTATGGTCACCCTAGGTAAGTGGTTACATATATTGTGAGCACAAGTTTTTCAGCATGGAGTCTTACAAAATGTTTTGTTGTGCAGCATTCTTGATGGGGATTACCTGCTGTGACTCCAGCTGTGGGCCACGGTGTGACACAGATCAGCTTCCCCAGGAGGTGTGTGCATCAGCCCAAACAACACAGCTCTACAACACTTCCATCCATAATTCTTCAGGTACTCTGTCTATCAACTCTAGTTCCTTAAACCTATTCTTCACCTCCACTGTATATTCATAAGGAATGTGATCAAGGTCAAACCTGAATGACCTAACGGCTTCCCCAGTTTTCTTCAGTTTAAGCCTGAATTTTGCGATGAGTAGCTCATGATCTGAGCTGCAGTCAGCTCCAGGTCTTGTTTTTGCTGACCGTAAGGAGCTTCTCCATCTTTGACTGCAGAGTATATAATCAATCTGATTTCTGTGTTGCCCATCAGGCGATGTCCGTGTGTAGAGTCGCCTTTTAGGTTGTTGGAAGAGGGTGTTCGCTATGACCAGCTTGTTCTCTTGACAAAACTCTATTAGCCTTTGCCCGGCTTCATTTTGTTCTTCGAGGTCAAACTTGTCAGTTGTTCCGGTCACCTTTTGACTTCCTACTTTAGCATTCCAGTCCCCCATGATGAGGAGGACATCTTTTTTTTGGTGTTAATTTTAGAAGGTGTTGTAGATCTTCATAGAACTGGTCCACTTCAGCCTCTTCTGCATCAGTGATTGTGGCATAGACTTGGATTATTGCGATACTGAATGGTTTGCCTTGGATATGGACCGAGATCATTCTGTCATTTTTGAGATTGTATCCCATTACTGCCTTCCTCACTCTCTTGTTAACTATAAAGGCCACACCATTTCTTCTATGGGACTCTTGGCCACAATAATAGAGTCTGAGTTAAATTCACCCATTCCTGTCCATTTTAGTTCACTGAAATAGCAATAACCAGCAGTAAAACCAATTCCTAAAAAACCCTCCCAGCCGATAAAAGTAGTCAATAAAAACAGCAATCAACAGTAAAACAAAACTAACAGCAGAGCTGAAAACAACATCAAATCATCAAGCCAGCGATCAGAAAACGAAAAGCCCTCCAGAATAGGCATGGGCATGAACTGAAACACAAACTAGGATTTGTGCTCAAATCAGGCCAGTTTGTAGTTCACAAACCAATGGTTCGGAGCCATGCCTCCCATGAACTGTCCTCGAACTTCCTGAACCTACTGTGGGAGGTTCAGAAGGTTCAGGGACAGTTCCTGCACACCTGGCTTCCCCCTTTTCCAAATGGCCTTCACTTCATGTGGATTTAGTCTACTATATCTGGCCATCATAAACTACTGAGGAGAACATCTAGAATATAGCACTGCAAATGTTAGTTTTAATTGTAATTTTGATGGTTTGAATTATAATGGTTTTAATTAGCAAATTACGTATCGTCCTGAAATAGTGTTTTTTATGTTGTAAATTGTAATTTCCATATGTTGTGAGCCGCCCTGAGCCTGCTTCAGCAGGGAGGGCGGGATATAAATAAAATATATTATTACCGAGCAGTTGCAGGGTGCCTGAGGAAGCCAAGGAGAGGCATGTCACTGCTTACTCCCAACTCCAAATCATTAATGAACAAGTTAAAAAGCATCTGACCCAGTACTGAGCCCCCACTGCTTACCACCATCCACTGCAAAAATTGCCCATTTATACTCACTCTCCGCTTCCTATTAATTAGCCAGTTTTTGATCCACAAGAGGACTTGTCCCTTTAGCCCATGACTCTCGCGCTTACTAAGGAGCCTTTGATGAGGAACTTTATCAAAAGCTTTCTGGAAGTCAAGGTAAACAACATCTGTGTAAATCACTCTGGCTCCCTCTCCTCCCGCTTAATTAGAGCATCTAAAGCAGGGGTGTCGATCTCATTTGTTATGAGGGCCGGATCTGACATAAATGAGACCTTGAGGGGCCGGGCCATGTTGAGGTGGGCCGAGCCATGTTGGGCCAGGCCATGTGTGTACCTATTTAAGATTAGGTAGCAGAGATACAAATTTTATAAAGAACACAGAGAAACACAAATATATATATTTAAAAACTTGAAACATTAGCACTCACTCATTGGTCTTAAAGATGCTTTCTTTGTATTTCTCCTATGGGATCCTGGGAACTGGGCAAAGGAAGCTCTGGCTCTTCTCTTCCCCAGGGGACTGGGGGAAGGGGGGACCCTCAGCCAATAGAAGGAAGAGAGGTTTGGCTCAGTAGCTCCACTGTGCAATTGAGAGAGGTAGCCAAGCAAGTTATTCCTCCTCAAGGAAGGGGCCTCAACCAATGGAGAAAATAGAGGTTTTGCTCTGTAGCTCCTGTGCAATTGAGCAAGCCTTGCAAAGCAAGCTGTGATGCAGAAGGAAGCAAGCGAGAGGGAGAAGGAAGCAGATGACAGCCAGTTGCTCGGGGGCCTGATAGGAGCCCTCCAGGGGCCTGATTCGGCCCCCGAAATGCATGTTTGACACCCCTGATCTAAAGCAACTAGTTGTGTGAACAGACCAAGACAGGTTATAGGGTAGGGTTGTCAGATCTAGTTTGGAAAATTCCTAGAGATTTGTGGGTGGAGCTTTGAGAGGACATAGTTTGGAGAGGAGAGGGAGCTCCATGGAGTATAATGCTGTAGTGCCTACCAACCAAAGCAGTCCTTTTCTCCAGCAGAACTGACCTCTGTCACCAGATCAGTTGTAATTCTTGGGGACTGGCAACTGTACTATAGCGATCCTGTCATTGCTGCTTTGAAACAGGCTACTGATCTGAGGAAACAGCATGACGAGCAGTTCTAGCAATACAGTTTTCTTGGATAGGATCTGACGCATGTTTGCTGCAAGAAAACCAGGGCTTTTTTTGTAGCAGGAACTCCTTTGCATATAAGGCCACACACCCATGATGTAGCCAATCCTCCCGGAGCTTACAGTTGGCCCTGTACTGAGAGCCCTGTAAGCTCTTGGAGGATTGGCTACATCAGGGAGGTGTGGCCTAATATACAAAGAAGTTTCTGCTACAAAAAAAAGCTCTGAGGAAAACAAGGCGCCTTTTAAAAAGAAGTTGGTTTCGAGGGATTCACCTGATGCCTGAGGCGCCTGCCTTTTGAACCGCCTTCCCACTCGCAGGTCTCATTAGCAACCCATGTTGAAGCCTCTTCCTTAAAACCTGCAGACAAATGGCCAGCGGACTCATTGAAATGCATTACGGCAGGGGTGTCGAACTCATTTGTTATGAGAGCCAGATCTGACATAAAGGAGACCTTGAGGGGCTGGGCCATGTCAGGTTAGGCTGAGCCATGTCGGGCTGGGCCGTGTGTGCACCTATTAGGGAGCAGAGATATAAATTTTATAAAGAACACAAACACAAATACATATTTTTTTTAAAAATTAAAACATGCTGAAGACGTTAGCTCTCATTGGTTTTAAAGGTTCTTTCTTGGTATTTCTCCCAGGGCATCGCTGAGTAATGGTGGACGCGTCTTAGTGGAGCCCCTCAACCTTCCCTGCTTAAAAAAAAAATGCAAATAGACAAATTGGCTGAAATTGTCAAAAATTATTCCAAGCAGGTTTTATTGTGATTCTTAATCTTGTTTTAGCCTTTTATGCTTTGAACTGACATATTTGACTATTGTTTGGCTGATAAAAAGAGCCCCGTGGCGCAGAGTATTAAATCTGCAGTACTGCAGTCCTAAAACCTGCTCACAACCTGAGTTCGATCCCTGGTAGAAGCTGGGTTTTCAGGTAGCCAGCTCGAGGTTGACGCAGCCTTCCATCCTTCCGAGGTTGGTAAAATGAGACCCCAGCTTGCTGGGGGGAAAGTATAGATGACTTGGGAAGGCAATGGCAAACCACCCCGTAAAAAGTCTGCTGTGAAAACGTTGTGAAAGCAACGTTACCCCAGAGTCGGAAATGACTGGTGCTTGCACAGGGGACCTTTCCTTTTCCTTGGCTGATAATCTCTGTATATCTCCATTGGTTATGCCAATAAAAGTGTGATTGATTGATTGAAAAATGCAAACAGTTTTACATTTCTTCATTTCTCCTACAATTCTGTTTTCTAAATTTTGGAGGAGGGGTCCCTAGTGGGCAGCTCACCTAGGGCACCAAAAGCACCTAGGGCACCGAAAGCCCTAGCCCAGAAATGTGGGGGTGGAGCCTAGGGAGGATGGGGTTTGGAGAGGGGAGGGAGTTCTGTAATCTGGAGATTAGTTGTAATTACAGGAGATCTCTGGCTGGAGGTCAGCAGGCCTCCCTGAAATGGCCTAAGGTAGCGTTATGAGCCGCATTGGAGGCTCCATGAGCACTGTGAGAGTTATGTGAATAGGGCCCAATTTCTAGGCTTGCCAATCCCCAGATCTCAGCAGGGGATCCCCCAGTTTTGAAGGCTCTTCCCTGCCGCCAGCCAGCTGGCTGGTGGGGAAAGCCCCACCCCAGTAGCCACAAGGTGCCTTTAGATCTCAGGCAGGTTCAGAAGCTTGCAACTGCTTCTGTTTTGGAAGCTGTGTGTGTGCCTTTAAATCTCAGAGAGACTGAAGCTGCAGGGGAGGTGGCAAGCAGGAAGAGTCACATTTGTGTGTGTGAGAGAAAAAGGAAGCGAGAGAACCCAGTCCCTCTGTTCGTTTTGCATTCCTTTCAGAAGCTGTGTATACTATAGAATAACTAGGGATGGTATACTATAGAGTAACTAGAACCTGAGTATGGGGTAGAGGAAAACTCCATCCCCTAGACCTCTCTCTCCATAAGTTGGTTGAAATACAGCATAATGTTACATTCAGCAACTCCAGTGAGTAAAGCTATCTAAACCATTGTCCCAAGGAGATCACAAAAGTGTGGGCATGCAAACTCTTTATCTTGGCTGCTCTGTGTGTGTGTTTGTGTATGTGTGTGTGTGAGAGAGAGAGAGAGAGATTGAGAGAGAGTTCACTTTCGTTTTAATGGAAGTGCAGCTGCTATGGAACCATTAGAATGCAAAAAAGGGGAGGAGAAAATGAAGACTGTGTTCAGGGGAACTGCGCTGCTCTATTTTTATTTATTTATTTTAGGGGAATGGGAAAATCTCCTGGTTCCATCCCCAAAGTCCCCAGATATTTCCTGAGTTGGACCAGGCAACCCTACCCATTTCAGGTCAGGAAAACTGTCCAGGGAGGAAGCTTGAAGCCCCTTGCCCCTCAAACCATGGCCCCAATCTGAATTTGGCCTGCCAATGTCCAGGATTAAGTTCCCAGTACAAAAGTTGCAATACATGTTTGAAAGTGAGGAACTGGGGAGGAATCTGTGGAAATGTAATGTGTAATTAGGCCCGGAGTGACAAGGGAAGAAGCCATGTTGTGATAGTTCCACAGGGATGCATGGGAAGTGACCACAAAGGGCTTCACATCAATAAGGCCTTTCGTGTATGGAGGCCTGTGTGGGCCCGTGTGGCCTCTTTGTTCTCCCTGCCATAGCTGGGAAGAATCCCCAAATTCAGCAGAATATATCTTAAGGAATCTGGATCTGCTGAATCTTTTCCAGAGCAAAACCAAGGAGTTTTATCCATCTCTGATTCTTCCATAGGGTTGCCAATCCCTAGGTGGGGGTCAGGGGATCCCCCGGTTTGGAGGCCCTCCCCCCCCCCCCCCGCTTCAGGGTCATTAGAAAGCGGGAGAGGGGGAGGAAATGTCTGCTAGGTGCTCCATTATCCCCTATGAAAACTGATTCCCATAGGGTATCATGGAGAATTGATCTGGGGCTCTGGGGGGTATCTGGGGCTCTGAGGGGGCTGTTTTTTGAGGTAGAGGCACCTAATTTTCAGCATAGCATCCAGTGCCTCTCCCCAAAATACCCTCCCAGTTTAAACAAGATTGGACAAGGGGTCCAATTCTATGAGCTCCAAAAGAAGATGCCCCTATTCTTCATTATTTCCAACCGAGCGAAGGCATTTAAAAGGTGTGCCGTCCCTTTAAATGTGATGGCCAGAACTCCCTTTGGAGTTCAATTATGCTTGCCACAACCTTGCTCCTGGTTCCACCCTCAATGTCTCCTGGCTCCACCCCCAAAGTCTTCTGGCTCCACCCCCAAGTCCCCAGATATTTCTTGAATTGAACTTGGCAACCCTATATCTTCCATAAGAATTGTAAAATCTAATTCAGTCTTCCCACAATAATTGTCTTCTCAGGGGGAAGGAGTTTGTGGTTTTGCAATCCTGAAAACGCCATATTCATTCTGTGTTTCTGGAGTGGTGGGGGGGGGGAGATGGAATCTTTCATTACACCTTCCAGTTTATGCTTTCTGTCGTATTCTAGAACAGGGGTGGCCAATGGTAGCTCTCCAGATTATTTTGCCTACAACTCCCATCAGCCTCAACCAGCATGGCTATGATGACTGGGGCTGATGGGAGTTGTAGGAAAAAACATCTGGAGAGCTACCGTTGGCCACCCCTGTTCTAGAAGATTATACAATGTGGGCCGTCATTGTTAGGCTTGCCTGGTCTCCTGCTCTGAGAGGTGACAAGAGAAAAAAAAATTAAAACAGCAACATTGTTATGTCTCTTACAGGTGCAATCTGGAAATGACAAAGTGTAGCTCCAGGAATCCGTGGAAACTCTATGGGTTTACCATAGAGTTTCCAGGGATTCCTAGAGCTTCTGGTGATCTTCCCATAAAGTTTCCAGCAGTCCCAGGTTGCAACTGGAAGTGACATAATGATGTCAGTGACACTGATGTCACACCCACACCTATGTCCCCACCCCCGGCTAGGGTGACCATAATGTCTGAAGGCCAGCCAGGGACACGTTGGGGGGGGGGAGGGTGCGCGTGCGCGAAGCGCGTGCGCCGCCGGAAACAGGAAGTGACGTCACTTCCGGTGACGTCACTTCCGGTGACGGCATGCCGCCACAGGAAACAGGAAGTGACATCACTTCCTGTGACATCATTTCCCCGCGTCACCTGCCGGAAATGGGAAGTGACATCACTTCCTGTGACATCATTTCCCCCAAATGCCACTGCCGGAAACAGGAAGTGACTTCACAGCACTTCCTGTGACATCCCCAAAAATCCCCCAAATATCACCGCCGGAAACAATTTTGTTCTGAAATCCTGTATATACTTCATCAGTATATGAGATAAGGCACTTTCTCAACTGTGCTGCATAATGCAGCTTATTTATTTTGTCCTGTTTGCTCTGTTGGCTCTATCTGCGCCACCTTCATCACTTTCGGGGTGTGGATCCCCCAGTGGGGTGGTCTCCCGACTCCCTCCGCCGGCTGTTTCTGATAGCCCTGCGCCCCCTCTTTCATTTGATATGTGTCCCGTGCGGGTGCCACCCTCCCGCCGGGAGATGCCGCAAAATGAGCCCCCTTGAGGCTTATGGCGGCAGGGCTCGGGGGAAGCGAGCTAGACTGCTGTTCTTTTGAGGGGTTATAGAGTGTTTCGAGCCCGTCCCTGTGGCATCGGTCCCATCATTGTGGGACCCAGGGGGCCGGCGCAGCGGCACGCCGAAGCAGCCTGTCACTAATAACACAGGTCGAGATGCAGGACCGGAACCTGGAAGTGACCGACAGGCTGCTTCAGCGTGCCGCTGCGCGCCCTCCAGCGACCCCCGCGGGCCTTTCCGACGCCCTCCCGGGCCTCCGCCGCCACCGCTGGGCCCCGTGCGCGGGCGGGGAAGGCGGCGAGTGAGGGAGGGAGCATCCCTGCGCGTGCGCAGGGCGATCTGCGCACGCGCAGGGTCGCTCCCTCCCTCCCTCGCCGCCTTCCCCGCCCGGGCGCGCGGCCCCCGGCTCTCTGGCTGGCTAAACCGGGACCTCAAAATGGTCCCGGTATACCCAGCCCGGGAGCCGGGAATTGGGGGCCAGATCCGGGAAAGTCCCGGGAGACCGGGACGGTCTGGCCACCCTACGCCCGGCACTTCTGTCAGTTGTCATATCTGGCAGCCTTAACCATACAAGTAGACGTGATCCAATCCTGCTGAATACAAAACTGGACAAATGACTCAGGCTTCCACTGGAAGGAACATCAATCCACTTTTTACCATCAGATGCATCAGTGAGTTCTACTATAGCAGGGGTGGCCAACGGTAGCTCTGCAGATGTTTTTTGCCTACAACTCCCATCAACCCCAACCAGCATGGCCAATGGCTGGGGCTGATAGGAGTTGTAGGCAAAAAACATCTGGAGAGCTACCATTGGCCACCCCATACTATAATGTATTTTTTTCTAATGGCAAACTAGAATGATGTGTATATTTATGTTACACATAAAAAGGTAAATTAGCTGGACAGGAAAAACTTCCGGGAAAGTAATGCCCTCATTTTGACCCAGGTTTATTAGCAATAGAATCATTAACAGACATTCTCACGTTCTGACATGTTACTGTTTTATTGGTTTCCCATGCTAATGCAACCCAGACCAAAGGTTTTCTGAGGTCGTGGTCACACGTACCATTAGTGACGACACAGCTCCGTCTGGCTGATGGATTAAATGTGTTCGTTCAGACATCGACATCTGTCAGTCGAGCATGATCCGGGGTCATCCAGGCTTGCTAGGCATGAATGGCACATTAATTTGACAGCACATAAAGTCCGGCCCTTTTTCAAAACAGCGGCACAGGATCGGCTTTTTGTTGTTTGGACAGCTCACGCGCGATACTGCCTCTCACCTTGTTTTTTCAAAGAAAGCCCCAGCAGACATGCGCATTGCCAGATCATCCGGGAATCTGAGGTGACGCTTCTGCTTCTCCAATCAACACAGGATCGGAGGGGGGGGATCGTTATCCCACTCTTCAGAACAGCAAAAAATTCTTTTTTTTCAATGTGGAGGATTTCAAGATATCATTGTCACTGCCAATTTCTAGGAAAATAATTCCTGGCAGTTCCGTGGTTTGGATCGGCAATGTTAATTCTGGAAACTTTCGCCCTTCCCCCCTGCCTCTGAAGAAAGTTTTGATTTCCCAGCTCCAAACAGTTGGGCGCATGTTCAATGGACCCCCTCCCCTCCCAGAAATCACCGTCTGATCACGCATGCTCCAAGAAAGGAGCGTGATAGTATTGGATGTCTGATCGCGCACAACAGAATGAATCGCATTCTTGGATGCTCGTCTGAACTGCCCTGCATCGATTCAATATTCAGCAGTTCAGATTTGAGCGCTATACACCCGCTTTTAATGGTAGGTCTGACCGCACCCTGAATGTGTTAATTTTACTCTTCTGCTACTCGATTTTAACTTTGTACCACTTTGCATTCTAAACCCCACCAGCTATATGTAGCTCTGTGCCTCATTCCTCGTCTGAAGAAGTCTGCATGCACACGAAAACTTACATTCTGAACAAAAATGTGTTGGTCTTAAAGGCGCTACTGGACTCCTGCTTTGTTTCAGAGAGCTGTAGTACGTGAAGGGCTTGAACAATGCCTTTTTTTATACCTTTTTTAGCCGACTGTCAACCACCACTTTCACTTCAAAAGGGGGGGAAAATCCTCAAAGCCACCGGAGATGCTGACTGCAGCACAGTTTGCTTTGTTGTTCAGCTTTGCTCGTTTTTTTTTTCCTTTGCGTTTGTTGGTTTGCATTTTTGAGCTTCAGAGACGAATGTCGACACATAATGGAAGAGCTTGGTGAAATGGGATTCACCTCAGGTCTGGCGCCAGACATATCAGCGGTGCTCGAATGCAACTCAATGCAAACCTCCTTCCATTTGAGTATTCTAGGCCAGGCAAATCTGACTCTTTCCCCCCCCCCTTTTTGACAACACTTTGATGGGCAAGCCCAGCTTTTCTATCAGCCAACTTGAAAAGTGTGTTGTTCCATCCAAACTGGGTTTTTTTTCTAAAACAGAACAAGTGAGGCATGACTTGTTTCTCAAGACATTGCTCTGTTCTTTCTCACTGTCAAACCATTTTAGGAAAACTTTGACACATCTCCATATGCCTCTCTCTCTGTATATATATAAAATCAGTTTCCAACATCCCATCCTATCATCCCAATATCCCCATACACTCAAAGGACAGAACCCGAAATCAGATTATGCATATTAAAAACTTGGTATTTCAGGGAGCATCAGAAAATATATTTGTCCCAGGTGATTGTTTGCATGTACCCCGCTTTACATTATGTATGTATGATAGATAGATAGATAGATAGATAGATAGATAGATAGATAGATAGATAGATAGATAGATAGATAGATAGATAGATAGATAGATAGATAGATAGATGATAGATGATAGATAGATAGATAGATAGATAGATAGATAGATAGATAGATAGATAGATAGATAGATAGATAGATAGATAGATAGATAGATAGATAGATAGATAGATAGACGGACGGACGGACGGATGGATGGATGGATGGATGGATGGATGGATGGATGGATGGATGGATGGACAGAAAGACAGACAGACAGACTATCTCCGTATGCTGGCACTTTCCAGCTCTCCCATTGGCTGTGGTGTGTGCCACAGCAGCCATTGACCCGTGAACAGCCAGTTAACACAACTTGTGTGCCATTGGTTGGGCCCCCTCCTCTCCCCCACCCACCACCACGAAAAACCGGTCCAAATGCCTTTCTCTCTAGAGACGTTTCTCCTGTGTCTTGACCGCTGTAGGAGATGGCCTCTTGCAGTCCTTCATCTCTACCATTCCTATGCTGCCTCAGCCAGCTGCCCCCTCCCCCACTCCCACATAATCTCCCTCCCCCCCCTCCTTCTACCCTATCATCCACAGCTTTAGGAGACACCACCGATGGCTGCCAAGGCCACCAGATCACCGCTCTCCTCTCCGTCCTTCCGAATGCCTGTGCAAGTCTGCCATCTCGCCTCAGGACATGTTCTCTGTCACTTCTACACTAGTAAAGCAAGCGGCCTACTTCTCCTGCTTCCCTCCTGGCTGCCAGGCTGGATACTATGTTTATGTTTAATTTGATTTATACCCCACCTGTTGTGTCCTAGGCTCAAATGGGAGAACTGTTACTTTTGGAGGGAACTGTTACTTTTGGAGGGAAACTGAACAAGCCAAAGCTTGTACTCCACACCAGGGTTCCAGAGAAGGCCTAAGCATGCCCAATCAGGGGAAGGATTGAAACATAAGTAGCCAATTAACATCTAGGCTCATACTGTACCCTGATAGGCCCTTAGGCCCCTGTAAATAGCCAATCCATGTACATAGTTAAGGACCAATCAGAAGGGGGCAAGAATTGTATAAAGGAGCGGGAGGTTTGAATGGAGCTCAGTCTGTGTTTGTGTTCCTGAAGTAAAGCTTTCTGAAATCACTCTCCGACTCTGCTCTCTTACTGCGTCGACCCCAGTACTTTACACCGCCCGTCCCGCTGAGGTGGGCTCAGGGCGGCTTACATCAAATCATAGTATACTATGATTGCAATCATAAAATCAATAAAACCATTAAACAGTACAAGTTAAAACAATCTGCAGTTGGTGCTAACAAATCAGATGTTACTCATATTCTCAGGACGACAGTTGTTCCAGAATTCTCCTACGGTCGACTGAAAGCTTGCTGGAAGAGAGCGGTCTTACAGGCCTTGTGGAACTGAGCGAGATCCCACAAAGCCCTAACCTCTTCCAACAATTGATTCTGGAGGGGGCTGCCACTGAAAAAGCCCAATCCCTGACGGTCGACAGTCTCGCCTCTTTCAGCCCGGAGATCACTAGGAGATCAAGATCCAGATCATAGTACTCTCTGGGGAACATGTGGGGACAGACGGTCCCTCAGGTAAATCGGTCCTCGGCCATATAGGGCTTTAAAGGTAATAACCAGCACCTTGTAACGAATGCGGTACACTATCGGTAGCCAGAGCAGATACTAAGGCGTACTGTGACACAAGAGCTGTCATAAAAGGAAATTATAATAAATAAATATTGTGACCACAATTACTATGGATAATTATTGAAAATTACAACAAACTTTACTGTAATAATTATAACCCAAGCGGTCCATACAATATCCTAAGCACTCAGTCCCATTTTACAGACAAAACAATTGGTGGATATTGTGCTAACAAACATCGGTGAACTCAATGTCCACATGGCTCCTATTGAAAGCCTCCAACCCTGACGTCCAAATGCAATCATGAAATGACGTGCAATCCTTGTTTCTTAATCCCCATATGCCAATAAAGGCTGTCTTGTGCGATGTTTCTTAATTCCATGAAATAATATTGCAACAGGGATGCCGACTTTTCTCCTGTTTCCAAAATCCTTCCTCAGGCAAGAGATTAATCACACTATAACACGATGAACATTTGTTACAGATTTATAGAAGCAAATACACATCCAAAATACATTTAAAAACACATACAATCCAATGCACAGTAAAAGTTGACTTGGGACCAATGTTCCCTCTAAACTGCAGAGTCTTGTGAGCAAAAATTCTGCTTTGTGAGCTACTGGCATTAAAGTTGTGAGCTACTGCATAAATTAGTATGCTCCGGGGTCATCCTTCCTGAGCTGAGACAAAAATGTGTGAGCTGGAGGCTAAAAAATTGTGAGCTAGCTCACACTAACTCAGTTTAGAGGGAACATTACTCCCCACCCCTCCCCAGTCTGGAAAAGCTAGGCTGTGATCTCTCTCTCTCACACACACATCCACTTTCAATCCACTTTTGATGCACTTTCCAACTGGATTTTACTGTGTGGACTGGCAAAATGCATTTTGAAAGTGCAGCGGAAGTGGATTGAAAGTGCATTATTGTGTGTGTGTGATCGCAGCCCTATTCTCTGAAGAAGCAGACTACACTCCATGAACTCTTGTGTTAATCTTCAGTTTGTCATTAAAAATCTGTCAGTCCTCTTCGCCGTATAATAAATTCTTGCGGATAGCAGTTCAAACTGAACATAGTATCGGCCCTTTTAACAGCAGCCCATTATTTTTTGTAATAAGCCTGGAGATGGTGTAAAGGGTATACCTAATTTTGCTGACAAAAAAAAAAGAAGGATTTGAAAGGACAACCTAGTTTTTTATTTTTTTAAAAAAATTAGAGAATTCATCACAGCTTGAAGGTATAAATCATTTCATATGTTCATTAATTAAGACTGAAGCTAGCTCAGCAAACCCTGAAGTTTAATTATTTTATGATTAAAGAACTCAGTTAGTAGACAGTCTGATTAGTCTAAGAATTAGCTCATTGCTATAGGTAAAAGTATGCCCCGTGGCACAGAGTGTTAAAGCTGCAGTACTGCAGTCTGAAGTCTCTGCTCACGACCTGAGTTCGATTCCGGCGGAAGCTGGTTCAGGTAGCCAGCTTCAGGTTGACTCAGCCTTCCATTCTTCTGAGGTCGGTAAAACGAATACCCAGCTTGCTGGGGGGAAAGTGTAGATGACTGGGGAAGGTGTCAAGCATGGCTAATTCTGATCAATAACTGAGGGTTTTAGGGCCTTGCCAGAGACAGGTCTGGGGAAGATCCCTGAAGGCCAAATGTTGTTAGTTTATTATTCTTTCCTGGCTTTCCTCCCGCTTTATGACTGCTTAATTAGGGATAGTGTGAAGAGAACAAAGTTATCAGCACCTTCCCATGAATTCTCCTCTGGGAGGATGAGCCATCTGGGCATAGCAAGGCCGAATGGTTGATAACGCCCTGGGAATGTATGTAGTTCTGATATTCTATGTGTGAACGCTCCCTTGTTTCCCCCCACCTTTGGAATCCCTTTGAAGTATGTCTTAAAAGTTGTGTATCAATGTATCAGTTTCATTCTTCTCAAGCACTGGCTTCGGCCAAGGTATCAGTCTATCAATAAACGTAGTCTTTGTATCAACTTCGACTCATCATTGAACCCACATGCTTGACATTGGCAATGGCAAACCACCCCATAAAAAGTCTGCCGTGAAAATATTGTGAAAGTTTCAGGTTTCAAGTTTATTTCAATTTATATCCTGCCCTTCCCACCGAAGTGGCTCAGGGCGGCTCACAACACATGAAAGCAATGTCACCGAGTCGGAAACCACTGGTGCTTGCACAGGGGGCTACCTTTACCTTTTATAGGTAAAAGTAATGGTGTGACTGGATGTTGCAGCTGGCTAGTAGAAAATAAGAAGTAGCTACCAAGCCCAATAGGGTTGCCAGGTCCGTCCTGGCAAGTGGAGGGGAATGGGAGGGGCTTACCAGGAGCATCAGGAAGGCCAATCTGATGTGCACCGATGGGTCTACATCACTGACCACATGACCCAGAAGTGACATCATCACTTCTAGGATGTCAGGATGATGCTCTGTTATTGGCTCACTTCAGAATCCTTCATTTGTATCTCTATATTACAAGCTGTGACATGCCTGCCTACCATCCTGATTGGCCATTTCTTCCAGGCTTCAGGATCCTGGCTTGCAAGGAGTGCCTGTCTCAAGTAGGGGAAACAAGAATCCAGCGAGATGCAATACATAACATAAATAACATATAGCCAGGCTTGGCCTTGGTTCTTTGGGAGAAGGTACAGCATTTTCACCCATAGAGAGGAACTGGCTCATGAGTAAAGACATCATGGAAGTTACATGGAGCAGGTTTTGAGCACAGTCTCTAAAGATGAGGAGCCAAAATACGTACAAAGGGAAGAATCTCTACAAAGCACATTTAAGAAGACATCGATTAAAGGTCACAGTAGGCTCTCTAGCTCCTCTGATTTAGCTGACTGAACTGTAGCAGAAGATCATCCCTGTAATGTGAGATTTCACTCTTAATGAGAATTTTATGTCCCTTTAATATTTAACTAATCAGAGCACACTTTGTTTCTATAGCAACTGCCTTCTCCCACACAGACAGGCCAAGACTTTCCAAACTGACTAATGACTAAGCTAAGCCATTTGAAAAGGATTAAATTTAGAGACTGGCACCCAAGTCCTACACACATTATTGGGAACTACTTCCCACTGATGGCTTAGTTCCAAGTAAGTGTGCTCTAGGATCACAACTGCCAACAGAGATACCTGAAAGTAAATTCCATTTCAATTAACGGGACTTGCTTTCAAAGAACGGTTTTGGAACCACAGTGCCATCTTGTAAACTTACAATTGCTAACTTTGATATGATACCATGGGCTGGGAATCAAAGAGCCAAATACATGAGTATTGCCGGGAAGGGTATGTAAGACAGCCAGTTTGGTGCAGCGGTTAAGTGCACAGACTCTTATCTGGGAGAACCGGGTCTGATTCCCCACTCCTCCACTTACAGCTGCTGGAATGGCCTTGGGTCAGCCATAGCTCTTGTGGAGTTGTCCTTGAAAGGGCAGCTTCTGGGAGAGCTCCCTCAGTCCCATCCATCTTACAGGATGGCTGTTGTGGGAGGCGGGGAAGGTAAAGGAGATTGTGACCGCTCTGAGATTCTAAGATTCGGAGTGGAGGGCGAGATAAAAATCCAATTTCTTCTTCTTCTTCTTCTTCTTCTTCTTCTTCTTCTTCTTCTTCTTCTTCTTCTTCTTCTTCTTCTTCTTCTTCTTCTTCTTCTTCTTCTTCTTCTTCTTCTTCTTCTTCTTCCCCCCTAAAACCCTGTGCAGCACTGCCAACATCCAGGTGGAGCCTAGAATCCTCCTGGAATTTCAATTAATCTCCAGGCCACAGAGATCATATGCCCAAGAGGAACAGCAGATTATAAAATAACCCTTGGCCACATTCTGATGGGCATGTTGGCCCTACATAGCCACCCCCACCGCCAGATTAAACAGGCACATTTGTACTCCTCTGGGCCCCAAACCACAATTGCACTTACCTCACTGTCTGACATCTCAACCGCATTTTTAAGAGCCACAGGTGGCAAAGCACTGAAGCTCTTTCATGGTGCATTCCCAGGCCATCTGAATGGCATGAGCAGCATGACCATTCCTCTGGTGTGTGCACAGCCCATGCTTCTCTTGGCCACCAGGCATGCGCCATCTGTTCGCAGTGGCACACCTCAAACTGCGCTGGCTTTTTTAAAGCCAGGGAGGCCGCCATGGTGAGCTGCCCGTCTGCACACAGCCCTAGAGTGGCTACAGAGAGTAGGTGTGGATATAACCACACAGCCATCGAAGTTTGCTGGATGTTCTTAGGCCAGTCGCACCGTCTTAGGGTTTCCAGGCCTGGTCTCTCAAGCATCAGAAGACCGGATGGGGTGGAAACACAGGGAATGGCTGTCAGCAACAGCAGTCATATTCAGGGGAATCTGGATGTGACGTCACACATCTCAAGGAATAATTGGAAGCATTATGGTAGAACCACAGAGTTTTGCCAATTTCTAGAGAGGACTGATGTCACTTCTGGGTTTTCCAGAAACCATAAAGTTTCTGGAGATTCCTATATGACATCACTGATTGTGATTTTTTTTTGGTCTTTTTCTCTCATTGGCTGCTGGAGTTCCAGGAGGCACCCTACTCTCAGCCTAACCCACCTTAGCGATGCTGTGAAGACAAAATGGCAGAGAAGAGAATGATGTAAGCATCTTTTAGTCTCCCATCGGGGGGACGGTAGGGTACAAGTGAAGTAAATAAATAAAATGAGGTGCAGTTAGCTAAAATATCGGGGAAGGGGTCTCCTAAAACAAACTGAAATTGCTAAAAGTACTGGGGACAGGTTAACACATACCCGTGTTCAGGGGTGGAATTCTAGTAGGAGCTCCTTTGCATATTAGGCCACGCACCCCTGATGTAGCCAATCCTCCAAGAGCTTACAAGGCTCTTTTTTGTAAGCTCTCGGAGGATTGGCTGCATCAGGGGTGTGTGGCCTAATTTGCAAAGGAGCTCCTGTTAGAATTCCACCCCTGCCCGTGTTTGCGGTTTTTGGTTCTAACTTTTGCTTAAGGCGATAGCCCGTATGAGCAGTACTTGATAGACAGACAGATGTTTGTGCTTCGTGCGCAGGCCTCATTTTGGGCAGGAGCTCACAGGAGCGGAGTTCTGGAACCTCTAAATGTTATGGTGCTCTTTCTTTCATTACCCCCTTCCAAAAAAATACTTGCTTTTGGGCTCCATTGTTCAAGCCCCCGGTGAGAATTTTGCTGGACTCTAAGATTCGACAAACTTTCTAATATTTTTTCCCCCACAAAAAAGGGGGAAATAACCAAAACATATAAAGCAGACAGATGGAAATCTTCATCATATCACCATGGCCGCGTTACCGCATAAGAGAAAGTAATTTTAAAAATACGAGGGGAGTAAGGTTTCGTTACGACAATTATAATCCAAGAAGCATTTTAAGGTACATGCTGAGCTGATATAATTTAGCACACCTTGCAACGATGTCATATGGCATATGCAAATGAGTTGTGCTAATGTGCTCCGGCACTGCTTCTTCTACAAATGACCCCTGTTTGTGTGTGTTGTGAAGAGATAGTACATATATGCCTCAACATTGCAAAATGAATTCGAACATATGCCTTGAGGAAGCGTCCCAGCTTCCAAGCACACGATAAGAAATTCATCTTGTAAAAATAATTTTAAAAATGGTATCGCTCTATCCAAGTCAGGTTTATGGTGGTGGTGGGAGGAGGGAGGTGCTCCTAGAAGAGATTAGGTGGCCTTTGGTTTCTGCTTCTGACTCTCTTTGACTTTTGCCAGAAGGTCGCTTCCTGTGATGTTTCTAACCTGTGCACGTCTTTACATCTTCCACATCAGTAGGCTGTCTTGATAGTGAAATAAAGGTCATGTGAAATTAACCTTTTCTGAATAATGTGGCCAGGGCAGTGCATGATAATCAGGAGCTAATTCTATTAGTCCCCAGAGTGAAAAGGAAAGAGAATGAACCCATATTCATCAGTCTTGTTGGGTTTGTTAAAAGCCCTGCGTACTTCCAGGTGCACAAGGCATTCAATTCATGGGATTTGAAGAAGAAGACTGCAAATTTACACCTTGCCCTTCTCTCTGAAACAGAAACTCTGAGCGGCTCAGTATCTCCTATATGTTCTCCCCCCCACAACAGACACCCTGTGAGGTGGGTGGGGCTGAGAGGGCTCTCACAGCAGCTGCCCTTTCAAGGACAAGTCCTGCGAAAGCTATGGCTGACCCAAGGCCATTCCAGCAGGTGCAAGTGGAGGAGTGGGGAATCAAACCCAGTTCTCCCAGATAAGAGTCCACACACTTAACCACTACACCAAACTGGCTCTCTTGTCTGAAGATTGCCACCTTGTCTGACGATTAAACACATCTCTGTCTAAAGTGGGTCCTTTTTTATGTATTGCCAGGGCTTTTTTTTTTTTAGCAGGAATGCACAGCAGTTCTGGCTGGTTTGGCATCAGGGGGTGTGGCCTAATATGCAAATTGGATTCTGCTGGGCTTTTTCCACAATGAAAGCCCTGTGTGAAACAATGGTGCCATCGGGGTGTGGCCTAATATGCAAATGAGTTTCTGCCTGGATTTTCCTACCCAAAAAAGCCCTGAGTGAAAAATGGCAATGTCAGGGGGTGTGGCCTAATATGCAAATGAGTTCCTACCTGGCTTTTTCCACCCAAAAAGCCCCAAGTAAAACCATGGTGGCATCAGGAGGTGTGGCCTGATATGCAAATGAGTTTATGCCGTGCTTTTTCTACCCAAAAAATCCCTGAGTGAAACAATGGTGATGTCACGGGGTGTGGCCTAATATGTAAATGAGTTCCTGCTGGGCTTTTTTTCTACAATGAAAGCCTTGTGTATCATATCTGCTAAAGTCAGACGGGGGGGGCCATAAGGGAGACTGCCATTTGTATGGCGTGGTGCCTTGTTCATTTATATTGCACCTTTCTCCCCAGTGGGGATCCAAAGCGGCTTACATTGTTCCTTTCTCTCCTGTTTTATTCTCACAACAACCCTGGGAGGTAGGTTAGGCAGAGAATGTGTGAATGGCCCCAGGTCACTTGCCAATCTTCCATGGAGGATTGGGATTCGAACCTGGGTTTCCTAGATTCTAGTCCGACACTTTCACCACTACACTATGCTGGCTATTGCGTTTCCTCCCAATGAAGGTTTCTTTAGAACATAGGCTAAAACATTCCTTTTCGCCCAGGCTTTTTCAAAGAGGCTTTCTTCTGATGTGGTTTTATACATACATACTAATATTTGCGCAGGAGTTGCAAGCAGCTCTACTCAGACTCCTACTGAAGGCTGCTCAGTGGAATGGGGGCTGCTGCTCATCATCATCATCATCATCATCATCATCATCGTTTTCTTTATATCCCGCCCTCCCCGCCGAAGCAGGCTCAGGGCGGCTAACAACATAAATCAATACATTAATTATACAATGATACTTAAAACAAAAGTATTTAACAGTTGATTAAAATTCTAAAATTGATAAAATTAATAAATTAGTATGCTGGTGCTATTACAATAGATGGTAAGTTTACTTAGCAGTGTCTCTGTTTAGTCGAGTTCATAGGAAAACATTCCTAAGATCCCGTTGTTAGACTTTTACTGTGTCGTATTTTTATGTTTTATATTTGTGAACTCCTGTAACGGTTGTTAAATAATAATAATAATAATAATAATAATAATAATAATAATAATAATGAACGGCAGCAGCAACAACAAAACAATAACGATAACCAGAGCTTTTTTTGAGCAGGATCGCACAGGAATGCAGTTCTAGCTGGCTTGGTGCCAGAGGGTGTGACCTGATATGCAAATCAGCTCATGCTAGACTTTTTCTACAAAAAAAGCCCAGTGGGAAACAATGGTGACATCAGGGGGTGTGGCCTAACATACAAATGAGTTCTTGCTGGGCTTTTTCTACCAGAAAACCCCTGACGATAATGATAACAACAATAATAGTAACAGTTGTTATTAAAATTGTTGTTGTTGTTATCAGGGTTTTTTTGTAGAAAAAGCCCAGCAGGAACTCATTTGCATATTAGGCCACACACACCCCGATGTCACCACTGTTTCCCACAAAGTTTTTTGTAGAAGAAACCCAGCAGGAAATCATTTGCATATTAGGCCACACCCCTGATGCCAGGCCAGCCAGAACGGCGTTCCTGGGAATTCCTGGTAAAAAAAACCCCTGATTATTAGTCTTACTTATTCAGTTTCTAAAAGTAGATGTAAAGAAGCATTAAAAAGGATTGCCAAATAAAACAAAGAACAAAAGAGAAATGCATTATAAAAACAGATGGGGGATACTCATACAAAAATTATCCAATTTGCAGACTGCAGGCCACTCCATGGGCAGCGGGGAGAGGGGCAGAGTGAACAAGAAGAACGGAAGAGGGTGCCAGCCAAGATGGAAACCGTCACTGTCCTCGACTAAAGGCCTGGCAGAACTACTCTGCCTTGCAGGCCCTGCGGGATTGCATAAGGTTCTGCAGGGCCCTGATGGAATTTGGCAGAGTTTCACCAGGTTGGGACAAGGTTCTGCCTCTAGTCAAGGACAGCTGGATGTCTTTAGGGCCCAGGCCCAGGACTTTCTTTTTTTTCTGGGGCACATGGGGTGGTTTCACACAAGAGATTTGGCTCGACCTAGGAATGCCTCCCATTCGATTCAAACACGCAGGTTCACACAATCACATTTTCCCTCCGAGCCCCACCCATCCCCAGACGGCTTCCAACTGCATTTAAAAGCTACCTGGATCTTCCCGGTATCATCCCCCTGAGTCGCATTCAGCTCGCACAATCGCCAGCTGTCTGAATGCCCCGGCATGACTCATGGGCGGAAGAGCTGTGTGATCACTCCAAGCCATTTGCATCGCTGCCAGGTTGTTGGTTTTTTATCGAGTCCATCTCGGAGGTGCGCTTCTGCGCTTCCCTGCATGAGTGCACACACGGGGGACTTTTAAAGAAAAACCACCTTTCAGCAGTGGTGGGTGCTTGAGCTGCACTAGCTGCATGAATGTGGAGCCACCCACGGCTGCTGGGATTCTGCCGCTTTAACGGCGGCTGTCTAATACCTCTAAAATGGACTTCACTGGTTCAGTTTTTTTCACCTCGGGTTACTACCATGTCAATTTCCCAGTCTGAAACCACCCATGGTGGAACAGAATTCTGAAGCTGGAGGGTGTCAGTGGCTCTGCACCAGCTGTTGGCTGTGAATCCTGACAAGCTTGCAGCTCATCTTCCTGCTTGTGGGCATCTGCTGACTCAGTGGTGGCTACATATGGCTCCTCTTCTCCTGAGGAGTCCTTGCTATCACTGAGCCCCGGTTGACCCACGATAATACGCTTGTGTTAATCTGCATGTTTAGCAAAGGCTCGTGGGGGCATGCTTTTGACAAAGCCACCATGACCAGGAGAGGTGGTATAGAGCAGGAGTGGGCTAGCTGAAAGGACATGAAAGGCAGATTGGGAAATGCCAAACTTGTTTTACAAGCTTGGGGTTCAAAAAGGACAGAGAAGATGAGAGCTGAAATTGCTAGCTGGGAAGAACTGAACAATCGTCTCTGGAAGAGCTGCAGGAGCTGAGAAGAGATGAAGAGCAGGAATGGCTGACAGATGAACTCTTCATTGACTGCACTGAAATTAGCGCTCTAGTACGGAGCTGTCCCACTTCGTCTTGCCAGTAGGAAAGGAGAACTTCTCTTCAGGCAATGAACAAACTTGAAGACTCAACCGGCATCTTCACAGGAAGAGCTCCTGCTGTTGCAAAGAGGCCTTTTTGACATCTGGGACTCTGCTCCAGGCTTAGCCTCAGGAAGAACACACGGTGCTGTCTGTGCCTTCTACAAAGTGGATTGTGAGCAGGACTCTGCTCTGAGACAATAGCTATTGAACCAGAATTGATATCTTTGGGAATGTTTTTCACAGTTGCTTTCTGTTGTATTTAAATAAATTGGAATTACATTTTGAGTTTATGAACATTAGCCTAGACCGGGGCGCTTTTTTTGAGCAAGAATGCACAAGAACGCAGTTCCGGCTGTCTTGATGTTAAGGGGTACGGCCAATATGCAAATGAGTTCCTGCTGGGCTGTTCTACAATAAAAGCCCGGTGTTAAACAATGGTGACATCAGGGGGTGTGGCCTAATATGCAAATGAGTTCCTGCTGAGTTTTTTCTACCAAACCCCCCCCCCCCTGCCCTAGATTTTGAACCTGGTCCTTGGGATTCAAGGGGTTACATAGGGGTCTTCACAGATTCCAGGATCTTGACAACATTCATAACAGAAATGGGGCCAAAATTGTCTATAAATAGCCCAGGAGATATATCCATGCTTTCCCTCCATCTAGAGTTGTAAACTACAGGCTGGCATCAGGTAGGAGTGCAGGGAGGCAAGGCACCATTGTGATGGCGTGATGTTACTTCATGGGAAAACCTAGCCATGACATCAGTCTTCTCTAGGAATTGCCAGAAACTCTGTGGTTTTACCCAGGGGTGAAATTCTAGCAGGAACTCCTTTGCATATTAGGCCACACACCCCTGATGTAGCCAATCCTCCAAGAGCTTACAAGGGTCTTTTTTTGTAAGCTCCAGGAAGACTGGCTACATCAAGGGTGTGTGGTCTAATATGCAAAGGAGGTGCTGCTGGAATTCCACCCCTGGTTTTACCACTTTATCATATCCCCAGAAGTGACTCCATTCTTCTGTCCCAAAAATAATCCACACAGCTGTAACCTATGGAGCAAGGGACCTTCCTGAGGTTCCCTCCCAAATGCCGCCCATGGATAATGTTGCTATTTCAGTAAATGGAATCTTGACAAAGCAAATATATATCTTATTCTGTAATTATGGTAAATCCATTAATAACCATGAATGCTGATTCAGTCAATGAAGAAATTCCTTTCCAATTTCTTCCTTAAGCAGGGCCTTTTTTCTGTAGCAGGAACTCCTTTGCATATTAGGCCACACACCCCTGATGTAGCCAATCCTCCTGGAGCTTCCAGTAGGCCCTGTATTAAGAGCCCTGTCAGCTCCAGGAGGACTGGCTACATCAGGGGTGTGTTGCCTAATATGCAATGGAGTTCCTGCTACAGAAAAAAGGCGCTGCTTACAGAAGAAATTGGAAAAGAGTTTCTTTATTGACTGAGGGTCAAAGATGAGAGGTTGGATGGGATGTGATCTAGTTTGCCCACTGACTTTGGGCTGTATGAGCCAACTCCTTGGGGACACCCAGTCTTGTAAGGCCCCACAGTAGTTTGTCCCCACCCCCTCCCATGAAGTCTAATTCCACCATGAAGAACTGATACCTAAATGTAGCTCTCATGGTTTATAGCTATGGGAAACCTATCCTCCTTTTGTTTGAAGTCTTAAAGCAACCTAAGACATTGCTGATTTCAAATGGCCTCCAGGCTGTGTTTTAATTTTATTTAGAGCTTTTTTGTAGGAAAAACCCCCCAGCAGGAACTCATTTGCATATTAGGCTACACACCCCGACATCACCATTGTTTCTCACAGGACTTTTTTTTTTTTAAGCCCTGATTTCATTCCATTTTTGTTTCTAGGCCACTAACGTGGAGCTTTTTTTATAGCAGGAACTCTTTTGCATATTAGGCCACACACCCCTGATGTAGCCAATCCTTCTGGAGCTTATAGTAGGCCCTGTACTAAGAGCCCCGTAAGCTCTTGGAGGATTGGCTACATCAGGGGTGTGTGGCCTAATATGCAAAGCAGTTCCTGCTACAAAAAAAGCCCTGACTAACCTATTTGCTTACACTTAGGCAAGGAGTCATTTTCAGTTTGCAGACATTAAAATAACACATACAAATAATCAGCGGCCGGTTTTTCTCCTCCTTCTTAGAGAAGTGGCAATTTGTTCGAGAAGCTACTGATGCCTTCCTTTGGAGTAGGAGGTAGGTGTGGTAGAGTTACTAATCTCCAGGTGGTAGTTGGAGATCTGCAGGGATTTCAACTGTTCTCCAGGTGACAGGGATCAGCTTTTCTGGAGAAAATAGTTGCTCTTGGGGGTAGACTCTATGGCAAAGCACCCCACTGAAGTCCCTCCCCAAACCCCACCTTCCCTCGTTTCCACCCCCAAAATCTCTAGGTATTTTCCAACCCAAAGCTGGCAGTTCTAGGTACACACTGGTTCTTGTTGTTGTTTTAACATCTCCCAAGAAGCAACACTATGATCACTAGTTTTCCAGGACATGGTGACAAAAATAACGTCATGATAAAGTGAAACTGCAGATGTCGTTTCGTGAGGAAGAATGCAATTAGCTCCTCCTGGAAGCATTTGGCCAAGTGTCCTCCTCTTGGGAAATTTTAGAAGGAACAGGTTGTAAAATCAAAGAAATTCTTCGGGGCATTCCCTTCTTTGAGAAAGCAATAACTACACAGAAAACTAGGTTTTTGGAAACAGATTGCATTCTTAGACTCGCAGTCTTCCTTGCCGGCACACATTTTCCCCACGGCATGCTACAGTTGTGTTATAATGCTTTGAGACAGCCGATGATAGATGAGTCGCAAAAAAAAAAAAAAGAAAGTTAAGGAATTGTTCAGATACCCATTTGGAAATGTCTGATGTCGAAAATGCAGCTGAACCGGAACTCTTCGGCGGAGATCTAACGATGCCGAGAAGGTCGTTTTCGGTTCGTTCCAATCAGCCGTTGCCTGGGCCCTTGTAAGACACGAAAACAAATTCCAAATAGGCTAGCAGGTTTTCCTCCCAATTAAAGCAGCCTCTTTGCATCTAAATGTGTGCACATTTCCATATTTTTAATGCACTTCACCTCCCTGAGTGGCAGACAACTTGCGAAGGGGAAAAAAAAAACCACTGGAGACTCCTGGTGGTTTTGAAATATCTGTTTACTGTAAAGTGGTGGAGGAGAGAGAAGGAGGCAGGTTGGTAATGCGGGAAAACTCTGCTGGTTCATGAGGCAGTGCCCCCTAGCATGGTGCACCCGAATGAGTTTCCTGGTGACAACGTGATTCTTTTCCAAAGCAATGAACCAGCCTTGGTCTTCTTATTCCTCACTGCAGCAGGAGATTCTTCAGAAAACCCAAGGGTGGAATTCTAGCAGGAGCTCCTTTGCATATTAGGCCACACCTCCCTGATGGAGCCAATCCTCCAAGAGCTTACCAGGCTCTTTTTTGCTATCAGAAACCTATCCTCTTAGAAACCCCACCCCCATTCAGCCTAGCTCCAAAGTTTTAAAGGCACACACACCTGTCAAAAAACAAAGCAAAACAAAACCCTTCCCAAGTCTTCTAAGCCTTCTGAGGCTTGAAGGCATGTGGTGGCTTCTGGGGTGGGGCTTCCCCCACCGGCCAGCTGACTGGGGGTGGAAAGGAGCCTGGAAAAGTTGGAGAACCCCTACCGGGATCTGGGGATTGATAAACCTAATTAGAAAGTTTGTCCAATCTTAGATTCTGGTGGTGGAGAAGACTCTTGAGAGTCCCTTGGGCTGGAGGAAGATCCGATCATAGAATCATAGAGTTGGAACGTACCTTTAGGGTCATCTAGTCCAACCCCCTGCACAATGCAGGAAACTCACAAACACCTCCCCCTAAATTCACAGGATCTTCATTGCTGCCAGATGACCATCTAGCCTCTGTTTAAAAACCTCCAAGGAAGGAGAGCCCACCACCTCCCGAGAAAGCCTGTTCCACTGAGGAATCACTCTAATGGTCAGGAAGTTCTTAATGTTGAGCCGGAAACTCCTTTGATTTAATTTCAACCCATTGGTTCTGGTCCTACCTTCCAGGATCACAGAAAACAATTCCACGCCATCATCTATATGACAGCCCTTCAAGTACTTGAAGATGGTGATCATATCACCTCTCAGCCACCTCCTCTGCAGGTTAAACGTCCCCAACTCCTTCAACCTTTCTTCATAGGACTTGGTCTCCAGACCCCTCAACATCTTCATTGTCCTCCTCTGGACCCGTTCCAGCTTGTCTATATCCTTCTTAAAATGTGGTGCCCAAAACTGAACACAATACTCCAAGTGAGGTATTACCAGAGCAGAGTAAAGTGATACCATCACATCACATGATCTGGACACTATACTTCTGTTGATACAGCCCAAAATTGCATTTGCCTTTTTAGCAACTTCCTTATATGTTCTGTTTTTGCCATGTTGAGCACTGTTTTCCTCAGAAGAGAAGACTGAGGAAAAGTAGGAATTGAGCAGTTCCGCAATCAGTCAGTTCTAAGGGAAATCAACCCTTACTGTTCCCTGGAAGGTCAGATGCTGAAGCTGAAGCTCATATACTTTGGCCACCCAATGAGAAGGGAGCACTCCCTGGAGAAGACCCTGATGCTGGGAAAGACAGAAGGCAAAAGAAGAAGGGGACGGCAAAAGAGGAGATGGCTGGACAGCGTTACTGATGTAACAAACACGAATTTGGGCAGACTTCGGAGGATGGTGGAAGACAGGAGGGCCTGGCGTGACTTGGTCCATGGGGTCGCAAAGAGTCGGACTCGACTGTGCGACTGAACAACAACAACCAATTTTGGAGTTCAGCAAAATTCTCATGAGGGTTTGAACACCGGAGCCCAGAACATCAGAGTTCAGAAGCAAGTATTTGTGTGTGTTGGGGGGGGGGGGGGGTGAGAAAGAAAGAACACAAGAACATTTAGAGGTTCTAGATCTCCGCTCCTGTGAGCTCCTGTGTAAAATGAGGCCTGCTCTTATCTTTTGTGAAATGAAAGTCATTCTCAGTCAGACGGTATAAGGAAGGCTGCCCACATTTCCAGGCAGTCAGTAATGTCTCCACAGGCGGAGCAGGCCCAATAACCCGCACAAAGGCACAACATTCTGCATAGCAAGATAACAGCACAAAGGAAACCATGACAGGAGATGGAGTACGGATCCTGACACAGGGTTCCTCTGAATCCTGTGTGCCTACCTCCAGGACCGCCTTTTCCCACATGAGCCTCAAAGAGTACTACGATCAAGCTCACAAATCCTCTTAATAATCCCTAGGCCAAAGGATGCTTGTCTGTCCACCACCAGGGCAAGAGCCTTTTCGGTGGCAGCCCCTACCCTCTCGAATGCGCTCCCTGAAAACATCAGGGCTCTGCAGGACTTGCCGCAATTGCCACTGTTTAAACAGGCTTTTAACATCTAATGGAGGCGTCCAGTACTTCATCACCCCACAGCATTAATAACTAGGGATGTGCAAAAAAAAAAAATATTCGGAATTACACGGATTCAGAAGTATACGGGGGGAAAATTCGGAATCCCGTATATTTCTGAATTCCGTAGTCGGAATAGCCGCATATACGGTAGATGCGTGGCTATTTCCGAATATATGGCCCTATTATTCCCTATGGGCCATTGAAATCAATGGCAAATAGGGTGTTTTTGAAGCCACCTGGAGGGGAGGGGGTTTGAGGGAGAGCCTCCAAATTTGCAGGGGACCTGCAGGGAACTCTCCCCTACAAACCCCCCAAGTCCCAAAAAGATTGGGCCAGGGGATCCCATTCCAGGGGCACCCAAAGAGGGTGCCCCTATTCCACCATTATACCCTATGGGCCATTGAAATCAATGGCAACATAGGGCATAATTAGAGGCTACTGGGGGGCAGGGGGTTTGAGGGAGAGCCCCAAAACTGCAGGGAACCCACAGGGGACTCTCCCCTACAAAACCCCCAAGTTCCAAAAAGATTGGGCCAGGGGGTCCCTGTCTTTGGGCTCCCCAAAAGGCCCAATGTTGGGGAAAGCCCAATTAGCCACTTCCTCCACTATAATTGCTGTGGGGGAAGTAGCTCTGGCCAGAGGGGGGTTTGAGGGAGAGGCCCCAAAACTGCAGGGCAACTTCAGGGGACTCCCCAGCATGAAACCCCCCTGGCCCAAAAAGACGGTACCCATCTGTGGGCACCCCAAAAGGAACACTGCTCCCAATGGTGAGAAAAAAACAATTAGAGCCACTTCCTCACTGTAATTGTCGTGGAAAAAGTGGCTCTGGGGAGCAGGAGGTTTTGAGGAGAGCCCCCCAAACTGCTGTGCAGCTTCAGGGCACTGTCCCACACAAAACCCACAAGGCCAAAAAAACTTGGACCAGAGGGTCCAATTCCTGGGGCACACAAAGCCAAACCTAACTTCACACCAGATAATCTCTATAGGACCCAAATGCACTACATCCCTCTATCTACTCTATGAACCCTGCAGTGCAGGCCTGGAACCAATATAAACCCAGTTGCCAACATCATCGCCACACAAAACACAATCTGCTCAAGGTCTGCTCTGCAGACCTGGCTCCAGCAAACCCAGATGCCAGCTCTCCAACCCTACCCCAAACAACACGGGGAGAGCTGGCCAAACACAACAAGCCTGCTGGTTCTGGGTCTCTCACCCAGGTGCCAGCTTCCCTGCCACAAAAAACACAATATACAGATGCCAGCTCTCCAGCCCTGCCCCAAACAACATGGGGAGAGCTGGCCAAGCACAACAAGCAGCAACAAATCAAACAAAGAATCCTTTTAAAACAGTAAAAAACTTAACTTTTAACAATACAGGAACTTTACCAACCCCTCCCCCCAAAAAAAACCCTTCACCCTGACCCCAAGAAATCCAAGCCACCCAAATCAGGAAAAGTAAAAGCACACTGCACTTTTAAAAGTCCTCTCACTAAAGTAAGATATGGGCAAATTGGCAAAATCCCCCCCACCCCAGCAGAACCCCCTAACCCCAAATAAGCTAGTACCCACCACCCAAATCTGGACAAGTAAAGGGACTCTGAGTCTTAAAAAGTCCTTTTACCAACTAAAATAAAAACAAGAACCCCAAGACTGTCTTACCTTTTAGACGTGTTCTCTTACACCAAGCAAGTCTGGTAAGGCTGAGGTCAAGGGCCAGCACAGAACAATCTCTCACACACAGACAAAAGAACAACATTGTTGCTGATGGCTGGAGGATCAGCTACACAAAAGCCCTTCAAAGCATGCATTTGCAATGCACTTTGCAAATGCATGCTTTGGATTGGCTGCTGGGGCTCCTCTTCCCCCTCCCCCCCCTCCCTGTTTCCAGGGAGGCTATGGGAGAGGCGGGAAAATGCTACCAAAGGCAGGAAAGGAGGCTAGCAGCTCCCCTGAGGCTGCAGAAGCCACTTTCCCGCCTTTTGCATTGACATCCGTATACTTCCGAATATTTATACGGAAGTATACGGGGAGCTATACTCGGCTCCCGCATAATGGGCCCCAATTGGAATCCGCTGTATGCGATTCCGCATACAGCCGAATCAGGGGTGATTCGGCAGTTGATTCGGTTCAGCCGAACCGAATGCACACCCCTATTAATAACCCGACCCAAACAGAAATGCAAGGCGCTCGATAACATCCGATAACATCACAGTAAACAGCGCTAATCAAGAAGCAATAATAACGCCATCTAGGGATCAAAATGGTTTATGTCTGAGTTGCTTTAATAACTTATTGTGAGTTTATTGTAATAATGTCATTTTATGCTGTCTAATTGATGTTAACCGCCCTGAGCCCATCAAGGGAGGGCGGGATATAAATATAATATAATAAAACAAACCAACAAACAAACATGGTGACTACCTGCCTTAATAACACATTCCTGGAGGCCTTTGACTAAGTGCTGTTTGGAAAGAGGATAGTGGATTACATGGGCAGCTGTGTTCCCTGGATGTTGGCCAACCTAATTAGACTACCGCCATAGACTTACCCAAACAGAAAGTTTTTACCGCAAAGTAATATACCACTCAATTACTGTTGGCTGTGTACATCATTAGACAGTTGAAATCTATAGGGCTGTTTATCAAATTCAGCTTTAAAAAATCAGCCTCTTGGGAAATTTAAAAAGGAACCTGTTTCCCGTGAAGAAATGTGTTTTCCATTGAACTACATATCTGATAACCGCACGAATGTACAACAGTCCACTGGGGAGAAGACTGAGAACTTCTAATTAATTCTTTTGGATACCTAAGCAGTTTTGGAAGGGGTTGCCTGCAGGGAAAGTAGAACAACGCTGAGGAAAGATTCTCGCTGTTTAAAAAAAAAAATTATTTCCATTTGCAATGAGAAACTACGATCGGCTTTGTCGGAGAACTGGATTTAAATTTCAGAATGAATGACTTCTTGGCAACCGTCCCTCTCCTTGAAACATTATTGTTCTATGTCTTAATGGCATTGACAAAAAAAATACTGCCTTTTAACTGCAAATGTATGCAAAGGATTTGCACTTTGATTCTGGAGCACGTTCAACTTCTTCGAGGATGCATTAGCAAAAATGTCAAGCTGCAAAGGAGAATGTGTTAATGTGTTTTTAACCTCTTGCTTGTCCTTTGGTGCTGGGAGTCAATGTGAAATATTTGTAAATGGGACGTTTCCTTTTTCTCGTGGAATCAGTTTTCATAAATGAAGGGACAAGAAGAAGAAGATAGAAGATATTGGGTTTATATCCTGCCCTACAGTCTGAATCTCAGAGTGGCCACAATCTCCTTTACCTTCCTGCCTCCCCTCCACAACAGACACCCTGTAAGGTGGATGGGGCTGAAAGAGCTCTACCAGAAGCTGCCCTTTCCAGGACAGCTCTGTGAGAGCTATGGCTGACCCAAGGCCATTCCAACAGGAGTGGGGAATCAAACCCAGTTCTCCCAGATAAGAGTCCGTGCACTTAACCACTACACCAAACTGGCTCTCTCTCTCTCTCTCTCTCTCTCTCTCTAAGTGTTACTTAATCACTGATATATATATATTTTAGAAAGTAATTTGAATTAAAAACAACAACAACAACACTAATGCAACATATGAATAAATGTGAAATTACAGTCCCAGGGCATGATCTGAAGGCACATGTGACGTCATGGAAGAAAGGCAGGATCCAAATGTAGGAGATAGGGTTGCCAGGTCACTTGGAACAGCTGGCAGGCAATGAAGGGTACCCAGGGTTGGGGGTTTTTTTTGTAGCAGGAACTCCTTTGCATATAAGGCCACACACCCCTGATGTAGCCAATCCTCCAAGAGCTTACAGGGCTCTTAGCACAGGGCCTACTGGAAGCTCCAGGAGGATTGGCTACATCAGAGGGGTGTAGTCTAACATGCAAAGGAGTTCCTTCCTGCTACGAAAAAAAAAAGCCCTGGGTACATTGACTGGAACTAGAGAGGAACACTGGGAATTAGTATGGTGTGCCTATGTGTCCTGAAGTGATGCAAGCATGTTGCAGGCAATGTTTTGGTTTGGGGGCAAAACTTTCTGCCATGGAGTTTTGCCCCAAAACTATAGTGCTGCTGCCTGATGTCTCGAATGTGCCCACGTCGCTTCCAAGTCATGCAGGCATGTTGGGTTGATATTTATTATTTTGCATGTTGGATTATTTATTTATTATTTTGCGGTTTATACCCCACCCTATCCTGCAAAGCAGGCTCGGGGCAGCTTACAACATCAAAACATTACAATAACAATAAATAAGTATCAAGTACAAAACACATCAATAAAGAAGGCATCCATTAAACATATCAAGAGTAAATGATCTCATAAATATAGTACGTACAAATTAAATCAAAAAGACCATGACTCAAATGATTAACACAGCCTAAGACTGGGAATTATTAGGAAGGGAAGTGAAAACAAATCAGCCAGTATCATAATTCCCCTGTATAAATCGATGGTGCGGTCTCATTTGGAGTACTGTGTGCAGTTCTGGTCGCCGCACCTCAAAAAGGATATTATTGCATTGGAGAAAGTCCAGAAAAGGGCAACTAGAATGATTAAAGGGCTGGAACACTTTCCCTATGAAGAACGGTTGAAACGCTTGGGGCTCTTTAGCTTGGAGAAACGTCGACTGTGGGGTGACATGATAGAGGTTTACAAGATGATGCATGGGATGCAGAAAGTAGAGAAAGAAGTACTTTTCTCCCTTTCTCACAATACAAGAACTCATGGGCATGCGATGAAATTGCTGAGCAGACAGGTTAAAACGGATAAAAGGAAGTACTTCTTCACCCAAAGGGTGATTAACATGTGGAATTCACTGCCACAGGAGGTGGTGGCGGCCACAAGCCTGATCTAACATGGCTTCTCTTATATATATATATAAAAAAAGACCACAGTTCAAACATTTGGTACAGCTTCAGCTGAGTTGGTACAGTGGTACACAGTATCTCCAACCACATTGGCACAGCCTAAGCACATAGTTGGTCAGGTGCTGGAGGAGGCAAGGATTTCATTGGGTGCCCATTGGATCAATTAAAAGCCTGGTGGAAGAGCTCCATCTTACAGGCCCTGCGAAACTTAGATAAGTCCTGCAGGGCCCAGATCTCCAACGGGAGCTCATTCCACAAGGTAGGGGGCTGGACCAAAAAGGCCCTGGCCCTTGTGGAGGCCAATTGGGCATCCTCCTCCTCCTTCTCCTTCTCCTCCTCCTCCTTCTTCTTCTTATTATTTTGTCCAATCCCAGCTATAACAGAGCTCTGGATGATATACAACATATTTAAAAGAATTTCAGGAGCACAATAAAAAATTAACATACAGTTAGATTAGCACAGTATGAAAATAGACGGCAAATAATATTCCTATTCGAGTTTCAGACTGTCGGCTACTTAGTTTGGGGGGGGGGGCGAGTGAGCTGAACAGGGGGCCAGTTTGAGATGGAACCGTCACTATCCTCAGTTGAAAGCCCAGCGGAACATCTGTCTTACAGGCCCTTCGGAACTGTAAAGGGTCCCGCAGGTTCCTGGTGGAATTTGGCAGAGAGTTCCACCAAGCGTTCCTCCCTTGGGGGTTAATTCCCCCCACTGGCCAGCTGCCCAATGTCAGAAAGGTAGGGACTGAAAGTGGGAGAGCCCTGCCCCAAATGGGTGGTCTGGCATCCCCATCAGGCATTTCCAAAAGGTAACCTGTGAGTTACTGCTCAATCACCAACTACAGCATGCATCCCCTTGAACAGGGGTGGCCAATGGTAGCTCTCCAGACGTTTTTTGCCTACAACTCCCATCAGCCCCAGCCATCGGCCGTTCTGGCTGGGGCTGATGGGAGTTGTAGGCAAAAAACATCTGGAGAACTACCATTGGCCACCCCCAAGTACTTTTTTTATTTGGAGGTACCAGCCCACAGAAGAGCCTTTACGTTGGCTCGATGCGCAGCCATGCCCTCAAAGGTGCTAGAAGGGAAATATAGAAAAGTCCCGTATGAAGACCGACGCTGTCCTTGTGCTATGGGAGAGGTGGAGTCGATGACTCATATGTTTTTTCGATGCCCTTTCCACCAGGTACAGAGGGATAGGTTTGTTCCCCCGTTTGTAGTTAAACCAATGGCAGACGCGGACGAGGCATGTTTGGAGAAACTTTTGGTGGATGCAAGTCCAACTATCTCTAGACAGATAGCCAAATTTTGCCATTATCTTGTGAAGTTCCATACTAAGAAACAAGAAACTGCATGTCTTGTATGATCTCTTGGAATTTTAGTTTATAAATGTTTTTATATGCTCTGATTTAAAGGATTTATATAAATTGGAACTGACTTGAATTTTAAAATTGGTTCAATTATATTTTAGTTATCTTGGATTGTACAGGTGGGGAAATGTTTATGTATTTTATTGTATTTTATGTTTTTTTAGGAGGGTATTTTACACTATCTTAGGTATTTTAGGAGGGTTTTATATGATGTGTTATAGTTTTTATATTGGTCTATGACTGTAATAAAGTTAATTCATTCATTCATACCATTGGCCACCCCTGCCCTAGAACGGGAGGTCACAAACAGAAATGCTCATGGACACCATGCATTCACCGACATATTTCTGGTGCCTGCAAAAGTGGGTGGGGCCAGGTGGGGCTTTTGCCCAGTGAAGTTTCTGATTGGCTTCATACACGGCTTAAAACATTGCTTTGGCTGCGGCTACCGCCACAGTCCAAGGATTTCTGCCATGCGGCTGAAGGTAAGAGGCGGGCGCAGCAGTCATTTTGTGGCCAGTTCCATCTTCTGCAGCAGTCTTTTGGGGCGGCACCCGCCACACCACGTCAGGACTCCAAAGGTGCCCTCAGGCTCAAAAAGTTTGGGGACCCCGTGCCCCGGAGGATCCAAGAAAAGATCGCTAAAAGATCAATTTCATTTTGGTTTTTATTTTTAAAAATTCATAGGATTTTTCTTCACTCTGCTTAGCTGAGAGCTTCGTTTCTGGTGCTCTTCTTCCTCGTCTTTTTCTAGCACAGAACAAAACTTGATAACGTGCTGGAGGGGGGTGGGATGGAGGGGGAAAGAAGCACTGAACAGTTTTCGTTACTCAGAAGTCCCTCTCATTAAAGCAAAGGTGACCCCCCATATTAAATATATAATCTGCTGAACCCATATTGGGGAGGGACGGTGGCTCAGTGGTAGAGCATCTGCTTGGTAAGCAGAAGGTCCCAGGTTCAATCCCTGGCATCTCCAACTAAAAAGGGTCCAGGCAAGTAGGCGTGAAAAACCTCAGTTTGAAACCCTGGAGAGCTGCTGCCAGTCTGAGTAGACACTACCGACTTTGATGGATCGAGGGTCTGATTCAGTAAAAGGCAGCCTCATATGTTCATATGTTCATTTTGCTAGTCATATTGAAACAGCTTCCCCCCTCCCCACCGCCTCACCTCAGGTATGTCCTCCCAGAAATTCCCCGTGAAAGTTCGCTACTGACAAAATCCAGTGACAATTCAACTCCCAGATCTTATCAAGGTTGCTCATCTTGTAGAGTTGCTTTTTTTTTAACCTGCCCTAGATTCTTAAAGGGACTCCTGGGGCTGGCAAGAAGCTGGTGATATCCACAGCCCATCTGAACTAATAAGCTGCATTCTTGTCTTCTTTCAGTTCACAAAAAGCACAGCTGCTAACGGCACCAGCTTCTAAGCCCTTTGAAGTCAACAGGCTTACAAGTAGGGTTGCCAGCCTCCAGGTGGGGCCTGGAGATCTCCTGGCATTACAATTACCGGGGTTGTTTACTTCCAGAGAGCCACTTTGGTGTAGTGCAGGGGTGGCCAAACTTGCTTAATGTAAGAGCCACATAGAATAAACGTCAGATGTGTGAGAGCCACAAGACATGAACATCAGATGTTTGAGAGCCGCAAGGAAGGAAGGAAGGCAACTAGATGGGAGAGAGAGGTGGAAAGAAAGCAACTTTAACTTCAAATGCATTCTCCAAACCACTGGCTGGCTTGGCTTGGAGAAGTGATTTAAAGAGAGAAATGCCTTTTCCAAGTCAGCCAATGGGGTGGTGGGGGCTTCGAGAGCCACACAATATGTGTGAATGATCCACATGTGGCTCCCGAGCCACAGTTTGGCCACCCCTGGTGTAGTGGTTATGTGTGGACTCTTATCTGGGAGAACCGGGTTTGATTCCCCACTCCTCCACTTGCACCTGCTGGAATGGCCTTGGGTCAGCCATAGCTCTCTTAGGAGTTGTCCTTGAAATGGCAGCTGCTGTAAGAGCCCTCTCAGCCCCACCCACCTCACAGGGTGTCTGTTGTTGGGGGAGAAGATATAGAAGATTGTGACTGCTGAGACGCTGAGATTCAAAGTATAGGGTGAGATATAAATCCAAAATCTTCTTCTTCAGATTTCCTGATTATTTTGATCAGTTTCCCCTCAGAAAATGGCTACTTTTGAGGGTGGACTGTATGAAATTACATCCTGCTGAAGACCCTTCCCAAACCCTGACCTCCTCCCCAGGCTCCACCCCTCAATATCCAGAAATTTCCAAACCCGGAGTTGGCAGTTCTATGTATATGACAACTTTTGATTAATTTTATTAAATCCAATGTGATCTAGCTGTCTCATTTGTATCCCACCTTTCCTCAGGACACCATAACAGGCTTTCCTGGTCTTCTGTGGTAGCCTTACAGCAATCCTCAATAAACAATAAACAATTTTTTTATTAGTAACATATGGTAGCAAAACTATCTCTACAACTTATGAAAACTTAAAATGAAAGAAAAAACTCTCCACCCCATATCTTACTTTTCCCCCTCCCCTCCCCCTGTTGCTTGACCCCCGCCAGTGTTATTTACTTAAAGGAAACAAATATTAAAGGTACACTTAACTATTAAAGAAAAAAAAAACCAACAGTTATCAATCCTGTGATGAAGTTAGACTGAGAGAGAGTGACTGATCCGAGGTCACCCAGCAGACTGCGGGGAACTGAGGGGGAACTTGATTTAGGAACTTGATTTTGAGCCCGTTCGGTGTAGTGGTTGAGTGTGCAGACTCTCATATAGGAGAACCAGGTTTGACTTCCCATTCCTCCATTGCAGCTGCTGGAATGGCCTTGGGTCAGTCATAGCTCTCGCAAGAGTTGTCCTTGAAAAGGGCAGCTTCTGTGAGAGCTCTCTCAGCCCCTTCTTGACAAAGCAGGAACTGCCAAATTCATCTCAGTTGCTTCATTTGTGCTGCTCATGTCTAGTAGTCGTCTGGTTGTTTCTCTGCCAACTCTTTCGCCCCCAGAGCCCACAGTCTGGTGTCTTCAGCTGCTGAGGAAGAGTCCCCATTATGACACAATGGATCAGCTGATGACTCTGAGTCACACCACCCGCCCACAGCACTGCTACCAGCCCAGGCACTGGCAATACTGGCTTGCCAAGGTAAGACTATAACGGAGTTTAGATAAAAATATGGAGCAGAGGTCCATCAGTGGCTATTAGCCACAGTGTGTGTGTATATATATAATTTTTTTGGCCACCGTGTGACACAGAGTGTTGGACTGGATGGGCCATTGGCCTGATCCAACATGGCTTCTCTTATGTTCTTATGGGGTCAAGGGCAGAAAGGGAGGTACAGAAAGGGATAGGGTTGCCAAGTCCAATTCAAGAAATTTCTGGGGACTTTGGGGGTGGAGCCAGGAGCAAGGTTGTGACAAGCACAATTGAACTCCAAGAGAGTTCTGGCCATCACATTTCAAGGGATTGAGCACCTTTTAAATGCCTTCCTTCCATAGGAAATAATGGAGGATTGGGGCACCTTCTTTCGGGGCTCATAGAATTGGACCCCCTCATCCAATCTTTTTGAAACTTGGAAGGTATTTTGGGGAGAGGCACTAGATGCTATACTGAAAATTTGGTGCCTCTATCTCAAAAAACAGACCCCCCCAGAGCCCCCAATACCCACGGATCAATTCCCCACCATTCCCTATGGGAATCGTTCATAGAGGTGCATGATGGCTCTGGGGGTGGGGCTTCCCCCGCCAGGAGGGGGGAAGCCTGTAAAACCGGGGGATCCCCCTCTGGGACCTGGGGATTGAGAAGCCTAGAAAGGGAGGAGGCCAAATTATGAATGCCCAAGGCACAGTTCAGCAGCCTCTGGAGCGGTGAGCTTTGCTTAACATTCGGCTAGATCTGGCTTTTGGGATGCTGAATAGCCAGTGGGTTGTTGTTTTTTTAGCGATTATTGTCCTGATCTGGGTGGTTCAGGCTATCCCAGTCTTATCATCTCTTAGAAAAGGGGTGTATGCTTACTACACCTTGCTCTTGGATCCATCCCCCCCGCCCCACACCCAATGTCTCCTGGCTCCATCTCCAAAGTCCACAGCTATTTCTTGAATTGGACCAGAAAGCCCTACTCCAGGTGAGGCCTGGAGATCTCTCGCTTTGACAACTGATCTCCAGCTGGCAGAGATCAGCTTCCCTGGAGAAAATGGCTGCTTTGAAGGGTGGACTCCATGCCATTGGACCACGCTGAGGCCCCTCCTCTCCCAAGCCCCACCCTCCCCTGAATCCACCCTAAGCAAAACACCAGGTTTTTTAAAAAAAAATAAATAGAACAAGCTAATTTACACAGCTATGGCTGAATTTGAGTGTTTGCTTCTTTGCCTAAAATAATATACTGGCCAGCCTGAATCCCTATAGCAGGTGTGTCAAACATGTAGCCCCGGGGGCCTGGACTATCAGGCTCCCTAGCAACTGGCTGTCATCTGCCTCCTTCTCCCTATCTCTGAGAGCCAGTTTGGTGCAGTGGTTAAGTGTGCGGACTCTTATCTGGGAGAACCAGGTTCGATTTCCCATTCCTCCACTTGCAGCTGCTGAAATGGCCTCGGGTCAGCCATAGCTCTGGCAGAGGTTGCCCTTGAAAGGGCAGCTGCTGTGAGAGCCCTCTCAGCCCCACCCACCTCACAGGGTGTCTGTTGTGGGGGAGGAAGATAAAGGAGATTGTAAGCCGCTCTGAGTCTCTGATTCAGAGAGATGGGCGGAGTATAAATCTGCAGTCTTCTTCTCTTGCTTCCTTCTTCATCACAGCTTGCTTTGCAAGTGCTAACGTTTCAAGCATGTTTTACGCTTTAAAAAAAAAAACATTTAATTGTGTTTGTCTGTGTCCTTTATAAAATTTATATCTCCGCTACCTAATCTTAAATAGGTACACACATGGCCTGGCCCGGCATGACCTGGCCCAACAAGGTATCATTTATGTCAGATCCTGCCCCTGCCCTATAGTATAATACTGGAGATTGCAGGCAGTGTGAATACACCTCTGTTGTAAAAGCAATTCTAAGTCTCTTGTAAGGGGGTTAATTGTGAAAATGAGGTGGGCAAGAAAACAGGAAAGATTTTATGATGTTTGGGCATCCCTAACTGTATTAAACTGAATACTGGACCCAACGATATCGAGTCAAAGAAGCTTGAAAGAAGCTCCTCTAATCTCTTTTTCTGAGTTCCAGTCTGAATACGTCTCTGACTCCGGAGAGTTAAACAGTTCAAAAATAACACGGCACCGAGGGGCTGAAAATGAAACGCAAGATTGACAAGTGCACCTTTTGATTAACATATTATACAGAACTGTCATCACATCCTCTCCTAATTACATTTTTAGCTGTTCAAGTCCTCCATAGCGGGTGTCAACAGATGGCTTGTTAGCAGTGCGGTTGGTTCAAGTTACCATGCCGGAGACGCAGGTGAACAAAACACAGCTCCTCTTCGGTTTGGCCTGTGGGCTTGGGAAGCAGATTTTATTTTTATTGTGTAACCCCAAAGCCCATTACCAAAAATATTCCTCCCAACAATCAATTTGGATGCTACTTAAAAGCGTATTTCTTTGGCTGTCTCAAGATGTTGCATCGAAAAACGATGACAAGATTTTTCACAAGGTTAAGCAGCAGAAAGGAGCAGTTTCTTCTAAAGCCTGTTTTATCACTGGAGGAGTAAAACTGTGTCAGAGGTTGTACCACTGCAGAAGGCTTGTGGGATGCACGCAACTGAATGCTTCTCTATGCGCAGGGTGGTAAAGCTGCAGCACTGCAATCTGAACTCTCTGCTCACGACCTGAGTTTGATCCCAGCAGAAGCTGGGTTCCGGTAGCTGGCTCAAGGTTGACTCAGCCTTCCATCCTTCTGAGGTTGCTAAAATAAGCACCCAGCTTGCTGGCGGGGAACTGTAGATGACTGGAGAAGGGAATGGCAAACCACCCCGTTAAAAAGTCTGCCATGAAAACGTTGTGATGCGTTGTCACCCCAGAGTCAGAAATGACAGGTGCTTGCACCTTTACTTTTTACTATATAGAAAATCATGTCTGAACATTCTGAATGTTCTGAACATCCTTCTGTATTCTGAACATTCTCCTCTTTGTATAGGACAATTCCCTTTGTATAGGAATCTTTGTTTTTAAAGAGGGATCATTATTTGCAGGGCTTTTATTTGTAGCAGGAGCTCCTTTGTATATTAGGCCCCAGCCTCCTGATGTAGCCAATCCTCCAACAGCTTACAGGGCTCTTAGTGCAGGGACAACTGTAAGAAGAAGAGGAAGATATTGGATTTATATCCCGCCCTCCACTCCAAATCTCAGAGTCTCAGAGCAGCTCACAATCTCCTTTATCTTCCTCCCCCACGACAGACACCCTGCGAGGTGTGTGGGGCTGAGAGGACTCCCACAGCAGTTGCCCTTTCAAGGACAACCTCTGCCAGAGCTATAGCTGACCCAAGGCCATTCCAGCAGCTGCAAGTGGAGGAGTGGGGAATCAAACCCGGTTCTCCCAGATAAGAGTCCGCGCACTTAACCACGACACCAAACTGGCTCTTGGAGGATTGGCTACATCAGGGGGGTGGGGCCTAATATGCAAAGGATTCTTGCTACAAAAAAGTCCTGATATTTATGACCCACCTTTTGTTCATAAGTTATGCAAAAATGGTTTGTGACATTTAAAAATACAATCGTAACTATTTTTTCCTGTCTTCTCCCATATCCAGCATAGTATTCCCTGTTGCTGACTATATACTTTAGAAAGAAGTTGTCGACAGCCACACCAAAACTACATGCAGTAGTTGACTCCTGCTTTGTTCTCCCTTCCTGCAGTCACATGTCATTCCACAGACACCATTTGAATGACATTGTTTAAAATCTTTTTTTGTTTTGGGGCCAGTGGGGGTGAAAATGGTTATCCCTGATAAAGCCGAACATTTCTGCAGTAATCAGCTGAACATTTGCCCTGAGGAAATAACAATTCAAATATGGTTCCATAGGAATGCATTACTCTCTAAGGCAGTAATAAAGGGGATGATAGAGGATCCCTGCTGTCTGCATCCATCAATGGGAAAATACCTACTTGACTGCCAAGGACAGTCATATTTATTACCTCTTCCCAGCTCTTTCATCGCAATCTGTAATTTCTGTACAATTCGTAAACAGGTTAAACAACCGCTGACTTCAATGATAATTAGACTGTGCCGTGAGAATTTAAACTCAGGGCATTGACACTGTATTATCAAATCAGGCAGCAATACAAAATGCACAGAGGCTGCGGTCAGATAGGCAGCTTGGCCCATTGTTGTTGCTGTTCCCTTAACAAATTAAACAGGCTTATTCACCCAGCTACATTTGATGCCCGTTCCCCAGTCGTACTCACCCCATTGGATGACAAGTTGGATGTGGAGTAAACAGCCTATACAGCTGTTTCCCTGGAGAAGGTGGGGTTCCCCGCTCCCAGGCCTCACCTTCCTGCTGCCAATCAGCTGGCCAGCAAGGGGGAACTTGCCCAGAAAAAGAGGAGATCCAGAATCATTACCCACATGACCTAGAAGTGAAATCATCACTTCCAGGACATCTGGGGTGACACACTGGTATTTTGGCAAAAACTCCATGGCAGAAGCCCAATTTACCATAGAGTTTTTCCTCAACTACAAGAGTCAACACACAGTGTACCAGAAGTGATGATGTCACTTCCGAGTCACATGGGCAATGATTCTGGATCTCTGTATGTAACCTGGGCCCCCCTTCTGCTCTTGTTAAGTCCCCCTCCCCTCACCCCTGCCAATTGGCAGAAGGGACCCGGCAACACTAAATTATTATTATTAACGTGATGACATTTACCTGCAATGGAAATCCTCTGTAATGTTGGGGAATACAGAATGAGCAAAGCAATGTGTAGCAGAGATCAACCATAGCCTAGCAACCAGTTGGGCTTTGGAGGTTACAGCATTGAGTCGGGGTGCCTCCTGCCTTGCTTGAGATACAAGGGATGCCCCCCTGGGGACCCCCCAGAATTACAGCTGGTCACCAGACTATAGAGACCAGTCCCTCTGGAGAAAATGGATGCTTTGGAAGGTGGGCTCTATGACATTGTACCCCACTGGGGTCCCTATTCTCTCCAGGCTTCACCCCAAAATCTCCAGGAGTTCCTCAACATGGATTTGGCAATCCTACCCCCCCATGCCCCACCAGGGGGACCTGGAAACCTTAGCGATACCACAGCATCCTCAGAGACCCCAGCAGCCGATGAGTAAATGTTCATTGATCATTTGCTGAGTGGGGAAAGTCTGTGATTTCCGTTGTGCATTCACAAAGTAGAATGGGGCGAGTCTTTATTTATCGCGCTGTCGTAATTATAGAAAGGTTCGTGTGGGAATAATTTGACATATAAATAGGAGCGAGGCATCGTGGCTGCAGATGGCTTGTGGTTGTAAACACAACAGAGCCCATAAATTAAGCTCCCAATAAAGAAGCTTTGCACGATATGGAGAGACCATGCAAATAACCCAACATGCACATAGGCTTGCCAATCCCCAGGTCCGAGCGGGGGTTCTCCCGCTTTCCCAGGCTCCTTCTTACCTCCAGTTAGCTGGCCAGCAGTGGGAAGCTCTGCTCCCACAGCTACCATGTGCCTTTCCCCTTCAGAACGCTAAGAAAAAGCTTGCAAAGGCTTCCTTTTTGGATGGTGTGTCTGTGTCTTTAAGGCTGAATGGGGGCGGGCTGTGCAGGCAGAACAACGTGGCTGTTCCCAGTAGCTGTGAAAGCAGCCCAGACCCTCCATTTCTTGTACAAGCTTTTCAGAGGTCGTTGGCATAGTAAACTTGAACCTTTGGTTTCCCTGTGTTATTGGAAGTTCAGCAACTCGTAAGTAAATTGCCTCAGTGAGACCAAACAAGCGTGGGATTGCAAACTGTTTTATTTTTGCTTTTGTGTGTGTGAGAGAGAGATGATATGCAGCTGCTTGGGTGAGGAAATGAAGACTGTATTCAGAGGAACCGCACTGCTGTGTTTTTATTTATTTATTGTAGGGAAAGTCTCCTAGCTCCACCCCCACAGTCTCCCAGCCCCACCTCGCAAAGTCCCCAGATATTATCTGAGTTAGACGTGGCAACCTGACATGCACAACTATGCACTGCAAAAAAGTGGGCTCTGATGGCAAGCCCTGCGCCGCTCCTGGAGTGACCTCCACTAACCTCATTTCCCAGTTGCTGCCTCTTCCTCATTGTTGCGAGGTTTCGTGACCGAGGAGCGGGCTAGCAGCATTCTGCTGATTAAGTAAATCACGGTGTACCGATCTCTGCAGCTGCTTCCCTTCACCACCTGACCTACTTAAAGCTTATCAATTTTTGATAAAGAGGACAAAAGATGTACATGACATGCACACACAAGCAAAAAAGATGGGAAAGGTCTTGGGCTTTTTCGAATCTCATCGATCAGAAAGGTTGCATTTACGGCTGCATTTCTTCCCACCCCCGTATAATTCAGAGAGGAGAGAGAGAGAGAGCAAGGCTTAGCAGTCTCATGCAGAAGTGTTAATCTCAGCAGCGGGGGGCATCGTTTTCAGGCCTCAATTCACAAGCGTGACCTGAAATGCGCCGGTCTCTCACGGCGTGCTGTTTTCACATTTTTTTGCTTGAGGAAATAAAGCGAGGCCTTTTATTGTGGCAGATCGATTGGCAGTAGGATCTGCTCATTCCACCAGAAGTCAGAGGCGAGGATAGTGTCTGCCATCTTGGTTCCCAAGGTTTTTGGATTAAGCCAGGGGCCTCATACATGCCATGCCTGTGCTCTGCTGTTTAGGCTTTAGCCTTCGAGCCACCTTAGACTTTCTGGTTGTTGATGGTTGTTTTTTCCAGTTTGAGAACACAGGATAAACAGAAGAAGAAGACCGTAGATTTATACCCCGCCCTTCTCTCTGAATCAGAGTCTCAGAGCAGCTTACAATCTCCTTTATCTCCTTCCCCCACAACAAACACCCTGTGAGGTGGGTAGAGCTGAGAGAGTTCTCCCAAAAGCTGTCCTTCCAAGGACTACAAGAGCTATGGCTAACCCAAGGCCATTCCAAGTGCAAGCGTGTTTCAAGATTTGTGGGGCACTGCTGATGTTTGGCTATTTCTACACTGATCAGGCAGTCCTCAAACAGGCTTTTTCATGCAGTGCAGAATACACCTGCTGGGTCCAGAGTCCCCAACTAAGGTTGGCAAAACCTTCAGGTGGGATCTAGAGTTCTCCAGGAATGACAGCTGATTCCCAACCTATAGAGGTCAGTTCCTCTGTAGGAAATGGAGGCTTTCCAGGGTGGGTTTTGTGGTATTATACTCCACTAAAGTTTTTTCTGACAGCATCTGACAGTAATGCCAATTCTGTGAATTTAGGCAGATTATGAGAGGGAGGGCAGGAAGGGTTGCATCCATGCTGGGGGGGGGGGGTTGTCATCTTCTGAGCCTGGAGCAGGGGTGCAGGGGAGGTATTTGTGAATTTCCTGCATTGTGCAGGGGGTTAGACTAGATGACCCTGGAGACCCCTTCCAACTCTATCAGGGGGTGTGGCTTACTATGCAAATGAATTCCTACTGGGCTTTTTCCACCGAAAAAAGCCCTGTGCAAAACAATGGTGACATCAGGGGGTGTGGCCTAATATGTAAATGGGTTCCTGCTGGGCTTTTTCTACCCCCCCAAAAAAGCTCTGGGGTGGAGTAATAGTACCTGAAAACATTTTTTTTTACAAAAGAAGCTATAAACACACACACACACACACACACATCTATTCCTCCTGAACAGAGATGGACTATTTAATCAGAGCTTTAATCATGGCCCCTTGGTAGCATTTGATCCTGTTGTGCTTTTCGATTTTCGCAGCTCCAGACTCCTGGCTGAGATGCAAAATTCATTTTCAATAGAAGCAGCTGCTACCACTGTGATACAATCGAGTGCAAAGAAACAGCAAAACTCCTGGACTGTTTATTGGCTCATGAACTAGGGATGATTCGCTGCTCCCAGCTGGTCTGGGGAGGCTCCTTCGTGACACATTGAAGAGGCAGATGTGGATGGGAGTGTGTGTGGGGAGAACTCTGCCTTGGTTTTGCCGCCTCCTTTGTAACCAGTTGGCTTCCGTTCTTGAAATACCCCATGCGATTCTTATTGACTGTCTCACGAAGGATGCTGCTGAGCTGGAAAAGGTAAAGAAAAGGACACCTGAAATTATGAAGGGCATGGGAGGAAACCACAGCCGTTCCCCGCCAGCGCAAAGGCTATTTTGGTTCATATGGGACTAGGGAGGGCCAAATCCCCCCTCTATACTGAAGCTCACAGAATTCTAAACAGAGTTATGGTCCAAAATTCATTGACTTCAATGAACTTTGTTGTTCAGTCGCACAGTTGAGTCTGACTCTTTGCAACCCTCCTGTCTTCCACCATCCTCCGAAGTCTTCTCAAATTCGTGTTAGTTACATCAGTAACGCTGTCCAGCCATCTCGTCTTTTGCCATCCCCTTCTTCTTTTGCCTTCTGCCTTTCCCAGCATCAGGGTCTTCTCCAGTGAGAGCTCCCTTCTCATTTGGTGGTCAAAGTATTTGAGCTTCAGCATCTGACCTTCCAGGGAACAGTCTGGGTTGATTTCCCTTAGGACTGACTGATTGGATCTTCTTGCAGTCCAAGGGACTCTCAAGATTTTCCCCCAGCACCACAGCTCGAGAGCATCTGTTCATCTGTGCTCGGCCTTCCTTATGATCCGACTCTCACAGCCACACATTACTACTGGGAATACCATCGCTTTGACTATACGGACTTTTGTTGGCAGGCTGATGCCGTGCTTAGGCAACAGCTCTCACCTAGCTTACATGTCTCATCTGCACGCTGGGTTCTCCATGGAGCACAGGTTCCGGAAAAAATACAGGCGGCCAGTGGAAGTGGTGTATGAAACACGGAAGGAACCTTGGCCCCGTGTCGCCGTACCTGTGGGATTACACTTGAACAAATGGTGCACTTGCGTCTACCAAGAAACAGGACATTTTTAGACAGCAAGATATTGTACCTGTATAGCATTGCAAAATATTGCTCTGGAACGACTATGTATGTTGAGCTCAGGGAAGAGCCGCTGTCTTTTGGTTGAAAGTTGTGTTTGTGATGTTCCAGTGAACTGAAAGCATAATGAGAGTGGTTGCATTTATTCTTGCTTTGTAAATAGCACACGTTTTCCTGTTTTTGCCTTCCCAACTGGGGATTGGCAAGCCTACAAGTGCAGTATAGCAAAGCAAAACAGCAATAACACCTTACAGTAGCGACAACCTCCGATAAAGTGCAACATACCCTACCAAATATATTCCAGAAAGATGTTTTACCCCATTGTGATAACGTTTATTGAGTACCTTTCACTTCCACATAGGCAGGGCTTCTTTTGTCGCAGGAACTCCTTTGTATATAAGGCCACGCATCCCTGATGTAGCCAATCCTCCAAGGGCTTACTGGGCTCTTCTTATAGGGCCTACTGTAAGCTCCAGGGGGATTGGCTACATCAGGGGTGTGTGCCCTAATAGGCATAGGAGTTCCTGCTACAGAAAAAGCCCTGCACGTAGGGAGGACAGAATTCTCCCTGAATTACAGCTCATCTCCAGGCTACAGAGATCAGTTCCCCTGCAGAAAATGGATGCTTTGGTGGGTGGACTCTCTGGGATAGTACCATACTGAGGTCTCCATCCTCCGCAGGCTCCACCCCCAAATCTCCCGGAGTCTCCCAACCTGGGGCTGGTAATGCTTCCCCCACCCCCCGCCTGTGGGCCAGACGGACCTGGCAACCCTACTTCCACATTTCGGGTGTTTTTACACGGACAGTTTGTGACTCTTTATCACCGCATTGGAAACTCACCTTTTACATTACCTAACGTTCTCACAACTGTATTGTATCGTTGCTGCCCGAAGCATCTACATTTGTTTCGGTGAGATAAGTTCCGGCGCTGCTGCTGCAAAGTTTTTCTCGAAACTAGTTTTGATCCGGTCATTTCTCTACGGGCGTTTCAAACTTGTATTGTAGAAGTTTTCATGCATTTTAAAAGACTCCTCCAAAAGCCACCACAAGGTGCAGCAATTTGCATGAGAACTGAAAGCACTTGACATTTTTACATATCATTCCTTGCCTCATCTTGGACTTTAAATTTGTATTGTTTCCGCAGTGTTGACACGATTTCCAAGCAATCGTATACATTTAACTAAGAAGAAGAAGAACTGCAGATTTATACCCCGCCCTTCTCTCTGAATCAGAGACTCAGAGCGGCTTACAATTTCCTATATCTTCTTCCCCCACAACAGACACCCTGTGAGGTGGGTGGAACTGGAGAGGGCTCTCACAGCAGCTGCCCTTTCAAGGACAACCTCTGCCAGAGCTAATGGCTAACCCAAGGCCATTCCAGCAGGTGCAAGTGGAGGAGTGGGGAATCAAACCTGGCTCTTCCAGATAAGAGTCCACTCACTTAACCACTACACCAAACTGGCTCTCTTGGTAAGCACTGGTATTCCGTGTGCCCTCTGATCAGAGTCCCCTCCCCCACAAACTGAAGCTCTTTCAGAAGTTTGGCTACGCAAAATGAGCAGAGCAAATCCACAAATGTAAAAGGAAAATAATTAAAGCAGAACGGTGGCAGGCGATTTGAAGACTCTAAAACTCTGGATCAAACTGAATGTAAAAACACTCTTTGTCATCACAGAACTCAAGCCAAAAACAGGATTTCTGAAAAGTATCCAATTCAGGTAGTGGTCAGAGCCCGATGTATTCAGTGTCAGCTACCTCATTGTTGGATAACCCCTCTTAACCCCTGGAGAAGCCCGCGCCACCCTTTCTCCACTTCTTATGTGATTATGGGCAGCAGGTGGCTTGCTGGACTTTTGACTGGGGGGAGTGTGGCCCAGGAGAGCCCTAGGTGAGCAAGGCCTGTTTGGGCTGGCTGGATCTCTAGCCAGGCCAAGCAGACCTCACTTGCCCAGGGCTCTCCTTTCTTGCATCAGGTTGTTTTTGGCAGGGGGGAGGGCATATGCTAATGAGTTATGCTCAGGGCTTTCTTTGTAGAAAAAGCCCAGCAGGAACTCATTTGCATATTAGACCACACTCCCTGGCACCAAGCCACCCGGAACTATGTTCCTGCTCAAAGAAAAACCCTGGTTATGCTATTGAACACCACCTATTTTTCTACAAAACTACCCCTGGATATTCTGAAGGAGTTGCTGCAGCTCTATTAGCTCTTTGTCTCTTCTTTCTGGTAGCATCTAACACAGCATGGTTTCTTTGCCATGATTATCCCAATGTGCTTTTCCTTTCTCCCATCAAAATAACATGAGGCAAAAGCAGGGAAATCCACAGCGCAGAGATGTCATGTCATATGCCACGCTGTATTCGACCTTAGCAGAAAGCGGGGCAAAAGAGGCTGGAAGAATCGACAATGGTTCTGCATCTTTTATAGCATCTCCTTCTGTCCATGGTGTTCTCGAGGTAATACAGAGCGATCTGAGGCAACAGTTATGAAAACTCAAGCCAAAAAAACCCAAAGCTCAAGGAACTGCATACAGGCTGCAGTGTGAATTGAGGAGGCACTGAAGGAAACCATTTATCATAAGCCCTTTCTGCATGTCTGTTTTTCTTTCACTGTGCATCACATGGGGTTTCCCACCCCCCTCTTCTACATTCCCCTGCGCATTGCAATCCTGTTTTGTTTTTCTTTCTGCACTGAATTCCCCCTCTTCAGCTACTTTTCTCCCGGGTCTTCTCAGAGTCCTTTTGTGACAATTTACCCCCTTAGTTCACTTCCAAACCGAAGGTTAATTAAAAGCATACGCATTTCCTCAGACTTTCCCTCCCCCCTCCCCTTGGAGGTCAGTTGGTCTCTCCTTATTGGTCAGTTTTGCCCCGGGTATATCTTTTGAACGAGGAGATTAGGAAAGTAATTGCCTTTGTCAGACATGTTTACAGGAGCAGCCAGTTAGTACAGTTGGTTAGGATGCAGTGCTACTAACTGCAAGGTTTTCAGTTTGAGTCCCGATTTGGGCAATTTTATCTTTGTGGGGGAATGTTGTTGTTTTTTTAATTGTCTCTGACCGCAAACATTTCAAATGTGAGGATAATGTTGTGGAACCTGTTCTGGGGCAGTGGCAGCAGCTTGTGTTTAAATATTTTTAAGTCTGGTCCATCTCAACATCTGGTTTGCCTCCTTTGACTGTAATTTCCTTTCCAAATAACTCTGGGGGCTGAGACTCAGGCTCCACTCCCCCCTGGTGGACCACCTCCACCAAGCAGCCACACAGCAGCCCCCTTGCTGCCTCTCTGGCTAAGCGGTCAGTGTCTCCTCTCGCTAAACCTTAAATAGATCCAAGTGGGCAGCTGTGTTGGTCTCCAACTTTGTTCTAAGCCTTTAAAGCAGGGGTGTCGAACTCATTTAAGATTAGGTAGCAGATATATAAACTTTATAAAGGACACAGATTAACACAATTAATTTTTTTTTAAAAAATCCTTAAAACATGCTTAAAACTTTAGCATTTGTTGGTCTTAAAGGTGCTTTCTTTGTATTTCTCCCATGGGATCCAGGGAACTCGGCAAAAGAAGCTCTGGCTCTTTCCTTCCTTCCCCAAAGGGATAAGGAGGGAAAGGAGCCTCAGCCAATAGAAGGAAGAGGGGCTTGACTCAGTAGCTCTGTGATTGAGAGAACCTGGCAAAGCAAGTTTTGCCTCCCCCCTTCCTCCCCAAGGGAGGAGCCTCAACCAGTGGAGAAAATAGAGGTTTTGCTCTGTAGCTCCTGAGCAATTGAGCAAGCCTTGCAAAGCAAGCTGTTATGCAGAAGGAAGCAAGAGAGAGAGAGAAGGAAGCAGATGACAGCCAGTCACTCGGGGGCCTGATAGGAGCCTGATTCGGCCCACGGGCTGCATGTTTGATACCCCTGCTTTAAAGCATTCCCTGCCAATTATCCTTTTTTCTCCAACCTTCCCATACTAGCATTAAAATCTAGTAATAAATTAAAATCTAAAATCTAATAAATTAAAATCTAAAGCGAAGGGCAGGCTAAAACCCCAATATCTTCTTCTTCAAGGATTGTCCGAGCCAGGTTGAGAAACATCTGGAAATTAAGAGATAGAGCCTAGAGAAGACAGGGGATCTCAGTGTGGTACAATGCCATGGTGTCCACCAAAGCATTCATTTTCTCAGAGAGACTTGATCTCTGTAGTCTAGAGATGAACTGTAATTCTGGGGGATCCCCAGGCCCCACCTGGAAGCTGGCATCCACCTACCCTGTTTTCTTTGTTGTCCCAAAATAAAAACCTAAGTGCATTTCAAAGTAGGACGAACTGCCTGCCTGAGCACCCAGTTCTTGTTAATTCAGATTTATGATTTCTGGGTAAGAAACAATGCCAACTTTTATAAGAACCTACCTGGCTGGCTCTTGCTGCTATTGGCAGGCAGTTTGCAAAGGGAAAAAAAGCAATTTTCTCCATTGAGCCCCCAGAGTTTTCTCCTTAGTGTGTAATTCAAAGCCTTTTCCAGGTCAGAGAGTTTCTAGCTCTTCCACCTGCTCTGAGGGAAGTGGCTGGGAGGTAAACAAGTGCACGCCATTTTCTCCCTTCTGTAAAGTGAAAAGAAATGAAACCCTACTCAGGCCTGAGTGTCTCTACTTTAGAAATGGGAACTTTCCCACAAAGTGTTTTTGGTATCTTTTGAGACAAATGACAAAAATCTGCACCAAAGGAGCACAAATTCTGCTACCCAAAAAAGGCATCCTTCTGCCGTTGGAATCAATTATGCAAACCGGTACATTTTAATTTGTTGCTGTTGCTTGACTGTTTTGCTATTTTGAAATTGTTTTACTGTTTGGCTGTTTTTTAAAGCAAAAAAAGAGAGAGAGAGAGGGCCTGTTTCCCAACCGATGACTTCAAACAAGCCACCGTGATGACAGATCTCATTTTAAAGGCCCCAGCGATTGAAACGGAAGCTTGTCTCCACTGAGCGACTTCAGGGCAAAAGAGGCACAGCCACTCAACCTAAAAAGAGGACATTTTCATCAGTGTTTTTTTAAGAACTCGAAAAAGGACACACACACAGGGGCCCAGTACTAGGGATTCTGGTGCCCCAGGCCAAACCCCGTGGCCCCAATCCCCTGCCCCCCTCCAAGTGATGTCATCAGGGCGCACGAAACGTAAACTCTTGGCCCACCCCATGCCCGGCCCTCTCATGCTTCAAAGGGAGCTGGAAAGACCTCTTCCCAACTCCCTCTGAAGCAAGAGAGGGCCAGGCATGGGGCAGGCGTTCTTAAAGAATGCGTGGCTCAGCCGAGCCCTCTCCCGCTTCAGAGAGAGCCAGGAAGAGCATAAGGGTCGACTTGAGCAGGGAAGGAGAGGAGGCACCTGCCCTTGCCCCTGTGGTGAGGTGGTGCCCCAGGTGGCGGCCTACCTCACCGACTCCCATGTACCAGCCCTGAACACACACACAAAGACATCTGGTAATGGGCATGCCAGCCTCCGGGTGGGCCCTAGGGAACCGGAAGTACAGCTCATCTCCAAACTACAAGAGATCGGTTTCCCTGGAAATAAGGAATGCTTTGGAGGGTGGGCTCTATGGCACAAAAAAGCCCTGTGTGAAGCCATGGTGCTGTCAAGGGGTGTGTCACGGGCTGGGGCCAGGCCAGGCGAAGTCCAGGGGCAGTCCAAGGTCTGTAGCTGGGTAGCAAGGAGGGTCCAAAGCGCCAAAACCGAATCACAGTCCAGGTATCGTAGGTCAGAGGTTCAGAAGCCGAAGTCAGGGGGTCCAGAAGTCAATGCCAGAGTCAGGGGGTCCAGAAGCCAAAGTCAGAAACCGAAGTGGATGCTAGAACGTCAGGTAAATGACTAGTTGCTTCCACAAAGCCTTCTCTCAAAGTCCACAGCTATATAGCCCTCTGCTGTCTGCTGCCCATTTGAGCTAATTGCTGACACAGAGGGCAGTCAGGATCCTGCTGAGACTCAAGCACCCTCACTCCTAGAAGGGCCAGAATCCTTTCAAAACTCAGGGCTCAGGGAGCGTCTTGCTTGTGAGCGTGCCGCCCTCCTCGGATCCCTGAGGTCCTGACGAAGGCGGTCACGCATACGAGCCACCCGAGAGGGCGAGGCAGGGGGGCTTGGATCTTCTCCAGCAGGAGGCAGGGGCACTGGTGCAGGTGGCAGGGACACAGTTTCTTCTGTAGGCTCGGCTTCTTCTGCAGGGCCCCCAGCACCCATGACAGGGTGTGGCCTAATACACAAATGAGCTTCTGCTGGGCTTTTTCTACAAAAAAGCCCTGTGTGAAACTATGGTGATGTCTGGGGGTGTGGCGTAATACGCAAATGAGTTCCTGCTGGGTGTTTCCTACAAAAAAGCCCTGTGTGAAACCATGGTGATGTCAGGGGGTGTGGCATAATATACAAATGAGTTCCCGGTGGGCTTTTTATACAAAAAAGCCCTGTATATCACACATTTGTTTATCATGCAAAGGGCGTAGGGGAAGGGTTAACTGAATGGCGCCTCATCTGTTCTACTAGAACTTCTGCTGTTCACCATAGCAGGTTCAGTGTACAGTACAGTTCAAGAGTAAGTGAGCAAGATCTCTCAATGGTTGAGGCAGAAGTGCCAAACATATTTGTTACAAAAGCCAGATTGGACATAAATGTGACTTTATCGAGCTGGGCCACATACAGGAGATACAAACTTTACGAAGGACACAGGCAAACCCAATTAACGATATTATTTTTTACTCAAAATACAAGCCTCCTGAAAGCATTAACACTCTTACAGTATTCCTCAAAGTATCTCTCTGAGGCCCAGCCTCCCACTTCCACTGTCCATTATTCATTAGCACCTGGACAGTAAACTATACAAGGACATAATGCCCAGCTTCTGTCATCTGGCAATAAAAGTAATGACCAGATGCTTGTGAGCTGGATAGCAGCCCTCGTTCTATCCCACAGGGCATATGTTTGACACCCCAGGGTTCATAACATTTCTGTTAGGTAAACTTGAGCATGCAGTCTTGCACAAACATATAGGAAGTGCTTTCTGGGATCAGGTGAATGTAGCCTGGCATTCTTTGTAAGAATCCCAGCAATTGCATATTTAGCTGGAAATAGGTGGTCCGTGATGTTTCCCCCGCGTATGCGTGCTAAGGCCAGCCCTCAAAACATTGGAAAACTTGCACAACATCTTGTCTAGCTTCTCAGCCTTCGGCACGTATGAAGAACCAGTGCCGGATTAAACCCTGTGGAGGTCCCTAGGCAGTCAAAAACTCCTCACAAATTACCTCAGAGTTTGAGCACCCACCCTACAGCCCATGGCCCCTGCTGCAGCCTGAAGGGACCTTCTCAAAAGCCCCTTTTACTAAGCTGTGGAGGAGAGGCAGAGAGAGGCAAACTTGGCAGTAACCGCATCAGGCAAGTCGGGCAAGGAGTGGCTCAGATGCTGGCTGCAGCGCAGGCTGGGAGGACTGCAAGCAGAGGGGAAATGAGGGGGAGCCAGCCCAGGCCCCTAAAGGTGTGGGGGCCCATAGGCCAGTGCCTACTTGGCCTAACTGTTAATCTGCCCCTGTGAAGAACATTGGGGGAGCTCCATGGCAGACCTCTGCTTTGCATGCAGAAGGTCCCAAGTTCAGGCCCTGGTATTTTCAAGTTAAGAGATCCAGGCTGTATGTATTGAGAAACACCTCTGCCCAAGACCCCGAAGAACTACTACCAGACTGAGTTAGGGTTGCCAGCCTCCAGGCGGGGCCTGGAGATCTCCCACTTTTACAACTGATCTCCAGCTGGCGTCAGGTTCTGTGCGATGCTCATCGTTTCCACCTCTTTAATGTAAATCAAAATAGGCTTTATTTCTTAGTGATATGCATGTACACAGCAAAGATGGACTTTGCTGAACTGAGTGGCGTAGGTCAGTTCACAGGGCCGTAGCCAGGATTTCATGTTTGATGGGGCCCGCAGCAGGATTTGTTGTTGGGGGGGGGCACCCAGTTTGGTGGCTCTAGGTTCTCAGCATTATAACCCCCCTTCGCCTGGGCAGTTACAGCAGCTCTGCTCCCCCCACCCTTTTCTTACGTGCCGCTCTTGTGGCAGAGACTGGCTTCAATGCTGCTACTTGTTCAGAGTGGTGGTGAGCAAAGGGGGCGGATTGGGGGCCCTCCAATGGACATAGGAAGCTGCCTTATACTGAATCGGACCTTTGGTCCATCAAAGTCAGTATTGTCTTCTCAGACTGGCAGCGGCTCTCCAGGGTCTCAAGCTGAGGTTTTTCACACCTATTTGCCTGGACCCTTTTTTGGAGATGCCAGGGATTGAACCTGGGACCTTCTACTTCCCAAGCAGATGCTCTACCTTTGAGCCACCATCCCCCCGACAATGGAGGGGTCATACTCTTGGAAGGGGTGTGTGAAGGGATGGGCCTGGCCCCCTGTAGCTACGGGCCTGGTTCACACCTTTATAGATTACAACAAACCGTTAATTATACAGTGTGTTAGGTGCACAAAGTCCGGCAGGCTTAACATTCAAAGGCAGACGCCTTAGCAATTCCCCCCCCCCCCCACAGAGTTCACAGTCTTTTCCCAAAGTGAAAGTTCAAGTTCAAGTTAGCCTTTATTGGCATAAAATATATAGATGTACATATCAGAGCAAATTGGTTTAAAAAAAAAAAGATAAAATGGAACGATTGCATACATATACATCAGAAAAAGCATAAACATAAACTATTTCTATGAGATCCTCTGGTGTGCCTTTAAAACAGAATAAAGAAACTTAGCCACTTTCTCATTGACACTAGATAAAGTATCGTTCAAAAGATTATAGACCTTAAGTGCATCTGAACTATCAACCATGCTAACTAAAAGAAGATGTAAATACTTGTGATGAAGATCTGTATACAAATTACAATAAAGAAGAATATGAGTAACTGACGCCACCCATTTTTGCTTAGAGACAGTATCTGACTGAGTAGGCTGCCTTGTTAAATCTGCTGTAAAGAATGGCAGAGGGCATGGCGTTGCATCTGGCAAGGGAAAAAGCTCTACGCTGCTGTGGCATCTGCAAGACGGATAGATATGAGGCCATTTTCCCAGTACTAAGAGAGATCTCAAAACTCAGTGGGGAACAAGTTTTCTTAGCGAGACTGTATAGGTCTTGGCGCTCAATATCTAGCAACCTGTTTTTAATTTTGTTGGACTGCAGCAGTGAAGGACAGCATGGACAATAGTTCTAGGGATAAACCCATTGCTTTGATTTTTCTCTCAATTTGTGCTGACCAATTTGACAAATTAAATTCAGAGAGCATTTGAGAGATATAGCTCCCCAGTTCAGAGTTGTTGTGCAAGCATAGCCAGAATACGAAGGTCATGAGCCATGCACTAGTAAAATATGCTACAGTCCTTCCCTACCCAAGCATTAAAGTCGCCCACTAGAATTATTTCTGTAGTTGGAAATTTCCTCTCTAATTACTCCATGAGTGCGGCCAAGTGTTCCCAATACTGCAAAAGAGTTAACTTATCTAGAGAGGGTGGTACATATACATTCACAATAATTAAGGAGAATTTTTTGAGGAGAAGCTTGACGACCTGTACCATAGAGATGTTTGCTTGTAGAGTGATGTGTTCCAAGGCAAAATGTGAGGAGACAAGTATAGACAATCTTGCTTGAAAACGACCCCTTGTATTACTCCTGAAGGCTGGGAGGGAATAGGACTTGTACCCTTCTAGCTGGATCTGGTGTGGAGTCCAGGTTTCTTGTAGTAGTATAACATCAAACCCCTTAAGATATCTTATAAACTCAGCATCCTTCGCCTTATTCTGCAAGGCAGCCACATTCCAGGAGACGATCTTGGGACAGTGGCTCAGTGGTAGAGCATCTGCTTGGGAAGCAGAAGGTCCCAGGTTCAATCCCTGGCATCTCCAAAAAAGGGTCCAGGCAAATAGGTGTGAAAAATCTCAGCTTGAGACCCTGGAAAGCCACTACCAGTCTGAGAAGACAATACTGACTTTGATGGACCAAGGGTCTGATTCAGTATAAGGCAGCTTCATATGTTCATATGTTCATGTTCATCTTAATATCCCGAATGGTGAAGGGTTTGGATGGCGAGAGTATGAAAGGGGTGGTGAGTCAGTCTTCTCTAGTTAGTTGTTCAAGGGTGCCATTGGTATCATGAAACACAGACCCATTACCCAAGCCGCTCGAGATGTTCTTAATTAGTTGACTTGTATTTGGCCACACGATCTCACTATTGCTGCTCAGAATGGGGTTCTCAGCCATTACTGGAGACATATGAACTTCAGCTTGTGTTGATGACTCAAGGTTCTCCTTGAGATCCAATTTGCCTTCTATGGTGGAAATTAAATCAGTCTTCTCTTCAGGATTCCCAAAGTGAAAGTTGGAAGCTCCAGCTGGTGAGATAAGAGATGGCCTTCACATCGTTCAGAAATTTGTGTCCCCAGCTGGGATGGAATGGTTATTTATATACTGTTACAAAAGTGCAAGGAAAGATAGTGCAAAGCAAATGCAGGCCTCATAATACAGTGGATCAAAGCAGGTCTCTGCACTCCACACAACTATGGCAAGACACAGTGATGGTGCAGAGAGAACAAGGAACCGCTTTTAAAAGGAGTCCTCACGGTTTCAATAGTTAGTTCTTCCTCAGCCTCTTTCTCCCGATGTTACATGGAGCCACAGCTCTACTCTTTACAACATGGATCCATGCATGCTGTAATTTGCTGCTACCAACAAAAAAACTTCCCTAAAAATGCATATTTACACGCTTGGCATGAAAGTTTTATTGCTTCTGGTGGTTATCTTATATTGCTTATCATCACACCAGTTCCAGCTGTATTTACTATCTCTGGAGAAAATGGCTGCTTTGAATGGTGGATTCTCAGGCATTGTACCCTGCTGAGACCCCTCCCCAAACCCCGCCCTCTCCTGGATCCACCCCCCACAGTCTCCAAGTATTTTCCAACACAGACCTGGCAACCCTAGTCCGAGTGGACAGTACTGACCTTGATGGACCAAGAATCCGATTCAGTATAAGGTAACTTCTTGCATTCATTTGTTGCATATATAGCAAGGTAGATGCCACCTTTCAGCATCCTATTCCATGAAAACTGCAGGGCTTCAATTGCTTCTCAATATGTGTTCGTTAGCCATGTCTTACACCCCATCCGATAATTGCATCTTTTCTTTGCCACGTAGCTGGTAATGCGCAACATTAACAGCAATGAACAAAATCACAACAGGTGTTTAACATCACCGTCTGTTCATTAGACCACTTTAGTTGCTGTTTTCACATAAATATCCCTGGTAGGTTCCAGTGGAGTTTGGAAAACCATTTTGTGGCATACTGTTCTGCATATGCGCCAAACCTCAGGAGGTTAAGAATTCATGTGCATTATAAAATGAACCCTTGGCGGTTCCTAAAATCCAGCATATAAATGATCTTCTCCAAGTATAAATTATTCTGTTTTAAGGATAATGTGTTTTTAGTAAACGTCTCAGCAGTAACAAGTCTTTCAACAGAAAACTGATATTACATCTCTGTTAGATGTCTCACCAGAATTTTTTTTTAATAGAGCAGTCTAGGGAATAAAATCTTGTTTATTGGCTTAAAAAGAAGAACATAAGAATATAAGAGAAGCTATGTTGGATCGGGCCAATGGCTGATCAAGTCCAACAATCTGTGTCACACAGTGGCCAAAAAACCAGGCACCATCAGGAGGCCCATTAGTGGGGCCAGGACACTAGAAGCCCTCCCATTGTGCCCCCCCAAGCACCAAGAATACAGAGCATCACTGCCCCAGACAGAGAGTTCCAACAATACACTTTGGCTAATGGCCACTGATGAAAGATCTCAGGTAGCCAGTGATGAAAAGCATAGCAATAATACACTTGGACCATGTGCTATTTTCTATGTTACTCCCAAGGATGAATTCCAAGTGAGCCATGCAAAAATGGACAAGGCTTCAACACAGAGACAAACTCTGCTGCTTCCACCCTCTCTAACCAGAAGTGAAACGCCTCTTTTGTACGTCATTGACATTAATCTATATTCAGTAGATAAGGAATGTGGGCTACTAAGAACATATAGAAGCCATGTTGGATCACGCCAATGGCCCATCCAGTCCAACACTCTGTGAAACACAGCAGCCAAAAAATCCAGGTGCCATCAGGATGTCCATCAGTGGGGCCAGGATACTAGAAGTCCTCACACTGTTGACCCTCTCAAGCACCAAGAATAAGAGCATCACTTGCCCCAGACAGAGAGTTCCAACAATGCGCTGTGGTTAATAGCCACTGATGGACCTCTGCTCCATATGTTTATCCAATCCCCTCTTGAAGCTGGCTATGCTTGTAGCCGCCGTCACCTCCTGTGGCAGTGAATTTCACATGTTAATCACCTTTGGGTGAAGAAGTACTTTCTTTTATCCATTCTAACCTGACTGCTCAGCAATTTCATTGAGTGCCCACGAGTTCTTGTATTGTGAGAAAGGGAGGAAAGTACTTCTTTCTCTACCTTCCTTATCCCATGCATAATCTTGTAAACCTCTATCATGTCACCCCTGAGTCGACATTTCTCCAAGTGTAGACGACTAGGGAAGACCATGGCAAACCACCCCATAAAAAGTCTGCTGTGAAACCGTCATGATGCAACATTACCCCAGAGTGGTGCTTGCACAGGGGGACTACCTTTACCTTTTTAAAATGCTACTGGACTCCTGGATTTGGTATTTTCCCCCCCATTATATGTTTTTCCCTTTTTTGTTGCCTCTTTTTTCACACATCTTTGCCGTCTGTTTTTTTCTTCTTCCTGTGACTTGAAGAAGGAGAAGAAGGCAACTGAAGATTTATACCCCGCCCTTCTCTCTGCTTGGGATCAGAGACTAAGAGCGTCTTGCAATCAGAGACGAAGAGCGTCTTACAATCTCCTTTATCTTCCTCCCCCACAACAGACACCCTGTGAGGTGGGTGGGGCTGAGAGGGCTCTGATAGCATCTGCCCTTTCAAGGACAACTCCTGCGATAGCTATGGCTGACCCAAGGCCATTCCAGCAGCTGCAAGTGAAGGAGTGGGGAATCAAACCCGGTTCTCCCAGATAAGAGTCTGCACACTTAACCACTACACCAAACTGGCTCGAGTATCCTGCTGGGTTTGTTCCCCCAGGGCTCAGACCAAATACCTCAAATGCATTTAAAGTTAAAATTGCTTTCTTTTCACCCCTATTGCTGTGAATGATGGCTGTCCAAGCCTTTGCTTAGCTGTACGTGGCTCAGAACGGATGGCTGATATTTTTTCAAGGGCTCCTAAATGTCCGGAGAAAGCCCCCTGATGGTTTTGTTTACTGTCTAAGGGAGATGGGAGAGGTGATCCCTTCTAGCTGAAGGGAGGGGAGAGCATGAATCTGTGGATTTGAAGAAAAACAGCTTTTGAATATGTCTTAAACTCAGGCCTCAGGTTCAGCAGGAGCTCACAGGAGGACAGCTCCTGAACCTTTCTGAGGGTTCCCCCTCCTCCTCCTCACCCACTTACCTTGTCCATTGAAGAGAAGGTGCAGCTGCATAACAATTCCTGGATTAGGAGAGTGGGCAGCCAGCCAGCCAGCAGGGTCTTTGCCACGCCCCCAGCAGCCCTCATTAACCCCTGGAGAAGCCTGCGCCACCCTTTCTCCACTTTTTATGTGATTTTGGGCGGTGGGTGGCTTGCTGGCCTTTTGACTGGGGGGGGGGGTGAGGTAGCCAAGGAGAGCCCCAGGTGAGCAAGGCCTGCTTGGGCTGGCTGGATCTCTAGCCATGCCAAGCAGGCCTCACTTGCCCAGGGCTCTCCTTTCTTGCGTTGGGTTGCTTTTGGCTGGTGGGGGGAGGTGGCATATACTAATGAGTTATGCTAATGAGCTCCACCATCTATTTTTCTACAAAATGACCCCTGCTTAAATTGTTCTGTTCTATACTATGTCTTCTGGATCACTTCATGATCTAGGAGTTCACAAAGTACACAATTTTTGCAAATCAAAGTTAATTCACACCCACTGTTATTTAAACCGCTCAGCCGCCCTGAGCCTGCTTCGGCGGGGAGGGCGGGATATAAATAAAATTACCTACCTACCTACCTACCTACCTAAAACAAGGTTCGCTGGATCAGGTTGATACATTTAAATACTTTGGTGCATACATGGGAAGTAAAGATCACATACAAAAGTACTGAAAGCAGTTGGGAGTTGTACTGACGTTGGCTGGAAGGAGAAAAAGGGAATGAATGGCAAGGAAATATTCATTCTGAGTGGGAGGAGAGACTCCGACCGTTTCTGCATTATGGTCTTACCTGGAGGTGGTCAAACTTGCTTAATGTAAGAGCCGCACAGAATAAATGTCAGATGTTTGAGAGCCACAAGACATGAACATCTGATGTTTGAGAGCTGCAAGACAGGAAGGAAGATGGAGGAGAGGGAGGGAGAGGAGAAAAGAAAGCAACTTTAACTTTAAATGCATTTTCCCAAGCCGCTGGCTGGTTTGGCTTGGAGAAGTGATTTAAAGAGACAAATCTTTCTCCAAACAGACTGATGGGGAGGTGGGAACTTCAAGAGCCGCACGGCATGTGTGAAAGAGCCACATGTGGCTCCCAAGCCACAGTTTGGCCACCACTGGTCTTACCTCTTTATCTGGCAAGCTGAATTCCCATCTGTCACATGTTCCACAACAGGAGGGGTTTAACTTTGTATGGTTCAAGAGAAGACCCAACTCATGCTGCCTCCCTTGCTGCAGTTCATAATTAACAGCTGCAGCATAATGATAGCTAGTTTCCTGTTTTGATTGACTTCCTAGGATACAGAATTGCTGCTCTGCTGCTCAGTCTCGTGGCTGGAGCTGTGGCTTAGTTGGATGAAGTGTTTGTCTAGTAAACAGGAGATCCTGGGATCAAATCCCAGAAGTGCCTGCTAAAAAGTTGTTTTTCTTTTGCATCTGGAAATGTGTTGCACCTGCTGGAATGGCCTTGGGTCAGCCATAGCTCTGGCAGAGGTTGTCCTTGAAAGGGCAGCTGCTGGGAGAGCCCTCTCAGCCCCACCCACCTCACAGGGTGTCTGTTGTGGGGGAGGAAGGTAAAGGAGATTGTGAGCCGCTCTGAGACTCTTTGGAGTGAAGGGCAGGATATAAATCCAATATCTTCATCTACCTCACAGGGTGTCTGTTGTGGTGGGGGGGGGGGAGGAAAAGGAGATTGTGAGCTGCTCTGAGACTCTTCGGAGTGGAGGGCCAGAAATAAATCCAATATCCAGGGCTTTTTTTTTTTAGCAGGAACACACAGGAATGCAGTTCTGGCTGGCTTGGCATCAGGGGGTGTGGCCTAATATGCAAATGAATTCTTGCTGGTTTTTTCCTACAAAAAAGCCCTGTGTGGCACAATGGTGATGTCAGGGGGTGTGGCCTAATATGCAAATGAGTTCCTGCTAGGCCTTTTCTACCAAAAAAGCCCTGCCAATATCTTCTTCTTCTACCTCTGGGACTGCCTTTCCCCATATGAGCCTCAGAGAGCACTCTGATCAAGTCCATAAAACTTAGGGTTGCCAAGTTTCAACTGTTTCCCAGTGGGGGAATTTTGGGGGGGGGGGGCGTTCTGGGCGGGGGCGGGGCTACCCTCAACAAAATGATGTCATGTAGAATGATGTCATCACGCTGAGAATGCAGCGCTGCACACTCACACTGTTTCCCCAAACATTTAAAGGAACCTTCCCTTTAAATGGTTGGGAGGGAAACAAGCGTTGGTGCTGCAGACCTTCCAAGCCCCGATGGAGGCTTGGAAAGGCAGAAGCAAGCAGTTTCTGCCTCTCTGAGAGAGCGATCGCCAGGTTCGGCTACCCTTCCAAACCCTGATTGAGGCTTGGAAAGGCAGAAGATAGCGGCTCTCCTTGTCTCTCAGAGAGCGGGCGCTGGGCTCAGCTGCCCTTCCAAGCCCCGATCGAGGCTTGGAAAGGCAGGAGCAAGTGGCTCTGCTCCCTCGTTCTGAGAGAGCGGATGCCTGGCGCTGTTGCTCTTCCAAGCCCCCATCGAGGCATGGAAAGGCAGAAAGTAGCAGCCCCGGCTCTCCCTGAGGGGGTGGGCGCCGGGCTCAGCTGGCCTTCAAAGCCCGAATTGAGGTTTGGAAAGGCAGGAGCAAGTGGCTCCCGCACTCTCTGAGAGAGCAGGTGCCCGGCACTACTGCCCTTCCAAGTCCTGATAGAGGTGTGGAAAGGCAGGAGGTAGCGCCGGGCTCAGGTGACAATCGAGGCTTGGAAAGGGAGGAGCAAGCAGCTCCCGCTCTCTCCCAGAGAGCCCACGTTGAGTGCACTTGCTTCTCAAGCTGCAAATTTGCGGCTCGGGGTAGGTGCAGTCTGTGCCCATGGGGCCACTGGGGGTGTGGCTTCCCCCGCTGGGGTCGGGAAGAAGCCCTCCAAACCGGGGAAACCCCCGCTCGGAACGGGAGGTTGGCAGCCCTAATAAAACCTTCTCATGAACCCTGGGCTAAAAGAAGCTCACCTGACTACCACTAGAAGGAGAGTCTTTTCAGTGGCAGCCCCTGCCCTGTGGAACACCCACCCCAAAAACATCAGGGCCCTGCAGGACTTGCCACAATTCCGCAGGGCTTGCAAGACAGAATTCTTTAGGCTGGCATTTAATGTCTAATGGGGAAGCGACCACTATTCCACCATCCCACAGCATTGGTATTTGAACCCGTCTGAATATAAATGTAGAGCGCTAAACAACACCTAACATCATCATTACACGTAGGACTCAATAAGAACTAAGCATGCCATCTTGGACTCTAGGGAATGAAATTGAAAGTATTGTTTTTAAATTGTACAGAATTGTATGAAATGTTTTTAATGGTTTTATTGCGATTTTTATTTTAGCACTATGTTGTTTTAATTGTTGTTAGCCGCCCTGAGTCCATCAGGAGAGGGCGGGGTACAAATGTAATAAAACCAACATGAAGCTTCCCTGTACTGAATCAGACCATTGGTCCATCAAGTTCCAGCCAACTTATGGTGAGCCTGTAGGGTTTTCAAGGCAAAAGAGGTTCAGAAATGGTTTGCTATTGCTTCTTCTGTGTAGCAACCCTAGATTTCCTTGGTGGTCTCCCAACAAAGGGCCAACCCTGCTTAGCTTCCAAGACTTGATGAGATTTGGCTACCTCATTTTTGGTAGCGCCAGGGGTTTTTTTGTAGCAGGAACTCCTTTGCATATTAGGCCGCACCCCTCTTCTTTGGCCAATCCTTCAAGAGCTAATAGGGCTCTTCCTACAGGGCCTACTGTAAGCTCTTCGAGGATTGGCTACATCAGGGTTGTGTGGCCTAATATGCAAAGGAGTTCCTGCTACAAAGAAAGCCCTGGGTGGCACCATTAGCGACATATATAGCAGTGGCTTTCTGGCAGGAAATAGTTCAGACCAGAAACAATGCCGGATTACAGCTGAATAAGAAGAAGACAAAAGTAATGCCTACTGAGGAATTAGCTTTAAGGCTGACAATGAAGGAATTGAATCGTTCAAGCTTTTCAGTTTCTCGGCTCCATCATCAACCAAAAAGGGAGGCTGCAACCAAGAAATCAGAAGTGCATGGAGACTACAGAAGGCAGCCATGAAGGAGCTAGAAAAGATTCTGGAGTGTAAGGATGTATCCAAGATTAAGTTAATTCATGCCACGGTATTCCCCATTTCTATGTATGGGTGTGAAAGTTGGACACTGGAGAAAGCTGGCAGGAAGAAAGTTGAGTCATTTGAAATGTGGTGTTGGCAAGAATTTTATGGATAACATGGACTGCAAAAAAACACAAGGAAATTGGTTCTCCATCAAACCAAGCCTAGACTTTCCCTAGAAACTAAAATGACTAAGCTGATGCTATGGTGCTGTTGCAAGACAAAATCACCGAAAAGGACAATAATGCTGGGGAAAGTAGAGGGCAACAGGAAAAGAGGGAGGCCCGTCACGAGATGGATCGGGGCTTTTTTTTGTAGCAGGAACTCCTTTGCATATTAGGCCACACACCCCTGATGTAGCCAATCCTCATGGAGCTTACAGTAGGCCCTATTAGAAGAGCCCTTCAAGCTCTTGGAGGATTGGCTACATCCGGTGTGTGTGGCCTAATATGCAAAGGAGTCCCTGCTACAAAAAAAGCCCCGAGATGGATTGACTCTATAAAGAAACCAACAGCCCTCAGTTTGAAGACCTGAGTACGTCTGTTAATAAGAGAACTTTTTTAAAAAAATTCCAAGGGTCACCATAAATTGAAAGCGACACAACGGCACTTAGCACAGACGCACAGCCCGTGGTTATGCACAGTGTCGATGCAAACATTCCGTCCTGCCTTCCTCACCCATTTGCCTCTGATGCCTCTTCCTACGGTGACAAAATTTGCCACCTAATTTCCAGAGTGACGATTTGCTTGTCATCTGCTCTAATACAGATCACCCACAACAGTTTTTTTCTAATGATTGCAATTCGGCTTCTGAAGCAATGCCTCATTCTTCGTACGACAACTGTTTATATGCTGTTGGGCACCGGGAACATCTTTGCAAATGTATAATTTTGCAAGCTTCTAATTTTATCCCAGGAGCTTGTGTTGTTGTTCTGCTGGCATTTTTTTTTTTTTGGGGGGGGGGGAATATCATAATACCTCCAAGCACCTGACTTGATCAAGCACCTGTGTTGCTTTTTGGTACATCTTGAAGCATCTTAGTCAGACAAAAGAGGCAGCCAACGAGTAAGAGGAGGGGCTCCCCGTTTCTTACAAATGAACAATGCTGTGTACATTTTAAATAATCATCAAAAACCAATGCAAAGCTAATTGAAAGATTGTAAATATTGTTGTTGTTCAGTCGCACAGTCGATTCCGACTCTTTGCGACCCCGTGGACCAAGTCATGCCAGGCCCTCCTGTCTTCCACCATCCTCCGAAGTCTGCTCAAATTCGTGTTTGTTACATCAGTAACGCTGTCCAGCCATCTCATCTTTTGCCATCCCCTTCTTCTTTTGCCTTCTGTCTTTCCCAGCATCAGGATCTTCTCCAGGGAGTGCTCCTTTCTCATTGGGTGGTAAAAGTATTTATAATATTGTGGGTTCTATACGTTAATGAGGCGAGGTGGTAGTGAACATAGCTCTTTTATTGAATACAGCATGGTATAGCGCTGCCTACGAAGACTGAAAACTAGGGCCACAGGGCCCCCTATATATACACACCCAAAGCTCCCCCGCTGCCTGCGACTGGACCATTCAAACCAGTCAGGGGCTCTTGATTGGAGCAGGGCAGCAGGATTTGGATCCTGCCACCTATTGTTCCCGAGTTCCCCAAGCTCTGTCCTTCGGGCCCCAGTGAGCCAGGCAAGAACTCCAGCTTATAGATACGATTCTAAGCACCTATACAACACCTTTTAAACTTAGCTTGTTATTGCTGTTTAGCCTTTGCATAAAGCAAAACCTCTTCATGAAGCACACACACACATGAACTGTTAACTTCCATTTCAATGTATCTGAGGAAGTGTGCCTGCACATGAAAGCTCATACCTTGAATAACCTTTTGTAGGTCTTAAAGGTGCCATAGGATTCAAAATTAGTTCTACTGCTTCAGACCAACACGGCTGCCCACCTAGATCGCACTACTACTTGTATTAAAATGCTTTTCAACATTTCTGCATGCACTGAACACCGATTTCTCTGCCAAGGAACCCTAATAATTTTGCAAGGTACCTCACAGAGGAATGTTCTAGGATTCTAGAGCCGTCTAGAATTGTACAGAAGGCCCGTTGACTGAATTTGCATGTATTGTGGAACTCATTCTGTCCCTTGCCTACGTACTGTTTGACTCTGATAATGGACTCTTACGACGATTTTGTGTCCTTGCAACTTGCGGTTTCATTATGAAGCACCTCGAATCCAATGAAATAAGGTAGGAATCGGATGAATCATTTTAGTGACATTTAACAAAAATTTTCTTTGAAGCTCATGGACTAATTCTGAGGCAATCATTCTCTCTCAGTCTACACCATCTCTTGACAGGGCCGGCCCTTCCACTAGGCAAACTCGGCATTTGCCTAGGGCACCGCCCCGGGGGGTGCCAAAGTGGGTGCCCCAGTGACTGGCAGAGGCCTTCACCACTCACCTTTGGCCTTCCCTGCCGCCTTCCTCACTCGCCCTTACCCGCTGCAGCACTGCAGAGGAAGGTGGGGGTGGCGGGTGGCAGGTCTGCCTAGGGCGCTGGGTGCCTTAGGGCCAGCCCTGGTTCTTGTGAGGATAAAATGGTGGTGAAGGGACCCTGAGGTCCTCAGCAGAAAGGTGGGATAAAATGTGATGGATACATCAGATCAGATATGCTGTGTTTCCTCCTTGACAACTTTGCCTTAGCTCCAATCTTCCCTCTAAGCTGCCGAGTCTTGTGAGCAAAAATTCTACTTTGTGAGCTGCTGGCATTAAAGCTATGAGCTACTGCATAAATTAGCATGCTCTGGGGTCATCCTTCCTGAGCTAAAACAAAAATGTGTGAGCTGTAGGGTAAAAATCTGTGAGCCAGCTGACTCAGCTTAGAGGGAACACTGCTTAGCTCTGGGGCATCTTGCACACAGAGACAAAATTTTGTATTCCAAATCTCAGTAGCCATATGAGTAAAACTGATGAGCAGGTGATCACATTACCGGTGATTTTTATTCATCAAGCTGAGGTAAAAGATTACTTTCTATTTATTGTCCCCATTGTGCCGGGTTGTTATTATTTGTTCAAAAGTTGATTCTTCAACACTAGCAGGATGAGTTGAATTTTCTTTTTTTCTTTAGAAAACACTTGGTATAGTAACCTCCAATCGTTATAGAGATTTTTTCCCCCTCTGTCTCTCTCTGGAAAATTATTGTATCTCCCCCTCCCCCACTCTCAATGAAACTGGGTTGTGTCAATCAAGATTATTTTTATTGGTTGGAATTAAAGCAGTATAGCAAGTTAAAGAGCTTAAAAGGGCCAAAAATAGAAAGGACTTTGGTGTCTGAAAAATGCTCCTCTCAATTTGCAGCTTAAAGCAGGGAGGATTTTAGCATGAGGGGGTGGGGAAATATGCAGTCTGGACTGCCAGGCGACTTGAGAACAATTGTATTCTTGGAGGAAATGAGAAATGCTAAAAAAAAAACCCAAACCCAATATTGTTCTGCTGATAATGCTAGATAATGTAATCTGCAGAGTGCAGCATTGTTCATTGTGGGTACAGTAAATAATACAATGCAAATAATACATTTTGTGTCATATCCTGTAATAACTAAATTTTAATACGTTGACTAGCATCTAAGGTTGCCAGCTTCCAAAGTGGGTACCTGAAGATCCCTTAGAATTATACCTCACCTCCAGACTACAGAGATCAATTTCCCGGGAGAAAATGAATTGTATCCCTTTGAGGTTCCTGTGCTCCCCAGTCTCCACCCTCGACTCTCCAGGAGTTTCCCAACCTGGATCAGGCAACCCGATCTTCTCTGTCTCCCACTAGTGGTCAGGAGGATCTGGTGATCTCCCAGAATTGCAGCTATCTCCTGGTGACCCACCATGGCAAACAGAAGGGGAAGACATTGGAAGTAGTGACAGGCTTCACATGTCTGGGATCCAAGATCACTGCAGATGGTGACTGTAGCCGTGAAATTAAAGACGTTTGCTCCTTGGGAGGACAGCTATGGCAAAACTGGGCAGTATAATAAAAAGTAGAAACATCACCCTGCCAACAAAAGTCCATATAGTCAAAGCGATGGTAGTCCCAGTAGTAATGTATGGCTGTGAGAGCTAGACCATAAGGAAGGCTGAGCGCAGAAGAAGAGATTCTTTCGAGCTCTGGTGCTGGAGAAGACTCTTGAGAGTCCCTTGGACTGCAAGGGACTCTCAAGATCAGTCAGTCCTAAGGGAAATCAACCCAGACTGTTCCCTGGAAGGTCAGATGCTGAAGCTGAAGCTCAAATATTTTGGCCACCCAATGAGAAGGGAGCACTCATTGGAGAAGATCCTGATGCTGGGGAAGACAGAAGGCAAAAGAAGAAGGGGATGGCAAAAGATGAGATGGCTGGACAGCGTTACTGATGTAACTAACATGAATTTGAGCAGACTTCAGAGGATGGTGGAAGACAGGAGGGCCTGGCGTGACTTTGTCCATGGGATCGCAAAGAGTCGGACTCGACTGTGTGATTGAACAACAACAACAACAACCTGGTGACCCAGATCAGTTCTCCTGAACAAAATGGCTGCTTTGGAGGGTGGGCTCCATGGGTCTCTGTTCACTCCAATCCCTGCTTTTGCTAGGTTTCACCCCCAATTACAGTGTTCCTCTAAACTGAGTTAGTGTGAGCTAGCTCAAAGTTCTTTAGACTCCAGCTCACACGTTTTGCCTTAACTCAGGGAGGCTGGCCCCAGAGCACAATAACTTATGCAGTAGCCAAATCAGTCACTCACAACTTGAATGCCTGTAGCTCATGAAGTAGAATTTTTGCTCACCCCCAATAACAGTGTTCCCTCTAAGCTACATTAGTGTGAGCTAGCTCAAAGTTCTTTAGCCTCCAGCTCACACATTATGTCTTAACTCAAGGAGGATGACCCCAGAGCAATCACTCACTCACAGCTCATGAAGTAGAATTTTTGCTTTCCACAGCTTAGAGGGGTCAATCTCCAGGAATTTTCCAACTCAGGCATCACATCATGTCCTAAGGAACAGATTGAATCCTCTGAGACCTGTCATGATCCCTATTTTGTTTGGGGAAGACACTTTGGGGCTGTTTGCTAAAAATCATTAGCATGAGTTTCCCTTCTCCAGTCTTCAGATCAGGCCTCAGATTCAGCAGGAGCTCACAGGAGCACAGCTCCTGAACCTTTCTGAGAGTTCCCCCTCTTCATCTCTACCTATCTTGTCCATTGAATAATAGGTGCAGCTGCATATCAATCCCTGGATTAGGAGGGCAGGCAGCCAGCCAGCCACCAGGGCCTTTGCCACACACCCGGCAGCCCTCATTAACCCCTGGAGAAGCTCGTGCCACCCTTTCTCCACTTCTTATGTGATTTTAGGTGGTGGGTGGCCCAGGAGAGTCCCAGGCAAGCGAGGCCTGCTGGGGGGGCTGGATCTCTAGCCAGCCCAAGATGGCCTCGCTCATCTGGGGCTCTCCTTTCTTGCATCGGGTTGCTTTTGGCTGGGGGGGGGGATATGCTAATGAGTTATGTTAAAAATGTGGTGGAGGTGGTAGAGGTGGTGGAGATGGAAGAGGAGGTGGTGGTGGAGGTGGTGGTGAAGGTAGTGGTGGTGGAGGAGGTATTGGTGGTGGTGGAAGTGGTGGTGGAGGAGGAGGTAGTAGTGGTGGTTGCAGGACCAGATATAGGGGGGTAGAGGGGGGTGCCAAATTGGGTATGGAGTCCATTCTATCTATAAGCGCATAAGGGGGCGTCATTTTTGTCCCCCCCCCCTCAAAAAACATGTCGATCCAGTCCTGGGTGGTTGAGGTGGTGGTGGTGGTGATGATGGTGGAGGAGGAGGAAAGTGCCATCCAGTCACAGCTGACTTTTGGTGACCCCATAGGGTTTTCAAGGCAAGGTGATGTTCAGAGGTGGTTTGCCATTGACTGCCTCACCATAGCAACCCTGTATTGCCTTAGCAGTCTGTCATTCAAGTACTAATCAGAGCTGACCCATCTGAGGCCTGCTGAGATAGGGGTAGCCTGTGCTAGCCAGATGGCAACCTAAAAGCATAGCCAGATTCAGCCTCTACTTCCTGCTGCAGCCCACACTCTTTCACCCAGTCCCCTCTACCTCCTCAATCGCCGTCTTCCATCTTCCCTTGCTGTTGTACTAAGAGCCCTGTAAATTCTTGAAGGATTGGGTACATCAGGGGTGTGTGGCCTAATATACAAAGGAGTTTCTGCTACAGAAGATGCCCTGGAAGGGACACCATACTTTGAACATGTTCTGCCCCAGCTCTTTCCACCCTAGTCTCCTTTCCTCATCATTTTGCAAATGAGAGGAATGGAGGATCTCTGTTCTTTGTACTTTCATAATCCCTTTGAGGGTAGAAAGTGCCACCATATTTCAGCCATTGGGGTTTTTCAAGGGAAGACACTTCAGAGGCGGCTTGCCATTGCCTGCCTCTTCATAACAACCTTGAACTTTCTCAGTGGTCTCTCATCCAAATATTAATTAGGGTATATCTTGCTCAGCTTCTGAGATCTACTGATTGACTAGTCAGGGCCATCCTATATGAACACATGAAGCTACCTTATACTGTATCAGACCCTCAGTCCATCAAAGTCAGTATTGTCTACTCAGACTGGCAGTGGCTCTCCAGGGTATCAAGCTGAGGTTTTTCACACCTACTTGCCTGGACCCTTTTTTAGTTGGAGATGTCAGGGATTGAACCTGGGACCTTCTGCTTACCAAGCAGATGCTCTACCACTGAGCCACCATCCCTCCCATCCTGGCCAGAGTATGTCCCTTCTACTGACCGCATTACAGTTCCCCCACCTGTACAGCAAAAAGAAATGCTCAGCTGACTCTAGGATGCATGCTGTATTTTGTGCTGCATCGTATCTAAATGAGACTACCGAGAAGTTAGAGAGGGATTTGGTACGTAGACTGAAGTGCCACCAAGAGGCGACTGGGGGAAATGTTCTGTGCTTCTTAACCTTGATGAAAAGACTGTGTCAAAAAAAAAAAAAACATCCAGATTTTGGGTATTTGGCAGAATGCATAATGAAGCGATGAATCTCTCAAACAGCACATCTGATAAGTGGATGCGGCAGCAAAATATCAATGCTATTTTTGTCAGTTTTTAATATCACAGCTGTATCTGGCAGCCGTATGATGATCATTCTGATGCTGAAACTAAACAGAAGTCTGTTTAACTTCTGGAAATCTACCATTCTCAAGGGCTCATTGAAATACATGTTCTCCCCCCCCCCCTCCACCCAAGCTTGTGCAGATCAGATGAGAGAGGAGCATATGGGAAGAGCCATGACCTGTGTGGCAGTGCACGCTGAGATTCCTGCCCACCAATATGAAGATGTCATCTGGCAGAGGTCACCAGGGGCATCGAAGCATAAGGACATAAGAGGAACCCTGCTGGATCAGACCAGAGGCCCAGCACTTGCCAGTCAGATGCCTTTGGGAGAACATAAGCAGAGCATTTTGCCTGAATGAAGAACTCTTCTCTATTTATGCTTAGCCAAGCGGTATTTAGAGGGCTATGAACACCATGTATTAATAATACATGGTGTTCAAGGAAGAGTGTTTGGGGTAGGTCGCAAGGCATGGGCTGGCAACCAGCAGGAAATTGTGGGGAGGGGGCATGTGGGGCAGCTGTCAGTGATAGCATGCTGTCACTTCTGGAAAAACCTGGAAGTGGTATCATGCCTCTCTAGGAATTACTGGGAAATCTATGGTAAAACCATAGAGTTTCCAGCTATTTCTAGAGAGGACAGCACTTCCAGATTTCCCCAACAAGTGATATTATGCCATCAGCTTGAAAGCAGGAGGAGGAAATGAACACCAGGGATTGGAGATCCCTCAGTCTGGTCTCCATTTTGTTTGTCACCCTAGGCTTCATCAGTTGTTTCTACAATCCAACCACATGAAAGGGGAGAGCATGCTATCGATGATCTTGATATGCCCAACTGCCATTTTGTGTGAATAGTTTACATATTTTCCCTGAGGCCAGGTAGCACCCTAGGCAGCCACCTACCTGAGAGCCAGTTTGGTGTAATGGTTAAGTATGTGGACTCTTATCTGGGAGAACCGGGTTTGATTCCCTACTCCTCCACATGCAACTGCTGGAGTGTCCTTGGGTCAGTCATAACTCTGTCAGAGGCTGTTCTAGAAAGGGCAGCTGCTGTAAGAGCTCTCAGCCCCACCCACCTCATAGGGTGTCTGTTGTAGAGCAGGGAAGGGAAAGGAGATTGTAAACCACTCTGAGACTCATTTGAGTCGTGAAGGGCGGAGTATAAATCCAATCTCCTCCTCCTCTTTTTCTTCTACTGCAACGCGCCGGTCCTGGCCAATCAGAGCAGGGTTCAGGAGTAGGGTTGTCTACTTCCAGGTGGCATATGGCCAACAAAGATTTACACTGTGTAAATAATGTAAACAAGTTCACAGTATAATAAACCATATATTCAAAAACACATTTGTAAAGTCTTATTCAACGTATATAATATCAATGTCAATTCCAAGAATAGTTCCATACTGAATTCAAAAATCTAGCAGAGTTCACAAGCTCTGAAGTCCATGCTACAATGTCACGCCAAATTGATTGATTGCAGCAATCCGATGTTTAGTTTCTAGTGAATGGGGGGTTGGACTAGATGACCCTGGAGGTCCCTTCCAGCTCTATGATTCTAAGATGAAGGTTGAATTAGCATGTTTCAATCCCAGTCTTCTTCTGGGATTCCAGGTTGAATTAACATGTTTCAGTCCTAGTCTTCTTCTGGTCACTATATAATTTATATGGAAATTAATAAACACATGACACACAGTACTCTTGTCAATGCTGCTGGCTGTCATGGTTCCAACGACCGTGTTCCACCCAAATTGTACCTCACTAAGGTCCTCCGCCCCCCAAACCCCAACTTCCCAGATTGCACCCCAAAATCTCGAGGTATTTCCAACCTGGAGCATGCAATCAGCTAGGCCTCCAAGCTCAAGCTCACATTAGACTCTTCTTCCTTTCAGAGTTTGATAAGTTTTGCGGTTTGTTTTTATGCAGACTGTATGTAATCCTTTTTAATTTTTATTATGGCTTGGGAGCTCAAAAGATGGAGCTGGCCTGAGGGTTTTCTGGGACTCTGAGAGGCCTGCGGACAAGTCTGAGCCATGTCACATCCTCCACGGACTTCAGTGGCTTTTGATGGGTATAATTCCATTTAGGATTGCGCTTGTGAATCATTTTAATTTTGAAAAACCACAGAGGGCTCAGGGGTGTGGTTGCTAGCCTCCAGGCAGGACCTGGAGATCTCCCACAGTTACAGCTGATCTCCAGACAACAGAGATCAGTTCCCCTGGAGAAAATGGCTGCTTTGGAAGGTGGACACTATGGGATTATACCCAGGGGGGGGGGTTGTAGAAAAAAACCAGCAGGGACTCATTTGCATATTAGGCCACACCCCAACTTCACCATTGTTTTGCACTGGGCTTATTCTGTAGAAAAAGCCCAGCAGGAACTCATTTGCATATTAGGCTGCACTCCCTGACACCACCATTGTTTCACATAGGGCTTTTTTTGTAGAAAAAGCCCAGCAGGAACTCATTTGCATATTAGGCCACACAGGGCTTTTTTCTAAAAAAAAAAAGCAGGAACGAACAGGAACGCAGTTCCGGCTAGCTTGGCATCAGGGATGTGTGGCCTAATATGCAAATGAGTTCCTGCTGGGTTTTTTCTACCCAAAAGTCCTGGTGAGAAACAACAGTTATACCGGGGTGTGTGGCCTAATATGCAAATGAGTTCCTGCTGGGCTTTTTCTACTAACGAAAAGCCCTCAGGCCACACACCCTGACACCAAGCCACCTGGAATGCCGTTCCTATGTGTTCCTGCTCAAAAAAAGGGGGCGTGATTATACCCAATTGAGGTCCCTCCCCTCCCCAAACCCCCCTCTCCCAAGGTTCCACCCCCAGAAGCTCCAGGGATTTCCTAATCCAGAGCTGGCAACTCTCCTCAGGGGTCACTATCTTTCTCTGCTCACTCACAAGAAACTAACGCTAACAGGGCACTTTCTGTGAGAAATTTTAGCATTACCTGAAAACTAATACAGAATGTTTCTCCTCCCTCCTTAACCCTCGATTCCTTTAAACTGATGACAACCCAGCTTCCTATAGATACCCACTGACCTGAATCATACGAAAAGTTCACCCACTTCCTTACGTCACCTTCTAATCTGTATTCAGAAGGCTCCGTTCTTAAGTCAACGAAGTTAACACGTAAAATTAATAGCTGTCAATATTATTCATCCTTCTAAAAATATTCCGGAGAGAAAGGTGCAAATTACACAGAGCCAGGCAGGAGCTGTATCCCGTATTGATTCAATCATTACAATGGCTATGCGCCATATTCTTAGAATGTCGGTCTCTTCTGATAAAATCCTGTCACTGGATCCAATTTACAAGAAATAAAGTTCAATTCCTTTTTCTGAAAGCTGGCTCCTGCTAAAGCACTGCCTGGTTTTTGACTTCTGTAATTATTTTTTTTAAAGCCCCTTCCATTTGTTGTGGGAAATGTAATGAAAAGAATTTGAAATGCCCAATGCTATATGAAATTATATGGACCTTCATAATACATTTAGCAGATGGAAAAATCAATAATTAAGTGAGATAAATTATGCCATGACCTTATGCCATTTGTTCCAATATTCCCTTACAGAAAGAAATCCCTGGAGACTGTTCACGTATTGGCAGTTCTTTTTCAGATGTGTTGTTAAACAGCCAGTTGTTCTTGCTGTTGTTTTAACTGACCACACATCTAAATGATTTACTTCACCTTCATCCAAGGAGATCAGGGTAGAATGCATGGGTCTATAGCTGGGGTGGCCAAACTTGCTTAATGTAAGAGCCACACAGAATAAATGTCAGCTGTTTGAGAGCCACAAGACATGAACATCAGATGTTTGAGAGTTGAAGGCAAGAAGGAAGATGGAGGGGAGGGAGGGAGAGGTGAAAAGAAAGCAACTTTAACTTTTAATGCATTTTCCACGCTGCTGGCTAGTTTGTCTTGGAGAAGTGATTTAAAGAGACAAATCTTTCTCCAAACAGGCTGATGGGGTGGTGGGAGCTTCAAGAGCCACACAATATGTGTGAAAGAGCCACATGTGGCTCCCTAGCCACAGTTTGGCCACCACTGGCCTATAGTTTGATTTTGTCTTCTCAGGAAACCAACAATGGTAGAGAAAGACTAACTGGCCCAAGGTCACCAGGTGAACTAAAGGGTGGGATCTAGAGAACTCCTGGGATTACAATTGATCTCCAGATTACAGAGATGAGTTCCTCTGAAGAAAATGGCTGCTTTGGAGGGTGGGATCAATGGAATTATACCCTCCCCTCTCAAGGGTCCAGTCCAAGATCTCCAGGACCTTACGAACCCAGAGTTGACAACCTAGGTGAGCTTCATGTCAAAGTGGAAATGTGAATTCAGCTCCTGATCTGATGTGCTATCCTCAATATCACACTGGTCAGTTACACTGTGTTCTGCCAAATGACAACAGACTTTGTCACTCTCCACAATAAAGGAGCCCCGTGGGGCAGAGTGGTAAAGCTGCAGTACTGCAGTCTGAGCTCTCTGCTCACGACCTGAATTCGATCCTGGCAGAAGCTGAGTTCAGGTAGCCGGCTCAAGGTTGACTCAGCCTTCCATCCTTCTGAGGTCGGTAAAATGAGGACCCAGCTTGCTGTGGGGAAAGCAGAGATGACTAGAGAAGGCAATGGCAAACCACCCCATAAAAAAGTCTGCCGTGAAAATGTCATGATGCAACATCACCCCAGAGTTGGAAATGACTGGTGCTCGCACAGGGGACTACATTTACCTTTACAATAAATAAGCCACAGGTTTTGCAAGTGTCCACAGAGGACATGCCAAGTCCTGAACCCATCTTTGACCCATGAGATTTGGTAAATCTCACCTTAGCGCCACCTCTGAGCCACAGATTTTTTTTATCTTACCCTCATCCTTGATTCTCTGTCCTGGCTTCACCTACTTTCCTTCTGGTCCCCACTATGGTTTGCCAGCATTTCATAACTCAAAATGTCAATCCTATTTTTAATAAACTCATGTGGAAATTAGAGAAGAAAATCATGTTAGCATGTTTTAGCTAGGTGTTGTTCAGCAAGGCAGCCAAAAGGTATCAAATCGAGAGCCAAGAAACCAAAATAGCATCAGAAAGCAAACACTGAACAAAGCTTGCGGTGGGAGGGGGGGGGGAGCAAGTTCTAATCTGCAAGCCTGATTTATACAATGAACTGCAAGCTGAGCCAAACTGAATTTAAAGCTAAACAATATTCTCTTGAATCCAGCCTCCTCTTCTCAGCTCCAATCAGCTTGATAACATTTATTTGGATCACTTGAGCAAGTTGTCAAGTCCCTCGCCATTACTTGCATCTCTTTGATGTAGCCTGTGGAATGTGTGGGTAGAATGCTTAGACTGCTGAGGAAACAAAAGTTAACTTGCTGACCTCCCAGGAGCTGGGAACCTACTTGGTTCCCAAGCAGTATTGTGTTCAGTTTTGGGCACCACATTTTAAGAAGGATATAGACAAGCTGGAACAGGTCCAGAAGAGGGTGATGAAGATGGTGAGGGGTCTGGAGACCAAGTCCTGTGAAGAAAGGTTGAAGGAGCTTGGCATGTTTAACCTGCAGAGGAGGTGGCTGAGAGGTGATATGATCACTATCTTCAAGTACTTGAAGGGCTGTCATATAGATGATGGCGTGGAATTGTTTTCTGTGGCCCCAGAAGGTAGGGCCAGAACCAGTGGGTTGAAATTAAATCAAAAGAGTTTCCAGCTCAACATTAAGATGAACTTCCTGACCGTTAGAGCGGTTCCTCAGTGGAAGAGGCTTCCTCGGGAGGTGGTGGGCTCTTCTTCCTTGGAGGTTTTTAAACAGAGGCTAGATGGGCATCTGACAGCAATGAAGACCTGTGAATTTAGGGGGAGGTATTTGTGAGTTTCCTGCATTGTGTAGGGGGTTGGACTAGATGACCCTGGAGGTCCCTTCCAACTCTATCATTCTATGATTCTTGGTACCAAAGTCATACCTCCCTTCCTGGGAGGTTTTGTAGAAAGCTTGGTAGTGAATGTTTGTGTGTGACTTCTAGCCACTAAATCTGAACTGTCTTCGTGCCCTAAAATTCAGGCGCTCCTAACGACCTTTGCAGGGGTATATAATCTGAACCTGTGCCATTGTGTGCCAATTTTGACACTGGCTGCGTGTCAGTGTCCATGTATCCTGCCTTTCAATAAATGCTTATCCAAACCTATGGAGAGTCGTCTTTTTTGAAGGAGAAGTGGGAACTTGACACAAGTAAGTGTCCTGGTCTCAAAATTACCACAGCCCATGGAGAAATGCCAGGTGTTCAAGCTGGATTTAGAAAAGGAAGAGGCGTTAGAGATCATATTGTAAACGGACAAGGTTACTGGAGCATACAAGAGAATTTCAGAATGAATTCCACTTGCAAACTTCTTGCTCTGTGGATCATGAAAAAGCATGGCTTTAAAGAAATGGACTTGTCATAACATCTGATTGTTTTGATGTGAAACCTGTACTCTGGACAAGAGGCCACTGTTAGGACAGAATACGGAAAAACAGAATGGTTTCCAGTTGACAAAGGTGTCCAATAAGGATGTATTTTATCTCCCTATCTCTTCAATCCAGATGCAGAATGCATCGTAAAGTTTTCCCCAGACTATCAGTTGTATGCTGACAAACTGTGATGTTTTCTTTTCTTTTTTTGATTTTATAATTTTTATTAGTTTTAACCACAAAAGAAAAAAGCATAAGCATAGATACAGAAAAAGAGGGGGGGGGGGCATATACAGAACGGGAAAGGCGTAAATACAAATATATCAATTTTAAATCTACCTCCAAATAAAATATCCAATTCGTTCTACCTGCAAGTATAAAATTCTCCATATATTTTACCATCTTTATCTTCCGTTATAAAACACTTTTACTAAGCTATTATTTGCAATACAAGTCTAAGCAGTTCTTCTTCAACACATATAAGTATGAACACGTCAGAGCAGTCTCAGCACGAAACTAGCTACTTTGGCTAGACCTTGTTAAAAACACAGACTAATTTGTTAGTTTAGCACTATCCTCATTAACATAGACACAAAAAATTCATATCTTTATCCTTAAAAAACTAAAAAGAAATACAACATGATATTTTGTCTATTTCAATATAAACAATTTCTCCTGAGAGACATATTAAAAAAAACAAATCTAGCAGTTTGCATAACATCTGTGTTGTCTGCCTTTTTAACTATTAGTCCACCTCTTGTATCCCTATCGGGCTAGGAAAAGCAACTTTTTATGACCCAAAAATAAAAATCCCATGCCTGTTCTTATTGAGAGTTACATACCCAACTACCCACCAAGATAAGAACATTTCAGGAAACTCTTCTTACTAAAAAGAGATCTATCTCCTGAGTTATAGATTAACTTATAGAATTACCCATATCTATAACAAACATAGAAACTAATATTATCTATTAAAAAACAAGTTCAGCAATTTGTCAGGAAATTACGTTATCTGCCTTCTTAAAAGTTACTCTAAGATAACTATTGTTACATAAAATTCTTTTCAAAGACTTTTTAGTCCTTTAACTTTTAAATCCATATTGTTTTAAACAAGACAACTTATTGTAGCCCCAAAACAAACAAAAACAAAAAAAGGAAAGGAAGTCTCACTTGAACATATGAACATATGAAGCTGCCTTATACTGAATCAGATCTTTGGTCCATCAAAGTCAGTATTGTCTTCTCAGACTGGCAGCGGCTCTCCAGGGTCTCGAGCTGAGGTTTTTCACACCTATTTGCCTGGACCCTTTTTTGGAGATGCCAGGGATTGAACCTGGGACCTTCTGCTTCCCAAGCAGATGCTCTACCACTGAGCCACCATCCCTTCCCATGAACATATGAAGCTGCCTTATACTGAATCAGACTCTCGGTCCATCAAAGTCAGTACTGTCTACTCAGACTGGCAGCGGCTCTCCAGGGTCTCAAGCTGAGGTTTTTCACACCTATTGGCCTGGACCCTTTTTTGGAGATGCCAGGGATTGAACCTGGGACCTTCTGCTTCCCAAGCAGATGCTCTACCACTGAGCCACCATCCCTCCCCACTTAGCCTTCTAATTTCACATATCAGATTTTCTTACAAAGTCCATGTCCAGCTATCCACTGAGAAAAGTCTCGTTCAGGAGGCCAAACTGTGATGTTTTCAAAGCAGTAGCATATCTAGTACAGTGGCTCCCAACCTTTTTGGCACCAGGGAGTTTTTGCCACCCCAGGCTGGCCCTCTCACCAGCTCCCCATCCCTGGCCTCATGGGGGTCTTTAAATGGGGGGAAGAATGGGGCTGCTTCTGCTGCCTCCCCCACTAGGTAGGTGAATAGCCAGATGAAGGTTGCTGCTGTGCTGCCTCTTCCACCTGCCCAGGTCCCGGGTGGGCAGAAAGGGCAACAGAGCTACTCTGCCTTGCTCTGAGGCTCCCTGCAAGGGGAAGCAGCTTCAGAGCTAGGCCATGCTGCCTCCTTTGTCCTCCCGAGTCCCGGACAGGTGAAAGGGGTGGTGCGGCGCCTCTGCCTTGCTCGGTGGAGCCGTTACTAACAGGCCACGGACTGGTACTGGTCCACAGACTGCGGGTGGGGACCCCTGCCCTAGTAGCCCTGACTAGCCCCATTTCATCAGAGTTTGGAAGCTAAGTAGGGTTGGTACTTGAATGGGAGACCACCAAATAAGACTGGGGCTGCTGTGCAGAGGAAGGCAATGGCAAACCACCTCCGCCCATCTCTTGTCTTGAAAACCCCATGAGATAGGACATTATGGGATTGGAGGAGGAGGATGAAGAATGTCAGAGTCTCAGGGCAGCTTACATTCTCTTCCACCTTCCTTCCCCACTACAGATACCCTGTGAGGTAGGCGGGGCTTAGAGAGATCTCATAAGAGCTGCTCTTTCAAGGACAGCCAGCAGCAGAGGTTGAGAACATGCGTTGATCCGTGTTTGAAATGATGGTACTGTGGTTCCGTGATAGGGTGGAAGAAGAGGCTGAGGAAGAACCGAACAAACGAAACCATGAGGACTCCTTTCTATACAGTTCCTTATTCTCTCCATTACAAACATCACGGGCGATACAAAGGACTCCACCCAAATATCACAAGTTACAGACTACATTAAGGATGGCAATTTTCCTAGTGTTCCTTTTGCATTATTGTTTTGTCTTTTTACACTAAAATCATACGCATGCACACACATTGAAGTGTGAATATTATCATTGATCTTTTCATACTCCTATTTATACACCGGTACCAGTTACTTGTATTATATGCTCTTTCAAGGACAGCTCTGTAAGAGCTATGGCTGTCCCAAGGCCATTTCAGCAGCTGCAAGTGGAGGAGTGGGGAATCAGACCCAGTTCTCCCAGATAAGAGTCCGCACACTTAACCACTACACCAAACTGGCTCTCAACTTGATAGCACACTTTATCTTATAGCACTTTACCTTACCTGCATAGGGAAGAAATGCAGACTGCAAGAAACACCTGGGATGTTTATTGAGCCATAAACTCATCAGGCAGAAAGACCCTAAAATATATGTGAACTTGCAAATGCAAAATGGAAAAACAAGGATGCGGAGGGTGATAAGGCCACAATTAGCTTGGTAATGATGGCTGGCTCTCAGCAATTTCTCGGAGAGGAAGATCTCGTAGCCTCTCTTCAGTAATTAATTTATTACAATGATTACAGCTGTGGCTCGGAGGCATGACTACTTGCGATTTGCGCAAATAAACAAGCAGCACGACTTCCACCATAATCACACTGCCAATATTCGCAGTTTAATAAGACAGCCTCTCTGCCCTGCCAGGCAAATCAAATCTGCCGCTTCGCGCTGGAACCTTAATGCATCCAACGCAGCAGGCGCATACAGGAGGGGTCTCGTGGATCAGCTCCAATGCTGGAACCAGCATCATCTGACCCCCAGTGGTTCTAAACACCAATTACATCCAACCATTCACTTCAAATAAGCATTTGTGGCTGCTTAACAGCCAACATTCAGTTGTCAGGGAGAGGCTGTGGTTCAGAGGTAGAACATCTGCCTGGTATGCAGAAGATTCCAGGTTCAATCCTTGTCATCTTCAGTGAAAAAGATCCCATGGGAGGAGGAGGAGGAGGAACAGGAAGTGGAAGAAGAAGAAGAAGAAGAAGAAGAAGAAGAAGAAGAAGAAGAAGAAGAAGAAGAAGAAGAAGAAGAAGAAGAAGAAGAAGAAGAAGAAGAAGAAGAAGAAGAAGATGATGATGATGATGATGATGATGATGATGATGATGATGATGATGATGATGATGATGATGATGATGATGATGATACTGGATTTATATCCCGCCCTATACTCTGAATCTCAGAGTGGTCACAATCTCCTGTTAGGTAGGTGGGACTGAGAGAGCTCTTACAGCAGCTGCCTTTTCAAGGACAGTTCCTATGAAAGCTATGGCTGACCCAAGGCCATTCCAACAGCTGCAAGTGGAGGAGTGGGGAATCAAATCCGGTTCTCCCAGATAAGCGTCCATGCACTAAACCACTACACTAAACTGGCTCAGAACAGGAGGAGGAAGAAAAGAGTTGGTTTTATACCTCATTCTTCACTACTCCAAGGAGTCTTGGAATGGCTTACAATCACCATCCCTTCCTCTCCCTATAACCAGCCCCTTATGAGGTAGGTGGGGCTGAGAGAGTTCTGAGAAATCTGTGACGGACTCAGCCTGCTTCATGTGAAGGAGGGGGGAATCAAACTCAGTTCTCCCCTCTTAACCACTACACCAAGCGGGCTCTCTGTGTGAAAAGCATCTGCCTGGTGTCAAGGGTTATCCTCTCTGTATCCCTCTCGCCATAGTTTTGCTTTAACAGAATTATTTGGCTTGAATGCTTTCCTGCTTAGCTCATCTTGCTTTCTGCATGCTTATCTGAGGAACTTATTATGGAAGCTGTTCCTACCAACCAAGGTCAGCCGCTAATGAAGTACAGGTAACCACCTAGACTCCAAGACTTGGGGGGAGTGGGCACTGCCAAAACCGCTGTTGCTTTGCCGCACTTTGCACTTGAATTGTAACGGTTAGGACGAGGGGTTAAATAGAGAGGCATTGGGTTAAGACATGAGTCTTAACAAGGATCTAGTGTACTGCCTTACGACACCTGGAATAAACTACTGAACTGTTGACCTGGGTTGTTCCTTGAGTCGGGATCCTGACACCTGAGACCCTGGAGAGCCACTACCATTCTGAGTAGGCAATACTGACTTGGATGGACCGGTCTGATTCAGTATATGGCATCTTCATGTGTTCCGTGTCTTTTCTGGTGTTAATGGAAACTCCTTTCTTACCTGGAGAAGCCAGTACTGATTTGATCGCTATGTTACACCTTTGTTCCTACATCGTTGTTCTTATATATATGATTCTATGCCACCTTTCCACCCAACTCATGGTCCCTAAGGTGACAAACATTAAAACATTCCGAAGTGCAAACATGAACACCACAGACTAGACCACACCTCTTAGAGTTCTGAAGTTAAGCAGGATTGGCCATGGTTAAGAAGAAGATGATATTAGATTTATATCCCGCCCTCCACTCCGAATTTCAGAGTCTCAGAGCGGCTCACAATCTCCTTTATCTTCCTCCCCCACAACAGTCACCCTGTGAGGTAGGTGGGGCTGAGAGGACTCTCACAGCAGCTGCCCTTTCAAGGACAACCTCTCTGAGAGCTATGGCTGACCCAAGGCCATTCCAGCAGGTGCAAGTGGAGGAGTGGGGAATCAAACCCGGTTCTCCCAGATAAGAGTCCACACACTTAACCACTACACCAACTGGCTCTAGTTCGTCAGCTGGTTAGTGCTTAGTAGTAGATTACCAAGGAAGACCAGTGTTGGAGGAAGACAATGGCAAAGCCAACTCTGCTCTTCTCTTGCCTTGAAAACCCCATGGCTTCCATGTTGCCAGCAGTTAATTATGTGAAAGTTATTACTTGATGCAGCTCCAACAAGTGATGAAAACACACGTGAGCCAGCTGTCTGTCATAAAGGGATGGATTCCACAGGCCCTCAGAAGCCAGGATTACATGATGGCTTCTGAATGAAGGTGGCAGTGACTTTCCACAAGTTCCAACTCCATTTCTAGGTCAAACCCAACAACAGCAATAAAACTAACCTAGCAAGGGCAGTAATAGCAACAAAACAGTTGATGCTGGTGTCCTTTGGGTGGGGGGAACAGGCAGCAACAAAAAAGTCAAGAGGGAAGAAAACAATTGCTGACTTGAGGTCCGGATTTAGTCCTGAAATCTACTTTCCACGGCGGAAGCCATTGGCATTTCAGGCAATTATCTCTTCAGCATTCAATGCTCCTTGATTGTGACAGCGGCACAATGATACCATTCCATTTATGGGTCTGGTCCGAGACAGGATGACAGATGGCATCTCCATTGCGCACTCTGGTCCCAAAAGGGATCTTTAAAACCAAATGAGTAGCTTTCAAAGGAGATAATAATGTTAGAGAATAGAACGGGTTGATTATTTGTGCAATTTAGGCAATGCGAAGTCACAACCAATAAGCAGACCTGTATTTAGCGGCACTTAATCCCTGTGCTTGAAATACTACAAGAGTGGCTATTTCCCCCTCCCTGGAGGAGTAAAGGTGCCCCTTAAGTGGGGTTACCAGCCTCCAGGTTGTCAAGCATGCGGGTTCAATGACGAGTCGAAGTTGATACAATGACGTTTATTGATAGACCGATATTTTGATGTAACAGGTTCTTGAGAGTAATGCTGCCAATACATTGATACAATACTTTTAAGGCTTACTTCAAAAGGATTCCAAGGGAGGGGTTGTGGGGTAGCATTCACACATAAACTCTCATAAATGTCTACATTCCCATTGCTTTCCCCAGATGGCTCGTACTCCCTTACAGGAATGTATGGGAAGGTGCTGACTACTTGGTTTCAGTTCTCACTACTTCTAATTATAAGCCATAAAGCAAGACGGGGGAAGGGAAAGAATAACAAACTAGCAAAGTTGGATCCTCCATGATACTACACAGACCAGGTCAGGCAGGACCCTAAAACAATCAATTATCAATGGAATTTCACCATGCTTGACACAGGTGGCACCTGGAGATATACCATCAGGGGTCATTTCATAGAGAAAGAGGTGCCGGACCTCATTAGCACAACTCATTTGCATAACTCATTTGCATATGCCGCAGGACCCCCCCCCTCCCTCGACATCACTGGAAGGTGCACTAAATTATATCAGCTTCTACCTCAAAATGCTTCTTGAATTATAACTGGCATCATCAAACCTTACGCCCATCATACTTGTTCATTTACTTTCTCCTATGGGGCCACAGTGGAATGAGGAAGATTTCCATCTGTCTGCTTGATATGTTTTGGTTATTGTCCCATTTGGGGGGGGGGGGCGGGATATTAGAAAGTTTTTCAAATCTTAGAGTTCAGCAAAATTCTCACAGGGGGTTTGAACAATGGAGCACAATGAAATTAGAGGTTTCAGAGCTCTGCTCCTGTGAGCTCCTGCCCAAAATTAGGCCTGTCTACCACTATTACAATTGATCTCCAAACAACCAAGATTAGTTCCCCTGGAGAACAGGGCAGCTTTGGAGGGTGAACTCAATGGCATTATACTCTGCTGAGGTCCTTCCCCTCCACTGGCTCCACCTTCGAAATCTCCAGGTATTTTCCAATCTAGAGCTGGCAACCCTACTTTTAGAGCATACATATCAACATCTTTCCTATGGGAGGTGCCTGGAATTCCATGCTGGGGATTATTAGAGAAGTGATGAAAATAAAACTGCCAATGTTGTAATGCCCTTATATGATGCATCATTTGTAAATACCATGTGCATTTCTGGTCACCATATCTCTAAAAGGACATTGGAAAAAGTCCAGAGGAAGACAAGCAAGATGATTAAGGAGCACACACTGGAAGTGATGTCATCGTGTTACCGGTGATGACACTGATATGCTTTAGTAGGTGTCCCCCACTGCTTGTAAGTCCCTCTGCTGACCAGCTGATTGGAAGGGGCAGAGCCCCAGAGGGATAGGGTAACCCTAATTTACCTATACTAAAGACTCCATACTGAGCCAGCTAGATATGGAGTCAAAGTAATGGGTTCCACTATTTCTCTTGGGCTTCAGAGATGTAGGACAATTATCCATCAGGGAAGCACCCTATGCCCCTTGAGCCATTTTTAAAATTTCACTTATCTATAGGAGAAAATGTGTAGGTAACATTTTTGCACAACTAGAAGAAATAGCCTAGCTAATCTATTTATGTAGAGGGATGGGCACGAACCACATTTTTGGGGTTCTGTTCAGTTTGTGGTTTGTGGCTGAACCATGAACCGAACCAGAAACCCATATGAACTGAGAGGATGGTTCGTGAACCAATCCAGCTCATATTGGTTTCTGAGCCACTTAAAATTTAAATCCCCGCTTTCTTCCCTTTTCAGAAAGCCACAAGAAGCAGAAAGCAGGCATATTAATGGCTCCGAGCCATTTAAACCAAACAGCTGAGAGGTGGGAAACTCCCTGCCACTCAGCTGCTCCTCATAAAGTGCCATAAACAAAGAGCATCAGAATTCATGAAAATTCATTGTAGTTTTACATTATACGAACATAGCTTCACGAACCATGACCTGGACAAAATTCATGATGAACTTCAGTTTGTCAGCTGGTTCGTGCCCATCTCTATGTATGTGTTTATTTACATTATTTATAGTTCTCATTGGGTTCTAAGGCAGATTATACAGAAACATGTCAATACAATCAACAGGATGGGTTATCCAATAAACAACGCAATAGGATTAGGATTTGGAACCAAGACATCTGTAATCAGAACTGAAGCAAAGCACAAAAATTAACATGATGCATTAAATGAATTGCACAGTAGGATCCTCCTTACAGCAACAGACTGAATGAACTATAGCAGGTAGTATGAACTATGTACAGTAGTATAGGTCCCAGTCCCTAACCCAGAGGTGGCCAAACTTGCTTAACGTAAGAGCCACACAGAATAAATGTAGGAAGGAAGGAAGGAAGGAAGGAAGGAAGGAAGGAAGGAAGGAAGGAAGGAAGGAAGGAAGGAAGGAAGGAAGGAAGGAAGGAAGGAAGGAAGGAAGGAAGGAAGGAAGGAAGGAAGGAAGGAAGGAAAAGAGATGGGAGGGAGAGGTGGAAAGAAAACAACCTGAAATGCATTATCCAAGCTGCCGGTTGGCTTGGCTTGCAGAAGTGATTTGAAGAAAGAAATGCATTTTCCAAGCCAGCTGATGGGGCAGTGGAGGCTTTGAGAGCCACACAATATGTGTGAAAGAGCCACATGTGGCTCCCGAGTCACAGTTTGGCCACCCCTGCTCTAACCCTTGACATGAGTATCTTTCAGAGCCATTTTGTTACAGTGAAGAAGAAGAAGAAGAAGAAGAAGAAGAAGAAGAAGAAGAAGAAGAAGAAGAAGAAGAAGAAGAAGATGATGATGATGATGATGATGATGATGATGATGATGATGATATTGGATTTATATCCGATCCTATACTCTGAATCTCAGACTTTTTGGGTAGAAAAAAGATCAGCAGGGGCTTATTAGCATATTAGGCCACACCCCCTGATGCCAAGCCAGCCAGAACTGCATTCCTGTGTGTTCCTTCTAAAAAAAAAGGCCTGCAGTTTTGCATAGTTTGCAAAAAAAAAAAAAAAGTCAGGCGGATGGAAGCCTTCCTAACCTCACCAGGCAGGCCATTCCTCAGGACACATGGATGGGCAGTTGCTGATTTTGCTAATTTGCAGGTTGGCAACTGCAGAAGACTTTGTTCAGATGAATGACATCCTATGATGGAGCATAGGGGGAGTGAAGGACTGCTCAACATTTCTCAGCTGTGCAATCTCTCTAACAATCCCTGAGAATGCCCAGAGTGTTATCAGCACTCTTTTTTTTTTTTTAAACTCCTCCTGAACATTTTTGGCTGGTTCACATGAACCTACACTGCCACCTCGAAGTTTTAAACAAAATTTATTAACATCTCTACTCTCCAGTTCTGGCAATTGGTTCACATGCTGATTTCGATGCCATATTCTCCACCCTAGAATTAAGCTTCTAAAATCGGTATGTTTTCTCAACAACTAGGGTTGCTAGCTTTGTGTTGGGAAATCCCTGGAGATTTTGGGAGTAGAGTCTGAGAAGGGCATGGTTTGAGGGAGGTGAGCAACTGCAATAGGACATTATGCCAGAGAAGTCATTTTCCAAAGTGGCCATTTTCACCAGGTGAGAACACAGAGGTCAGTCGTAATCCCAGGAGAGCTTCAGCCACTGCTGGGAAGTGATGGATGTTGTTCCAGCCCCAAAAGTATCTGCTCAATGATTTTTATCCATCTTGTTCTCTGAGAATGATGCAACCAATGGGTGTGTCCAGGTCCCATGACCAAACTCAACCCAACAGAGGACTTCCAGACAAAGAGTCTTTCTAGGCCCCTCCAAACACCATAGACACAGCAAAAGCATCTGACAAAAACAAATCATGCAACTTGTCCAGATCCATAGCCCCTCACCCACGGGCCCCCAAATGTCATTCCCCTATTCCCTCCTCTCAGTGCACCTGCTATCCAACTGTCCTTTTCTTTACAATTCTTATGAGGAGAATCTGAATCTTGACACAACTGTGAAATAATGATCCTTTGGGTTGCATCACCAAGTTCAGCATCTGTCAACATGAACAGCTTTCTTTGGATACTAATTAAGCCCCATAACTTGCTGATGAATAGAATCCTTGCCTAATCTTCCAAAACTCTCCTTTTCCTCAGGATTGGCTTTTATTCTTCTGCTCCCCATACTTCAGTGTTTGCCATTTTAGAGAACAATACCGACTGCTCTGTTTGTATTACACAATGGTGTGCCGTCATGAAGGGTATTGTCTGATACAGGATATGATGACGTTGTCCTATAATGGCCGCACATCATTGGTCAACTCTGACATTTCCACAAAGCCGAGGAAATGGAAGCGGGTTCCATTAATTCCACAAAACCCAACCCAACCATTAAAGGGGCGGTTTATTATTTATAGAATGTACGGCACTGTCTTCCCCGTCAATGCCTCTTGGTGATTTACAAGATAAAATAGGATAAAACAATGATGATTCAAATTGAAACAGACCCATGCAAATAAAAACACCCAACAGCAAATCAAACCCAGCAGCCCATAAACCAGTAATCTACTAACAGCAGAAACAGAGGAAAACAAAATAAAACCATGTGAAAGACAGGAAAGGGGGCTGATGGGATGAAAAGTCCGGGCAAACCAAGCAAAGATGTTTTGTCCCATGAGCCAGAAAATCAGACTGTAGGTGAACTTGTAGGGGAATTATTCCAAAGATGGGGTGCCATTACTAAGAAAGCCCTGTCTGTTTACCACCTAGCTAACCTCCATAGGTAGGGGTCCAGAGAACTGAGCTGGAGAAGATCTTAACTGGTGAACAGGGCAGTAGAGGAAGAGATTGTCCTGCAGGTACTGTGGTGGCCAGGTTTTCGTGATAACTATCAGCATGTTGAAATGTATCCAGAAGGAGATAGGAAAACAATGCAGGTCTTTAAGCATAGAGTTGATATGACCCCCTCTTTACCCATGCCTCAACAGCAACCTGTCCATGGCATATAGTACAATTCAGTACATCCCATTCACAGATATAGACATGCCATTTATTTATTCATTCATTTATTTTATATCCCGCCCTCCCCGCCAGGCAGGCTCAGGGCGGCTCATAGGTTAAGGTCACACATTAGTGTGACTGAATAAAATAAGACAACAATAAAAACATAAAACATGAAAACAATTCCTAAAACATTTATATGTGCTAATATCATGGTTTCAGACAGCAATTAAGTTCTAATGGTGATTAGTTGTTCTAAGAGGTTCCAGGATCACCACAGCGTGATGAAGTGAACCGTTGGTAGTGTTTTTATGGGTCAGTCCCATTGCTGCAGGTGTTACCATCATGAAAATGCATGACAGAAGAGTGCCACTTTGCAGGCCCTGCAGAACTGTGGAAGCTCTCGCAGGGCCCCGACCTCCTCCGGCAACTCATTCCACCAGCTAGGGGAAGCAACGGAAAAGGCCCTAGGTCTCTTTGATTTGAGCCTCACTTCTCTGATGCTGGGAACTGCCAGCAGGTTTTGAGACCTGGACCGAAGTGCTCGCTGGGGCATATGCAGGGAAAGGCGGTCCCTAAGGTATGCAGGACCCTGGCCATATGATGGAAGACACGGGAACAATCCCCCTCTCGTTATGCTCAGACATCTTCCAGTTCTGTTCACATCCTGCTCACTGGGCACAAGGATTTGTTGAGCTCTTTGGATGAGTCTGGATGAATTAGGGTGTCGTTACTGGCATGAACTGGAGTGTTTTCTCGCACAGTTAGACTTTTTTATCACAACTGTACACAATCAGCTGTGTGCTGCCACCTCTTTTTTTGAAAGGGGTTCATGGTAAAATGAGTTGAGACTTACTGCTTATGTGTACCTTGATGCTCCTGTGTCTGCCAGTCACTGGATCTGCACCCTGAGTGACTATTTTTGTAAACAATTAGATTTTTTTAAAAAAAAAACACTGCACACTGATTACCTGCCTCCATGAGACCCAGAATGTTGTGGTGAGTGTCAAAGTGGGACCCAGGTTAGAATCCCTGCTCTGACATGGAACTCGCGGGGTGACCCTGGGCCAGTCACATAGGGGAGAAAAACATCTCCTATGCTAAACAGCAATCACAACATCAATCAAGGTGGTATTACTGGGGGGGAATGCATTGTTTCGGGGGGGGGGTGTTAATTACCTAATTTATGTCTACAGTTACCAACTGCTGGGTGGGACCTGGAGCTCTCCTGGAATCAAAGCTGAACTCCAGGTGACAGAGATCATTTCCCCTGGAGGAAATGACTGCTTTGGAGGGTGCACCCTATGGCGCTCTATTCCACTGAGGTCTCTCCCTTCTTCAAACCATGTCCTCCCCAGACTCCGCCGCTATATCACCAGGAATTTCACAATGCAGAGTTGGCAACTTTATTTATATCCAACTTTTCTCCCTAATAGCAGCCCAAAGTGTCTTGTTGTTAAGAAAACAGAGGGGAGGATAATGATATAAACCAGGGGTGTCGAACATGCAGTTCGGGGGTCGAATCAGGCCCTCAGAGGGCTCCCATCAGACCCCCAAGCAACTGGCTGTCATCTGCTTCCTTCTCCCTCTCTCCTGCTTCCTTCTGCATAACAGCTTGCTTTGCCAGGCTTGCTCGATCGCACAGGAACTATAGAGCAAAACTTCTATTTTCTCCATTGGCTGAGGTTCCTCCCTTGGGGTAGAAGGGGGGGGGGAGGAATAGCTTGCTTTGTCAGGCTCTCTCAATTGCAGAGCTACTAAGCCAAGCCTTTCTTCCTTTGATTGGCTGATGCTCTTCCCTGCCCCCCTCCAAGTCCCCTGGGGAAGGAAAGAAAGAGCCGGAGCTTTCTTTGCCCAGTTCCTTGCATCCCGTTGGAGAAATACAAAGAAAGCATCTTTAAGACCAACGAGTGCTAATGTTTTAAGCATGTTTTAAGTTTTTGTGTTTGTGTTCTTTATAAAATTTATATCTCTACTGCCTAATCTTAAAGAGGTATACACTTGGCCCTGCCAGACATGGCTTGGCACAATCCGACATGGTCTGGCCCAACAAGGTCTCATTTATGTCACATCCGGCCCTCATAAATGAGGTCAACACTCTGGATATAAACTGCTTTGGGTCACTATTGGGGGAAAAGTTGGGGGTATAAATGACCTAAATTTTTAAAAAGTAAACAAATAAAAATTAAGAAACGGAACCCTTGAGCAGCAACCAGGCGAGGCAATGCAAACAGGATCCGTTTTTATCCACTTCCAAATTTAACACTTTTTTTTTCCATATTCGTAACACTGACTGTTCAATGAAATCACAATGTGTCAGAATCTATAAATGTCTTGAAAACAGATTTTTTTTGCCACTTTTGGCACTGTTGTCTCCTAAAGCAGTCAACAGGAAATAGTGGGCGGATATTAAAATATAACAAACATACCCATTAGAAATCGCAGGAGAAAAGCAATGTAGGGGAGGGAGATCCGCCTTCTGTCTCCTTTCCTGGTGCCCCCTTCTTGGCTGCATGGAGCCTGCTCTGCAGTCCCTATGCTCAAACTGGAAAGCGCTAACCACAAGCCAGGGGGCTGAGTCCGGTATCTGTGAACTTGGTTCAATGAATCAGAGAGGACCCAGGAAAGAGCCACGACCTTGGAGATTGATTAATGACTTCTGCATGGTAGATTCCCCTTGAGACCCAGTTTGGTGTAGTGGTTAAGTGTGCAGACTGTTATCTGGGAGAACTGGGTTTGATTCCCCACTCCTCCACTTACAGCTGCTGGAATGCCCTTGAATCAGCCATAGCTCTCTCAGGAGTTGTCCTTGAAAGGGCAGCTGCTGTAAGAGCTCTCTCAGCCCCACCTACCTCACAGGGTGTCTGTTGTGTGGAGGGGGGGAGGTAAAGGAGATTGTGACTGCTCTGAGGCTCTGAGATTCAGAGTATAGGGCAGGATATAAATCCAATATCTTCTTCTTCTTCTGACCAATAGCTCCCCAGAACCTGAAGCACATGCAACATAGGAGCCAGCAGTCCAGAGGGCTGAGAGGGGCCTGCCGCAGTTCCAGGTGAAACCACTCAAAATTGGGACCCCAGGGTTACAACAAGTTACCAAACAAATTACCAAACAACGAGAAAAACCCTAGTGCAAAAACTGGAGAATAACAATAAACAGGACTTTTTTTTGTAGAAAAAGCTCAGCAGGAACTCTTTTGCATATTAGCCCACACTCCCTGACATGAAGCCAGCTGGAACTGCATTCCTGTGTGTTCCTGCTCAGAAAAAAAAGCCCTGATGATATACAGTTTCATAAACCGGACTCTTGCATTGATCACTGGTCAGCTGATGATTGGGGCTCTTTCAGCTCCCGCAGTAGCACTGCATTGGTCTAAAACGCTTAATTGTAGCTACTAGAGGGTCTCAGAAGTTATTGTTTGAGAGCAGTTTGGTTTTCTCTGTGCATGCATATTTAAAAGGATATAAGAGCCCTGCTGGATCAGACCAATGATCCATCTACTCCAAGCATCCTTTCTTATAGAGTGACCAACCAGTTCCTCTGGATGGCAAACAACAGGACATAGAGGCTGAGGCCTTCATAAGAAGAGCTCTGCTGGATCAGTCCATCTAGTCCAGCACCCTGTCTTACACCCTGGAGGGCCAGCAACAGGCCAGGGAAACCAAGGCCTTCCCCTGATAAGAACATCAGAAGAGCTCTGCTTGATCAGACCAGTGGTCCATCTACTCCAAGCATCCTTTCTTACACAGTGGCCAACCAGTTCCTCTGGATGGCCAACAACAGGGCATAGAGTCTGTGGCCTTCTTAAGAACATTAGAAGAGCCCCTGCTGGATTGGACCAATGGTCCATCTAGTCCAGCGTCCCGTCTCACACAGTGACCAACAAGTTCCTCTGGAGAGCCAACTACATCTATTTCAGCCCGCTATATCTGATTCCCCTCGTCTGAAGAAGTGTGTTTTTAGCACACGAAAGCTTACGTTCTGAATAAAACTTGGTTGGTCTTAAAGGTACCACTTGACTCCTGCTTTGTTCAACTGCTTCAGATCAGCGTGGCTGCCCACTTGGATCTATCCCTTATTTGAGTGTGTCAATACAAAAAATATTAAGTTGAGTCAGAGTAAAAGCTCTATGATATTTGAGCAATTCCAGCATAAAGAGATAGTTAGATGGATCAAAGTTCCGGTTGCAGTTCCCCGCAGCTGGTGCATGCTCAGTTGTCTCTAACACACTCAATTGGCATGACAGAGACATTTTGCATACGGGGTACATGCATACCTCCCTTCCAAAAAGGCAGATGGAAGAAAGTTAAATTGAGCCAGAGTGAAAGCTCTACAATATTTGAGGATAGGTAGATGGATCATGGAAGGCGCCCCGTGGCACACAGTGGTAAAGCTGCAGTACTGCATTCTGAGCTCCCTGCTCATGATCTGAGTTCAATCCTGGTGGAAGCTGGGTTCAGGTAACCGACTCAAGGTTGACTCAGCCTTCCATCCTTCTGAGGTCGGTAAAATGTGTACCCAGCTTGCTGGGGGGGAAGTGTAGAGGACTGGAGAAGGCAATGGCAAACCACCCTGTAAAAAGCCTGCCATGAAAACATTGTGATGTGACATCAACTCAGAGTCATAAACGATTGGTGCTTGCACAGGGGACTACCTTTACATTTACTTAGATGGATCAAAATTTTGATTCCAGTTCCCCACAGCTAGTACATGGTAGGCTTGTGAGTTGTCCATTTGCAGGGTGATACCCCATAACTTGGCTGATGGCAAGCATTTTCAGGATCTCAGTCTATGAGCCGTCAAGGATCTTCCTGGGACAAATTTAAGCAAAGGGTCTTATGTAAGCACCGGTGTTTCAGTTTCAGTCAGAACCTGCGTGGGAACTCGGTTCTATTTCGGGCTAATGTTCCCACCGAGAAGAATTGGGGGGTATTTTCTTAATCCTGAAAAGATAAAAGTTGTCACTCACTCGTTCATTCATTAGTTTGAAAGGAACACTGGGTGGCTGTGATCATCTTTTGTCAAGCCGCACAAAGCTTTCTCCCCGAAACATAACAGAAAGTCTAAATTTACCTTCCCCCCCCCCTAACAGTGAGCACAATCACTCTGCCAAGCTTCCCTCCCTCCTCCCCCCCTTTTATTACACAGTACTTCAAAGCTAAATAAAAGGAGGAATAATGACAAGACCTTAAAACTATAGACTAATCTCTCTTCCCATTAGTCTGTGCCTTGAGTTATTGTCCGACAGGGAGCGACTCTTTTTGCTCAATGTCGGCAGATCTTCAAAACTGAGGCATAAAGGCTGGGTCTCTACTGTCAAAAAAATTGGCAGCTGCCATTAATTATGTTTAAACTCCATGCATTCCCTCCCAGGTCACCAGTTCCAGCCATTACCAGTGGCCATTCCTAATGGAGCAGGAGACGGACTGTTGAAAAGAAAGCGATACACAGTAATCAAATCAAACAAAAAGCAGTCCCAATATCACCCATTCTAATAGCTCTTGATAAGGGTAATGAGTTGGATCCAACCATTTTTTTTTTCTGCTGGGGATGACAGAAGAAGAGATCCTTTTTGACCACCGCCCAAAAAAGGCTATTCTGAGATTCATGAGCTCTGCATGCAGGGCTTCTTTTGTGGAAAAAAACCCAGCAGGAATTCATTTGCATATTTGGCCACACCGCCTGACATCACCATTGTTTCACATAGGGCTTTTTTGTAGAAAAATCCCAGCAGGAACTCATTCGCATATTAGGCCACACCCCCTGACCCAAAGCCAGTAGAAGAAGAAGAAGACTTGCAGATTTATACCCCATCCTTCTCCCTGAAACAGAGACTCAGAGCAGCTTACAATCTCCTGTATCTTCTCCCCTCACAACAGACACCCTGTGAGGTGGGTGGGGCTGAGAGGGCTCTCGCAGCAGCTGCCCTTTCAAGGACAACTCTTGAGAAAGCTATGGCTGACCCCAGGCCATTCCAACAGGTGCATGTGAAGGAGTAGGGAATCAAACCCTGTTCCCCAGATGAGAGTCCGCACACTTAACCACTACACCAAACTGGCTCTCTGCGTTCCTGCTCAAAAAAAGCCCTGCCTGCAAGTACGAAACTGTGTAGGGTTGGAGGTTGATGTTAGGGCTGACAGGCCTCCTGCTAAGTTGTCCTTGCCCTCTGATACGCCAGGCAGCCAATGTAGCATTGACAGCTGTCCTTGAAATTTGGGGGTGGAGCCTGGGGAGGACCTCAGTGGACTGTAATGCCATAGAGTCCATCTTCCAGTGCAACCATTTTCTCCAGGGGAATCGAGCTCAGATGCCTGGAGATCAGTTGTAATTCTGGGAGATATCCAACCACCAACAGGAGTTTGGCAACCCTATGTAGCAGAAGATCTTTTTTTTCAAGCCAGTGTCCCATCCATTTCTATGACACTTCTGGGGGGAAACCAGTAGAGTAACTCTAGGAATCACTAGAAACGCTATGGTTTTACCATAGAGTCTCCAACCATTCTTAAAGCTACTGTATGTCACTTCTGGGTTTTCCTCAGTAGTGCACAGGACCTCACTTCCCCCTCCATGTCCCCACCCCTGAATCTCCCACCCGCGTGCAACCTGTTGTCAAAGCTAGCTGTTGCAGGGAGATGAATTGGATGAGATTTTGCAAAGAAGTTGGCTGGATGTAACCCCATGTCATCGTAATGTCTTTACAAATATCCTTAAGCACACATTAAGGACCCAGAATTGTTCCCAATAGCCATGACATACAATATATTATGGGCCTAATATCACGGCTATCTTTGTATTGTGAAAAGGCTCTGAAATCCAAAGACTCTGAACTCCACTGCAAAATAAGCACTCTCTATGCTACCGTGCAACCAAATTAAGGCTTTGTTTGATTTCAGAAAGAGCTGTAACAAGATTAAGGCCTAACGACAATATACCCCTGTGGCAAGCTAAAGTACACTTCATCGATCTTTCAAATCCAGTATTTATATTTACTTCTCCTTCAAGTACATTATTGCTTGGATCGGTGAAATCAACGGCCTTCTGAAACTGCTTGGGATTTAATAACACTGAAATGCATTTCATAGAGTTGGAGGGAGGGTGGATGCATTGCTCATACAATTGCATGGGATTCAGTGAGAACTAAGCCCAGTTCTGACCCAAACCTTAATGTGTTTGAGACTTCCACGTATGCTTCAGTAGCATGGCCCTTACCAGCAGATCCCACTCAGAACTGAACAGTCATTAGTATATAGCAGGGGTGGCCAACAGTACCTCTCCAGATATTTTTTGCCTACAACTCCCATCAGCCCCAGCCATTGGCCATGCTGGCTGGGGCTGATGGGAGTTGTAGGCAAAAAACATCTGGAGAGCTACTGTTGGCCACTCCTGGTATATAGCGCTGCAAGCCCCAGTCCGGGCAGGTGTTCTCCCACTCAGGAGGTTCCTAACCCGCCGTTCCACATTGGGCCAGCAGGGGGAACCTCCCCCGACATCGTCGGTGCGATGACATCACCTAAAAGTGACATCATCGCACCAGCGATGGCGCATGGCAACTGCTCTAGGCATTTCCAGGAAAACTCTATGGTTTTCCCAGACGCTGTAGACATTTGGGAGGGAAAACTGTAATACAATAGGTACCGCTGAAGAACGCAGGGGACTTGGCTACCCTATTAGAATATCATATTAATGAAGTTTAGCCTAAAGTGAAATTTTAAAAGATGCTTCTCCTCAGAGAAGCACCAAAAGAAACTCGACAACAAAGTCATGATAAAGTCAGCAGCATTTCTTAATGGAGTTGTGTTCATCTCTAATACAGTAGCTATAAAATTTTGCCTTCAGTGATGTGCCAACCTCCAGTTGGGTACAAAAGCATAACTGATATGGGCTACTAGGTAAATCTTTTTAATAATACATTTCGCAACTATCATTCACACAAAGAATTAACAAAAACGACCACAAAGCTATATGACATTTTCAACAGAGTTCTTTCTTGCATTGTAACACAGCATTTTCAACAGAGTTCATTCTTTATGGGCTGCTATATCTTTTTAATAAAACTAGTCATACCTCTCACAACTATCATCCACAGCATTTTCAGCAGAGCTCATTCGACGAGTAACTAGTTGTAGACTCATTTCGTGTTGCCACTGTATTAGAAGTCTTAATATCTTCCTCTTGTTGGGCTGTGATAAGGATTAAGCCAGTTTCTTTTTATAAGCAAGTACAAAACCTTCTGTGTCATTGCTGGCTGGATACTCTCCATAAGTACAAGCACTGAGGCTTCATGAAGGAACCATCTTAAAAATACAAATAACAATACCAATAAAGGTATTTATTTATTTTAGTATATTTCTATTCCGCCCATTCCCCGTAGGGCTCAGGGCGGAGTACAACATATGATAAAACAATAAAATACAGCAGGGGTGGCCAACGGTAGCTCTCCAGATGTTTTTTGCCTACAACTCCCATCAGCCCCAGCCATTGGCCATGCTGGCTGGAGCTGATGGGAGTTGTAGGCAAAAAAAGTCTGGACAGCTACCGTTGGCCACCCCTGAAATACAATAAAAATATTTAATAAACAAACAAGCTCAACAGCACTCAGAAAACGTTCCATATCATCATATATTGCCCAGCCTGGTTGTCTCACATCATGACAAGACGTTAACCCATAGAGATGGCAGCTATTATTCCGTTTTATAGCACAGATGACAGTGCCGGCAGGGGAGGCCAACCAGATCAAGAATAGACGGCCGCAGCCAACTAAAAGGCTGGTGGAACAGCTTCATTTTACAGGCCACATGGAAGGCTAATAAGCCAGGTAGGGCCCGGATCTTTGTAGGGAGCTGATTCCACCAGATCGGGGCCAAGACTGAAAAAGCCCTGACCCTAGTTGAGGCAAGGCAGGCATCTCTTGGGCCAGGGTTATTGAACTGATATAGTACATTTTTATGACCCTGGGATGAACTAGACCTTTTTTTCAAAATTATTAGACTACACTATTGCAAGGTAATAGTTGAGTCCTGGTGATCTTCTACGCTGCTTTGGAGGGTGGTCTTGTATGGCATCATATTCTGCCTTGGACCTTCTTCTTCCCAAATGCTACTCTCCCCAGGGTCCACTCCCAAATCCCCAGGAATGTCCCAACCTGGAGTTAGCATCCCTGATTTCAAGACCATGTTGAAATTTCTTGCTCTAGGATTTCCAATGAACTGAGTGAAATTTCTTTGCCCATCCTTAGCTTGGTAATACTTTGGCCACCAAATGAGAAGGGAGCACTCACTGGAGAAGATCCTGATGCTGGGAAAGACAGAAGGCAAAAGAAGAAGGGAACAGCAAAAGATGAGATGGCTGGACAGCGTTACTGATGTAACAAACACGAATTTGAGCAGACTTCGGAGAATGGTGGAAGACAGGAGGGCTTGGCGTGACTTTGTCCATGGGGTCGCAAAGAGTCAGACTCAACTGTACGACTAAAGAACAACAAAAGCTCAGTAATGAATTCTAAAATCTGAAGTAATTTGGGAGAGCCAGTTTGGTGTGGAGAGCCAGTTTGGTGTAGTGGTTAAGCGTGCGGACTCTTATCTGGGAGAACAGGGTTTGATTCCCCACGCCTCCACTTACACCTGCTGGCATGGCCTTGGGTCAGCCATAGCTCTGGCAGAGTTTGTCCTTGAAAGGGCAGCTGCTGTGAGAGCCCTCTCCAGCCCCACCCACCTCACAGGGTGCTGTTGTGGGGGAGGAAGGTAAAGGAGATTGTGAGCTGCTCTGAGACTCTTCAGAGTGGAGGGCGGGATATAAATCCAGTATCTTCTTCTTCTTCTTCTTCTAAAACATCTGAATAATTTTGAAGGAAACTCTAAAGAGCTGCAATAAAAAAAGTACAAATTTCAGAGGAATTCTGCAAATTCTTATCCTTACAAATCATGCTGAAGAAGTCATTCTAACAGTTTTGCACAAATGCCATCTCACAGTAAATGTATCTTGTTTGGTTGCATTCCTCCGACCTCTTAAGCTCTGGGTTAGCAATCGGCCATCAGTATCGTGTGCAGTTGGCTATCTCTGCAAACAGGATAACTGAAAAAGGTACAGAGAAGACCAGTATAAAGAGCTCTGAACGGAAAGCCATGTTCATGGATGGCAACAAAAACAAAGAGGAGTCTTATGACTCCTTTGAGACTGGGGATGCTTCCATCTTGAGACCATTCTTCCCAGACAAAGCACTACTGCTCTGACATTAGCAGTTAAGCTGAAAGACAATGGATGTGGCACCAGTGAAACAATTAATAATAATAATAATAATAATACATTTTATTTATATCCCGCCCTCCCCGCCGAAGCAGGCTCAGGGCAGCTCACAACATGTAAATCTCGGTTTATAATAAAACATCAGTATAATTCAATAAATAATACATTAAATAAAAAACATCATTTAAAACCAACATTTCTATTAAAATTAACATTTATGGTGCTACATCTCAGATCTTCAGTGAGTTTTTTGGCTGGAAACGTCTACTGCAGGTCTATCTTAGATCTATATTTACGTGAAGGCCATCTTAAAAAGAGTGGTCTCGCAAGCCCTGCGGAATTGATCAAGACTCCTCAGGCCCCGCACTTCGTCCAGAAGTTGATTCCACCAGTGTGGAGCTACGACTGAAAAGGCCCGTTCTTGTGTGCACTTCAATTTGGCCTTCTTCGGCCCAGGGATTTTCAACCAGTTCTTTCCCGCTGACCTCAGTACTCTCTGGGGCTCATATGGGGAGAGACGGTCCCTAAGGTAGGCAGGCCCTCGACCATATAGGGCTTTAAAGGAAATAACAAGCACTTTGTAACGAACTCGGTATACAACTGGCAGCCAGTGCAGCTTGCGCAGCCCCGGTTGTACATGCTACCACTTCGGGAGCCCTAATAACAGCTTAGCTGCCGCGTTCTGCATCAGCTGCAGTTTCCAGGTTCGGCACAAAGGCAGCCCCATGTAGAGGGCATTACAGTAATCCAGTCTCGAGGTGACCGTTGCATGGATCACTGTTGCCAAGTCATGACGCTCCAGGAAGGGGGCCAGCTGCCTCGCCCGTCTAAGATGGAAAAATGCAGATTTGGCAGTGGCCGCTATCTGGGCCTCCATTGACAATGAAGGCTCCAGTAGAACCCCCAAGTTTTTGACCCTGTGTGCCGCTTTCAGTGACACACCGTCAAAGACTGGGAGGGGAATTTCTCTTCCTAGAGCACCACGACCCAAGCAAAGGACCTCCGTCTTCATTGGATTCAGCTTCAACCTACTCAGCCTGAGCCAACCTGCCACAGCTTGCAATGCTAGGTCCAGATTTTTTTGGGACGCAGCCATGCTGACTGTCCATTAGTAGATAGAGCTGGGTGTCATCTGCATATTGGTGACACCCAGGCCCATACCTCTGGGCAATTTGGGCAAGGGGGCACATGTAGATGTTAAATAACATCGGAGAGAGGACTGCCCCTTGTGGCACCCCACAATCTAGTGAGTGCCTCTGGGACAGCTCTCCCCCAATTGCCACCCTTTGTCCCCGTCCAACAAGGAAGGAGGAAAGCCACTGTAAGGCCGACCCTCTGATCCCTTTGTCAGCGAGCCGGCGGGTCAGTAACTGATGGTCAACCATGTTGAACGCAGCCAACAGATCTAACATCAGCACCGCCACTGCCTATGTTTTTCCATCCACACAGAGGAGCTGTTGACACATAAATCCATTCCTGTTCTTTGACACTGCTGGAGGTGCATCTCTTAGGACTGCCAGCTCTGGGTTGGGAAATACTTGGTGGTTTGGGGAGGCGGGGCTTGAGGACAGTGGAGTTTAGCAAGGGAGAGACTTCAATGGTATATAATGCCATAGAGTCAGCTTTACAAAGCAGCCATTTTCTCCAGGTGAACTGATCTCTGTTGCCTGGGGATCAGTTGGAATCCCAGGTTATCACCACCTAGAGATTTGCAACCCTAACCTCCATTATTATTTTCAGTTTGAGACAATTAGCACTCTTGTCATTATAGCCTACCTGTGTTTCCATATCCTTCACCTCAAAAACCACTGAGGTAGCTTCCCCCTCAGAAGCCACACAGCTGCTGAATTTTCTCACCAAACATCAAGGAGATCAAAATGTTCCTTGTGTCACCAAGCCACACCTTGACTGCCTCTCCCCTCATGAAATGATATTCAGCAATATCACTGTGTGATAGAAAACCAAAATAGTTCCAATTCTCAGTGTTGTTACAGCGCTTGTTTCAAAATGTTTTCTTGAAATGGCTAATCCAGCAAGCAGTTGACAACTGAGACAATGCCGTTCAGTCACACCTCTGCACAGGCAAGAACTTACGTCATCTTGAGGAGATGGTGAAATTGTACAGTAAAAACAGTCCATGTATCCCAGGGACTGCATTTGTACATCACAAATGCTAAAATAAAAAGCACAACAAATCAGCTTCTTTTCTCAAAATAGGGAAAGAACATGAAACCAGTGGGTTTGATAATAGCATCCATTACGTCTCTGTGTTCTACAGTTATGGTAATTGCATATTTTACTATCAGAGAGCAGCACGTCTGTGATTATTATTTTGGTAGGGTTTTTTTTTTAGTCAGAATATAAATATGTGAGCTTTTAAGGGGTCACAAACAGGCCTCTTCATTTGTATCCCAACTCTACTAAGAGCCAGTGTGGTATAGTGGTTAAGTGAGCCAGACTCTTATTTGGAAGAACTGGGTTTGATTCCCCACTCCTCCACTTGCACCTGCTGGAATTGCCTTGGGTCAGCCATAGCTTTTGTAGGAGTTGTCCTTGAAAGGGCAGCTGCTGTAAGAGCTCTCTCAGCCCCACCCACCACACAGGGTGTTTGTTGTGTAGGAGGAAGATAAAGGAAATTGTGAGCCGCTCTGAGACCCTGAGATTCAGAGTATAGGGTGGAATATAAATCCAATATCTTCTTCTTCTTATAGTGCTCTTCACACACACCCCATCATCACAGCTGACTTATCGGGGACTCTTGGGCCTTTCAAGACAAAAGACTTCAGTGGTGGTTTGCCATTGCCTGCCTCTGCATAGCAAACCTTGTATTCTTGACGGTCTCCCATCCAAGTAGTAACCTGGGCCAAGTACTCACCAGTTTCCATGATCTCAGAATTTGTTAGATTTTGGCTACTTCTCTGAATGCCTCTACCCAACTCTGTTATTATCAATACAGTTTTCCAGCATGTAAGAGACAGGAGCATTCTGAGAAATGCTGAGCACAAAGGAACAGAGAGAATGGGGCGGTGGGGGGAGAACGAAGGGTCTTCGGTATGTGTCAAATGAAATAAGAAGCTTATCTGCTTGCTTGCTGACATGCAGAAGTTCGCCACGGGAATAGAACAAAATGCAGCTTGAACAAGTGAAAAGAAAAGCTGTTTGCCCCATGGCACAGAGTGGTAAAGCTGCAGTACTGCAGTTCGAGCTCTCTGCTCCCAACCGATTCCGGCGGAAGCTGGGTTCAGGTAGTTGACTCAAGGTTGACTCGGCCTTCTATCCTTCCAAGGTCAGTAAAATGAATGCCCAGCTTGCTCGGGGGGAAGTGTAGATGATTGGGGAAGGCAATGGCAAACCACCCCGTAAAAAGTCTGCCGTCAAAACATCGTGATGCAACGTCACCCCAGAGTCGGAAACGACTGGTGCTTGCACAGGAGACTACCTTTACCTTTATAAAAGCCCATCCTAGCTCCAGTCAATTGGGAGCATAACAAGTGGAGTTGGTTTCCCTTTCTGTATCCTCCTTATTCCTGGAATAAAGTCTCCCCCCGCCTCTCTATTCAGCTGAGTGCCTCACCTGTGTGTAAATCGGAACAGCACACCTCAGGTTAATGGCCTTGTTTTGGCAACAATCTGATGATATCTAGTTGGCCTGTGTTGTCTAGGTCAGAGCAATGTTCTAGTTATGACAGAGGTAAATTGTGGACAACAGGATGAATTCATAGTGCCATCTTGTGGTGTCCAGAGAAAAGTACTACCTTTTTAGGATTGTTCCATGCCATTGAAATGGATGAAGTAGAGTTGTAAACTGAGCAGCATAAGACCTGTAGATTCCATTACCGAAAAGAAATGATCAACATCTAAAACACAATAATTCAATTATGTGGCCCAGTCCTTCAAAGTGCAGAACCAACCCCCATCAAAAGGAAATGTTTTATTAGTGAAATCTTGTGGCTTCAAACAATTTTATTAGTAACATATGGTAATAATTTTCAATTTCATACTTCATTAATAATTACTTTTTTAAAATCTATCCCATATATTACTTTCTACTCACCTCTCCCCTTGTAACTTGACCCCCACCGGTGTTATATACTTAAAATCTTAATATTAAAGGTACCCTTAATTAATAAGAACCAAAATTAATATCCTCCTCCCTCTTGTACTTAATAATTATCAAAAATTGTCCAATGTCCTTTTATTTTCCACTCTTTTTCTATGTATCTTCTGAACTTTTTCCACTTGATCTTAAATACTTCTAAATCATAGTCTCTTAAGGTTCTTGTTAATTTGTCCATTACACTCCATGTCATAACTTTTACAATCCAATCCCATTTCTCTGGTATTTTTTCTTGCTTCCACAACTGTGCATACAATGTCCTAGCAGCTGAGAGCAAGTACCAAATTAAAGTTCTATCTTCTTTTGGAAATTTTTCCATTTGTAATCCCAACAGAAAAGTCTCTGCAACTTTGTTAAATTCGTATCCCAAGATCTTAGAAATCTCTTGTTGAATCATCTGCCAGTACTTTTTCGCTATTTCACAAGTCTACCACATATGGTAGAAAGAACCTTCATGCTTTTTACATTTCCAACATCTGTCTGGCATCTTATTGTTCATCTTTGCCAACTTTTTAGGAGTCATATACCATCTGTACATCATCTTAAAACAGTTTTCTTTAATACTCTGACATGTTGAGAGTTTCATAGAGTTCTTCCACAAATATTCCCATGTGTCCATTTGTATTTCTTTATTTACATTAATTGCCCACTTAATCATTTGAGATTTCACTACTTCATCTTCCGTAGACCATTTTAAAAGTAACATAGATTTTTGAAATTAATTTTTCATTATCTCCAAGCAGAACTTTTTCCATTTCTGTTTGTTCTTGTCTTATTCCTTCAGTTTTAACATCGCTTTCCACCAAACTTCTTATATGTTGCATTTGAAACCAATCATACTTATTATTCAACTCTTCAGCAGTTTTCAATTCTATTTTACCGCTTTGTATTGTTAATAATTGATTATATGACATCCCTTTTTTCTCTCCTGTCTCAGCTATTCTTATTACTTCTGCTGGCACTATCCATAGTGGTTTTCTCTCATCGCCATATTTCTTATACTTCATCCAAACATTTAGTAGATTATTTCTTATATAATGGTGAGGAAAAAAACCATCCGACTTTTTCTTTCCATAGTACATATAAGCATGCCAGCTGAATTTATTTCCATGACCTTCCAACATTAAAAGTTTTTTATTCAACAGCGTCACCTAATCTTTTATCCACACTAGACAAACTGCTTCATGATATAATCTTAAATCTGGTAGTTGAAATCCTCCTCTTTCTTTAGCATCTGTTAAAACTTTCTTTTTAATCCTTGGTTTCTTCCCAGCCCATACAAATTCTGAAGTCTTTCTTTGCCATTTATTAAATTGTTTACTGTCTTTCACAATCGGAATAGTTTGAAACAAATACATTATTCTCAGCAAAATGTTCATCTTAATTGCAGCTATTCTACCAAGCAGTGACAAATTAAGCTTGCTCCATTTTATCATATATTCGTCCATTTTACGCCATAACTTTTCATAATTGTTTTTAAACAAATCAATATTCTTCATTGTTATTTCCACGCCCAAATATTTTACTTTAGGGGTAACTTCACATCCCATTAATCTCTGCAATTCCTTTTGTTTACTTACTTGCATATTTTTACACAGAGTTTTTGACTTTTCTTTATTAACATAAAGTCCCGCCAATTCTCCAAAAGCTTGTATTTTGGCTAACAACAAAGGTGTTACTTGCGTAGAATTTTCATTTATAAACATTATATCATCTGCAAATGCTCTGTATTTATAGCAAAATCCTTTAATTCTTGTTCCTTCAATTTCTTCATCATCTTGTATTTGCATCAATAAGATTTCAAGAGTCATTATAAACAACAATGGTGAAAGCGGACAACCTTGCCTTGTACCTTTGCTGATTATCATTTCTTCTGTGAGATCTGCATTTATACATAACCTTGCAAGTTGTTCAGTATAAATTTCTTTTATCATTCTTATAAAGTTTTCCCCCAACTTTATTTTCTCCAAACATAAAGTCCCAATTCAAATTATCAAAAACTTTCTCTGCATCCGCAAAGAATAATGCAACTTCTTTTTCTGGATGTCTTTCATAATATTCCACAATATTTACAACTGTTCTGATATTGTCTCTTATTTGCCTTTTGGGAAGAAATCCTGCTTGTTCCTCCTTTATAAAATTTATTAAATATTGTTTAAGCTGTTCTGCCAAGATTCTTGCTATTGAAACGGATGAAATAGAGTTGTAAACTGAGCAGCATAAGACCTGTAGATTACATTACTGAAAAGAAATGATCAACATCTAAAACACAATAATTCAATTAAGTGGCCCAGTCCTTCAAAGTACAGAACCAACCCCCATCAAAAGGAAATGTTTTATTAGTGAAATTTTGACAAGGAAAGAGGAAAAGAAGGAGAAGGAGGAGGAGGAGAAGAAAAAGGAGGAGGATGAGAAAAAGGAGAAGGAAAAGAATCTGGACAGTTTTCAAGGGCTGCCCCACAAAGAGCATGTTGCAGTAATCTAATCTAAATTTTACCAGGGCACATACCACAGCTGCAAGGTCTCCCCACCACCACCACCAGGAAGGGCTGCAGCTAGCTATGAGATTCACTAACAAAAAAAGGTAATGATTTTCGGTAGCTCAGATAATATTTTTTTAAAGGATTAGATTAAATTGTGGGATAAAAATTGACGGCCCATAAAATACATGCAGGGATAGAGGGAAAACAAAATATGTTCCCCCTTTAGCCCTCTGCTCCCATTATCCCACTAGCAAATTCTTCACAGTTCCCCACATGAAAAGATTTGTTTTAACAAGAGAGACAGATTCATGAGGGATAGGTCTATCTGTAGCTACTAACCACAATGGACTGCAAACTACATTTGTGATTCACAACTGGGACTTCTGGTTTCTGGGCAATGAATGTAGGCGGCTGCCATTGAAGCTCCAAAAACGCTAAGTTGTTTTATTGGTTTTTAAACAGCATTTACCTCTTCTCTGTCTTTTCAAGCTGCCAATTATTTGTATCAGCTTAACAGCAACATAGTCAAGTCTCCCTGGTCAGCTTTTATTTCTTTGTTTTATAAATAGCTGGTTGCTAGGAATTTACTGGCTTGTTTCCCAGCTGGTGCTCTCAGAGGAATAGCATGTAATTGCATGTAACCTGAGAAGCTGCTAACTTTCTGCCCTGGTTGAAAGAGATTCTATTCTGTGATGCAGCCCTACGGTTTATTATCATCCTGAGCCAAGGAATTAAAGCAGTTACTATTTGCTATTCTATCTTGAGATTAACATGGGTGTGCCCAAGCGTAGAAAAGACCAAGAGGAACCTCTACTCCCCCCTCCCAAGCAAAAGAGAATTGGAGATTTTTACTCTGTACAAATTCCAACCTCAAATCGTTTTGAGATTCTGGCTGATTGCAATGATGATTTAAATAAATTAGCTCTAAATGAACCAGCTTTAGCTATACAAAAAGTCGGTGATCTTCACCCTAAAATTAATAACAGTAGTAAGCCTGATGGGGCAGTGCTGAGCCCTTTAAGCATCACTGAGTGCAACAATTCTAATGATCCATCTGATCTGATCAGCCTTGTTGCTATAACAGTTGAGCACATTTATAACCAACTGAAATGGCTGCATAGCAAAATTGATCATGTCAGTAAGCAGCTCTCTTACTTTGGAAAGAGACTCCAGGAACAGGGTGAGTTGGAATCCTCAAAAAGCCCCTTTTTGGACAGCTATCCCAAGACTGCCTCTCCAGAGCAAGTAACAAAGTCAACAAATTAAAGTCTCTATCTGATGAGCGAGAACAACTTTATAAACTTATCCTCACCCCAAACAAAATCTGTTTAACCATCTGCAACCACAAGGGGAGGTGCCCTTTGTGGAACACTATGCAACTATCCAAAAGACATCTAAGAACTTTATTCCCAGGGAAAATTACCCAGATTGATCTTCATGAGGTAGATTTCTTTGATGCTAGTTCCCAGTCTCAGAGGGTGCTACTATCATTTAGGTCAGCGCAGATTTCTCAGCTTTTGTTGCGATCTAAAAAATACCTTTCATCTAAAGGAATCTTCCCTACTCGTGTCTTCAAGAATGAAATCATTTTACTCCTGATTCATCAAAAGAAATATCCATCATAATAACTCTTTAACAGTTGCAGATAGAACTTGTGACATCTTGAATGTGAACATCTCATCTGCCACAGCCAATTTGTTACCTCAATCTTACCCTCTTAATGAACCTATGGAGGTTTTTTCTGCAACCAACATCTTGGAAGATAACATTAGAGATCAGTTCCAATCTCTCCAGACTTATGATCAACAAGACATTTTAAAAAGATTAGACTTGTTGAAAGAAAGTATCTTATTAAAGCAGAGTGGGCAGCAAAAGAGATCTCCTGAGACTTCTTCTGCTGAGTTGAGAGATCTCCAAGATGTGCCTTTGATCGATCTAGATCAACAACAAGATCCACCTCATTTTTCAATCTCCATTCACCTTCCTTTAATAAACTCGAATCTTGATAATACGATACCTACTCTTCCATCTGAGACTCCATCAACCATCTACCCTCAACCTGAAACCAGGCGGCCCTCGGAAAGGCTGGTCATTGCTTAGATCCATCCATCGCCCACCACGTTTATGGATAATTCCATCAATCCTAAGGATAAACTCATCTGGCCAAGCCTTTGTGAACTTAGCAAAAATATTTCTAGAGGCATTGAAAATGAAGGTATGATTTTTACTTCTTCCTGTTCGTCAAACCAATTATTCCAAGATGACTGAGATCTTGTTCATTGTCTTCAATTCCAAATACTTCTCTATTATCGGATATTAAGATCATCTCGTGGAACGTGGCTGGTTGGTGGAATAAAACCAAAGACACAGAATTCATTAGTTACCTTAAGAACTTTGATGTCATCTTACTTCAAGAGACTTGGTCCCAAAGTCCGATCTACCTTGAAGGCTATAAGCCCTATTCGCTACCAAAGAACTGACTCAAGAGGTCGTTTTCAAATGGGTTTGTCTATATTTGTGTCTCTTCTTTATAATGTTGTATGCATCTCCTTACAGGCTGGAAGCGCTATAGAACAAGCTATCAAGTTTGTTTATGGGAATCTTTCTGTGATTTTGGTAAACATATATATATCCCTTCTGCCCTAGATAAATCAGCCCTCTTACATCATTGGGAATGTCTGAATATAATTATGAATGAACTGGAAACCAAATTTCCCTCCACTGAAAGAATAATAGCAGGGGATTTTAATGCAAGAGTTGGCAATGATGAAAGAATCTTTTTTAAGGCCCTTAACCTCAATTTAGATGCTACCTTACCACCTTTTTTTTCCTATAGGAGGCAAGCTAAAGATAGCTCTTCAAACTTGGCAGGCATTTGCTTTGCCAAATTCTGTATCCAACACTATAGGGTCTGGCTAAATGGTCTGGAAAGGTTTTCTCATTCTGGGGATTTTACATTCATTTCTAAGAAGGGTTGCAGCACAATTGATTACATTACTGTCCCTCCCTCACTAGAATCTTATATAAAAGATTTCTGTATAGGTGATCTCATTATCAGTGATCATCTTCCACTTATTTTGACCCTCCATGCAGAGTTTTCCCCTGACTTTTTCCTTATTTCCTCTCTACACTTGGTGGATTCTACATTCTTACCAAAAATCTGCTGGAATCATCAGACAAAACGAGAAGCTCAGTTACTTTTAAACTCTCATTCCCTTTCGAATCTTAGAAGTGTTTTAACTAATGTAACTAATCCTTCAGTGCTAATAACAGCCTATGATTCCCTAGTATCTAACATTCTTAGTTCATTAAATGCTAGACCTAAAAATGTAAAAAGGGAAAGAAACATGAAATCTCTGCAGCCCTGGTTTGATAAAGAATGTAGAGCCGTTAAAACTCTGTTGCGTAATACCTATAGATGTTACCGTGACTCAGGGGCTTTATCCTTACCACCAGAGTATTTTGATCTTCAAAATCAGTTGTCTCAGGTTATCATAAACAAAAAGAATGACTATGCTAAACTTCAATGGGAGAAGCTATTCCAGGCCATAATCTTAAAGAACTCTAAAAAATTCTGGTCTATTGTATCAGGTGCCCATAGAGTTGATGCCTCTTCTATGTCTGCTATCTCACCCAACGTCTGGTGCCAATATTTATTTTCTATTTTCTCCCAAAGTACTTTATACACTTCTGGACCTTTTGAACTATCTCAGGTAGATCTTCTGGAGTGGCCCTCTGTGCCTTCTGATGAAGTAAAACTAATTTCGCAATTGAAATTAGGCAAAGCAGCAAGCCCTGATTAGATTCAGATTGGTGGGCTACTCTGCTCGCATCCCTCTTAACAAGTATTGACAGAACAGGCATAATTCCTAAAGCCTGGCTCAACTCAATAGTGGTCCCAATTTATAAAAAAGGAGATCCTGCCACCTCAAATAATTACAGACCGATTAGTCTCCTATCTACCATTGCCACAATGGTATGACATGAGAAAAAATTCTTGGTCCGGAACCTTTTGCCTTTACAAAATCTTGGGATTTTGTAAAGGCAAAACTACTCTTGATCATTGTAATACCTTGTCTCACCTAATTTCCAAATACACTATTAGGAAAAAGATGAAATTGTATGTAGCCTTTTTAGTCTTAAAGGGAGCATTTGATTCAATTGACAGGGACCTGTTTTGGGCTAAACTTGAACAAACAAGTATTGATAAAAGACTTCTCATGCGTATTAAAAATTATATACGGTACTTCTAATTTTTGTCAGGTCAAATGCTCTTCATCAGGCAATCTTATGCCAAAAATCCCATTAAACAAAGGGGTTAAACAAGGCTATGTGTTGGCCCCTTTTCTGTTTAACCTCTTTCTTAATGACCTTGCTCCCTTTTTGTCAGATAGCGATCATCATAGTCCTAAACTCGGTGCCAGACATGTTCCCTTACTTTTATACGTGGACGATACAGTTTTACTATCTTGTTCCAGAATTGGATTAAAACGCTTGCTTGCCCATTGTATCACTTGTGGGGGAGGAAGATAAAGGAGATTGTGAGCCACTCTGAGACTCTAAGTGGAAGATGGAATATAAATCCAATGTCTTCTTCACATTGCAAATTTACGTTGGTTGCTAGAGAACTGCAGAAGCAAATCAGCTTGGTTTTCATAGGTTACAGCAAAGCTTGTGACTGTGTGGATCACAAAAAGCTGTGGTTGGTTTTAAAGGAAATGGGTGTGCCACAGCATTTGATTGTTTTAATGCACAATCTATACTCTGGACAAAAGGCCACAGTTAGGACAGAATATGGAGGATCAGAATGGTTTCCAAGTGGCAAAGGTGTCAAGCAAGGATGCATTTTATCTCACTATCTTTTCAAAAAGTATGCAGAACACAGCATAAGGAAAACTGGATTAGATTGGATGTAGATGGAATGAAAACTGGTGGAAGGAAATTAACAGTTTGAGATACACAGATGACATCACATTATTGGCAGAAAACAGTGAGGACTTGATATGATTCCTGAGGAACGTGAAAGCAGAAAGTGCCAAAGCAGGATTGCAGCTGAACATCAAGAAGAAGAAAATAACGACTACAGGGGAACTACCAGTAGTTGTTAATATTACCAGAAGTCATTATACCAGAGCCAGTTTGGTGTAGTGGTTAAGTGTGTGGACTCTTATCTGGGAGAACCAGGTTTGATTTCCCACTCCTCCACTTGCAGCTGCTGGAATGGCCTTGGGTCAGCCGTAGCTCTCACAGAGGTTGTCCTTGAAAAGGCAGCTGCTGTGAGAGCCCTCTCAGCCCCACCCACCTCACAGGGTGTCTGTTCTGGGTGAGGAAGATAAAGGAGATTGTGAGCCGTTCTGAGACTCTGAGATTTGGAATGGAGGGCGGGATATAAATCCAATATCTCCTTCTACACAACTTTAAGGTTGAGGACGAAGACATTGAGGCTGTTCATGATTTTCTGTTCTTTGGTTCCATCATCAAGCAAAAGGGAGCCTGCACCCAAGAAGTCAGAAGAAAATTGAAAGTGATGGGGAGCCACGAAGGAGCTTTAAAAGATCCTTAAGGGTAAGGAGGTGTTGCTGGCAACCAAGATCAAGTTACTTCGTGCCATAATATTCCCCATTACAAGTTGAACGATGAAAAAAGCTGACAGGGAGAAAGTAGATTTCTTTGAAATGTGGTGTTGGAGGAGAGTTTCATGGATAGGATGGACCTCCAAAAAGACAAATGAGTGAGTCTTAGATCAAATCAAGCTTGAACTCTTCCTAAAAGCTTAAATGGCTAAACTAAGGCTACTGAATTTTGGTCACCTTATGAGAAGAGAAGAGTCACTGGAAAAGTCAATCATGCAAGGAAAAGTTGAAGGCAGCAGGAAGAGATGGAGTGACTCAATAAAAGAAGCCACGGCCCTCAGTTTGCAAGACCTGAGAATGGCTGCTAACCAGTGTTCCCTGTAAGCTGAGTTAGTGTGAGCTAGCTCACAGGTTTTTAGCCTCAGCCTCACAGATTGTTGTGTTAGCTAGGGGAGGATGGCCCCAGAGCAAACTAATTGGTGCAGTCGCTCACAACTTTAATGCCAGCAGCTCACGAAGCAGACATTTTGCTCACAAGACTCCACAGCTCAGAGGGAGTATTGCTGCTAACAGGACATTTTAGAGAATGTTGATTCATAGGGTCACCTAAGTCAAAATTGATTTGACGGCACATCACACACAGTAAAATTACCGCTTTTGTAAAAGGAACTGGATCTCTTTGGGGAGAAGAAAATAATAGAAGTACAGGGTAAAAAAACCTGGGTTCAGTGTTGTAAACTGGGGTTCAAAGTGGGATCTTGGTTCTGAAAAGCTAAAAGTCCACTAGTGTTAAGACCTGTGGATATCAGAAATATGACCTTTTCCCCCCAATGAGTTTTGGGCAGTGGTGAACTTGGAATATCACCCTTGGAGGTGATAATTGGACCTTGCAAATGTAGAAATGTTTGTGTCATCCATTTGCTGAAGTTCTTTTTAATTTTCCCAGTGAGCCAGACAGTATTTCTTTATAGATCCAGGTGGGCAGCCATATTGGTCTAAAACAATGGAACAAAGTTGGAGTTCAGTAACCCCTTTAAGAAGAAGAAGGAGACTGCAGATTTATACCCCACCCTTCTCTCTGAATCAGAGAGCGGCTTACCATTTCCTATATTTTCTCCCCCCACAACAGACACCCTGTGAGATGGGTCGGGCTGAGAGGGCTCTCACAGCAGATGCCCTTTCAAGGACAACTCCTGTGAGAGCTATGGCTAAACCAAGGTCATTCCAGCAGCTGTAAGTGGAGGAGTGGGGAATCAAACCCGGTTCTCCCAAATAAAAGTCTGCATACTTAACCACTACACCAAACTGGCTCTCATGCTGAATAAATCTTACATTCTGAATAAATCTTTGTTGGTCTTAAAGGTGCTACTGGACTCCAGCTTTGTTCTAATATTTCTTTATGTTCAAGCACTAATAGAATATCAGAGCTTTTTCCTTGCCACAAGATGGCTCCCGAGACTTAGGAAAGCAAACTGAGAAAGCTATCCAAGTGCTGAAGCGGGGTGAAGCGGGGCAATATTCGTAATTCTTCAGCTGATGCAGATTTCACAGCAGGCTTCAAAATGCAGCTAGGGTGTTTTCACATGTGAAGTTTACAGATAATTTGGAGATATTTGCTTAGGCAAAACATCCCAAACATTTTGAGAGAAGCCAAAATAAAGCTTGTGTATTGTTAGCCCTTACAAAAGTGGCAACACAGTATAGCAGAAAACAACAACAACTGTGTACAAAACACACAAACACACAACTGTGTACAAAACACACACAAAGTAATTTGTATTTGTCCATGTTTGTTTTCAACAATACCAAATACACAGTATACCAAAATATTCCACAAAAGGAAAGGATCCACAGTATTTCAATGTCCAGAGAATATCCAGTGCTTCTCATTTCTTGTTCCTGTGTATCCATAGCAGCATTTCAAGGGGTGAGGGTTATATTCCTGGATTCCTGTCCAAAAGTGGTTCATGTCTGCATAGAGACACTAGTGCCATTATCCCAGATACAGGACTAGACTGGGATGTTCAAATGGCCCTGGAGCAGATTGATCTAAGGGCCCCCCTTGATGTCTGGCTTGAACATGGTCACCCATCGGCAACGGTTGCAGTCCAAGTCCAGGTTGAGTGGACCCTCTGGCTCTGTCTATGTCACTTGTCTTAGCTTGTTCATGTCCATCAGTGACCTTCCAAGATACTGGACTAGTGTGATTAGGGTTGTCAGCTCTGGGCTGGGAAATTCCTGGAAATTTGGGAATGGAGCCTGGTGAAGGCCAAGTTTGTGGAGGAGAAGGATCTCAGCAAGGTGTAATGACACAGAGTCCACCCTGAAAAGCAGCCATTATCTCCAGAAGAAGTGATCTCGACCATCTGGAGCGCAGTTGTAATTCTGAGTGATCTCCAGCCCTCACCTGGAGATTGGCAACAATGGTTCCCCAAGAGGAAATGGCTGTTTTGGAGGGGTGAAGTCCATGGTGTCTGAGGTCCCACCCCTCCTCAAACCCCACCTTCTCCAGGCTCCACCTCTCAAATCTCCAGGAATTTCCCAATCTGAGTTGGCAACTCTATCTCCTTCTCAGCGAATCATTAACCTACCTTGATCTGCCTCTCTGACTTCAGCTTTCCATCTCATCCACACTCCCTGGAGCCTCTGCCTAGGAAACGTACACTCTTTCTCCACAGTGAGGACTAAAGCAGTTTACATCATTCTCCTCTTCCCTTGTTGGTCTGCAGAACAACCCTGTGAGGTAAGTTAGGCTGAAAGTTTGTGACTGGTTCAAAATCACCCAGTTAAGACTTCCGGGGTTGAAAAATGGCGAGCTGAACTGCTTCTCAGAAGGGGAGCAGGCAGGAACTTCTGTTCGGGATAGTGAAAGGCAATCTAATGCCTACTGCCTACTTATCTCAGTCAGAGATCAGTCCAAGATATGCACAGGGAACTTTGAGGAGATTTATTTTGGCTAAAAGGGAGTCCCGGGGGGGGGGGGCTCCTTTGAGGCTTTGAAGAGTCTCTGGAGACGAGTTGCATTTTCATCATCTGCAGAGGTTTCCAGAGTCATTTATTTGACTTAACCTCAACAGGATCCTAATCTTCTTTGATTCTATTAAACATCTAAAGCTATGCAAGACCAGTGTTGATCTGGATAACTACAGAAAAGGTACAGATTGCTATCTTTCATTCCGGGACTAATTAAAATTAAACAAAAAAAATCAGAAGGTGGGAAATTGAAATCTAGAAAGCTTAGAAGAAGAAGGGGAGAAGGGGCGAAATTTGGACTGTGTAAAATTAAAGGACAGTGTTAAAAAGTGAGAAGGAATTTATTGTTTGGTCTACTTGCGGTTTCTGAGAAAAAGCCCCATCATCATAGAATTGCAGCCTCCACAGACGACACAGGAAATATGTCAAGTATCATGAGATCTCTCTACCAGCGAAAACGGGATTTGGTGGCAAGCAAAGCAGGAAGTATTGGGTGGAAAAGAAAAATCATTGAAGCAGCCAGCCTACTCTAGGACTGAAATATCATAGAAAAACATCAGTGGACATTGCAAGGAGGTCAAAGTTTAAATAATTATTTTGGAAGTGTTCGGGACATTAAAAATTGGTGGAGCTGGTAGAGGTGATGACTATAAGGTAAATATTATTGGGCATTATTGCTAAAAACTACTTTAGAAGCCTCTAGAGGAAAAGAAAAAAAATTTAAAGAGAGGCAGAAAGTCGCAACCGCCATTTTGGAAAAAATAAAAACTTTAAAAATAAATATCTGAGCCCAGGAGGCTCTGAGGATGGCGAAATTAGGCTCATTGAAGAAAGCAAGTTCTATTCTTTTAAACTTGATAGTCGAAATTCAATTTGGTGAGGTCAATATTTTTAGTATTTTTACATGTCAGACCATAAGCAAACCCGTGCAAGGACTGCTTCATTGGAGAAAATGCAGGAGCAATTAGATGCAATAGAAGCTAGGATGATGAAAGGGATGAAGGAGATGATAACTGCTTCCAAAAAGAAAATTAGAAAGGATATTGAAGAGCTAAAAAAAGATATAGAGGATCTCAGACATGAGACTGTGGTAACATCAAAGAAAGTGCAAGAGGTGGAAGGGAGAGTGAAAGTACATGATTCCACCTTGCAAAAAATACAAGAAAACGTGGCAATACATGACTGCAAATTGATGGAGACTCAGATACGTCTGAGAGGAGTACCTGAGGATGAAGAAACTGACCTGAAAGAATATATAATAAAAAATAATTGCAGAATTTTTGGAGGAAGATCTTGAAGGGTCTAGAAATATGAATGACTATATGTATAGAGTGAACTCACTTTATGCCAAAAAAAATAATCTTCCAAGAGATGTGGTTATAAGATATATGACAAAAGAAATGGTGGGAAAGATCATGAATAAAAATTTTGAGAAAACACTGACAGTGGGAGGCAGCAGAGTAAGAATCATGAAGGAGTTGCCAAGACAAGTGAAAAATGACAGAAGAGCATATAAGAAATTGACAGAAAAATTACAGGGCAATGAAATGAGGTATAGATGGATAATACCTGAAGGTCTGAGTTTTGAATTTCAAGGGAGAAGGATTACAATTACAAATACACTGCAAAGATTTTGTGAAGAACATAAAGAATTTGCACCATGATGGATTATAAATTATTTTCTTGGAATGTAAATGGACTAAATTCACCACAAAAAAGAAAGGCAACGTTTCATTGGATTAAAAAGCAAAATTATAATATAGTTTGTCTGCAAGAAGTACATATTAAACAAAAGGATTACAAATTTTTATGGAATAAGCATTTGGGACTAGAATTTAATTCATTGGCTGAACAGAAGAAAAGGGGAGTGATTTTTTATATTAAACAAGAATTGGATCCGAAATTATTGTTTAAAGATAAAGATGGGAGATTTATAGTGACGGAAATAAGATTAAATGCAAAAAAAACCCATTATTGGGACTGTATGCACCAAATGGAGCAAAAGATGTTTTTTTTAAAGACATTATACAACAATTTGATGAAGTGACATATGATCAAGTTTTGATAATGGAGGATTTTAATGGAACAATTAAGAATGCATTGGATAGGTCCAGGATAAAAAATAATAAGGAAGGGAAATTGCCAAAGTCTTTTTTTGAATTGGTTAAACAAGAAAATCTGGAAGATATATGGAGGAAATTCAATCCTTAAGTGTGGGACAATACCTTCTTTTCAGCAAGACATAATACTTTTTTCTAGAATTGACATGTTGTGAGGTACTAAAGACTTAGGTCTTATTACAAAGAAAACAGAGATTCTACCTAAAATAGGAGCTGATCATAACCCAATATTGCGGGCTACAAAATTGTTTAAAAAGTCGAGAAGATGGAGAGTAAATGAAGATTTACTACAAAATAAAGAAATAGTGACATCTCTAGAACATGAAACTAAAGCTTTATTCCAAATAAACGATAAAGAAGACATAAAATTTCAAACAGTTTGGGATACTTATAAAGCAGTAATGAGAGGAATATTGATTACATTGAATAATAAAGACAAAAGAGCAAAAGAAAAACAGATGCTGGATATTCAAAATGAAATAAAGAAAAAAGAAGGGGAACTGAGAAAGAGGCCAGGGGAAAAAAATTATGAGGGAGATTACAATATTACAAACACAAATGAGACATTTGCTAAATAAAGAATTGGAATGGAATTTGAAAAGATTACAACAGAAATCTTTTGAGGGAGCAAATAAACCTGGAAAGAATTTGGCCTGGCAACTGAAAAAAAAAAGAAAGTAAAATCATTAATAACATTTTGGTTGATGGGAGAGAGTTTGTAGATCAAGAAGGGGAAAAAAGAGAATTTTTCAAGTACTATGCCAAATTATTTAAAGGTGTTAAAGTAAAGAAAGAAAAGATGGAAGCGTATCTACAAAATATTAAAATAACACCCTTAACAGAAAGCATGGAAAAAGTCTTGAATGATCCAATTGAGAAAATAGAAATTGAAGCAGCAATTAATGCAATGAAAAATGGAAAGGCACCTGGGCCAGATGGATATACAGCTAAATTTTTTAAAACCTTCAAAGAGGAATTAATACGAAACTTCAGAAATTGATGAACATTATAAGAATAAAGGGGAAAATACCAAATACATGGAAGGAAGCTGTTATTTCGTTGATTCCAAAAGAAGATAAAGATGTCACGAATGAAAAAATTACAGACCAATTTCATTATTAAACAACGACTATAAAATATATACAAGAATCTTGGCAGAACAGCTTAAACAATATTTAATACATTTTATAAAGGAGGAACAAGCGGGATTTCTTCCCAAAAGGCAAATAAGAGACAATATCAGAACAGTTGTAAATATTGTGGAATATTATGAAAGACATCCAGAAAAAGAAGTTGCATTATTCTTTGCGGATGAAGAGGAAGCATTTGATAATTTAAATTGGGACTTTATGTTTGCAGTAATGGAGAAAATGAAATTGGGGGAAAACTTTATAAGAATGATAAAAGCAATATATACTGAACAACGTGCAAGGTTATGCATAAATGCAGATCTTACAGAAGATATGATAATTAGCAACGGTACAAGACAAGGCTGTCCACTTTCCCCATTGTTGTTTATAATGACTCTTGAAATTCTATTGATGCAAATCCAAGAAGACAAAAAAATAGAAGGATTAAAAGTAAAAGGATTTACTTATAAATATAGGGCATTTGCAGATGATATAATGTTTATAAATGAAAATCCCATACAAGTAACACCTTTGTTGCTAGTTAAAATACAAGAATATGGAGCAATGGCGGGACTTTATATTAATAAAGGAAAATCAAAACTTCTATATAAAAATATGCAAGTAAGTAAACAAAAAGAACTGCAGAAGCTAACGGGATGTGAAGTTACCTTTAAGGTAAAATATTTGGGTGTGGCGATAACAATGAAAAATATTGACTTGTTTAAAAACAACTATGAGAAGCTATGGCATAAAATGGATGAAGACATGATAAAATGGAACAAACTTAATTTGTCATTGCTTGGCAGAACAGCTGCAATAAAAATGAACATTTTACCAAGAATAATGTATTTGTTTCAAACTATTCCGATTGTGAAAGATAGCAAACAATTTAATAAATGGCAAAGGAAAATTTCAGAGTTTGTGGGCTGGGAAGAAACCAAGGATTAAAATGAAAATTTTAACAGATGCAAAAGAAAGAGGAGAATTCCAATTACCAGACTTAAAATTATACCATGAAGCAGTATGTTTAGTGTGGATAAAAGAATGGGTGATGTTATTAAATTAAAAACTCTTAGCGTTGGAAGGTCATGGAAATAAATTTGGCTGGCACGCTTATATGTATTATGGGAAAAAAAGATGGATGGCTTTTTTTCTCACCATTATATAAGAAACAATTTGTTAAACACGTGGATGAAATATAAGAAATATGGAGATGAGAGAAAGCCGTTATGGATAATGCCAGCAGCAGTACTAAAAATATCAGCTGAGACGGGTGAAGAAAAGTGGTTGTCATATAATCAACTATTAAAAATACAAAGTGGTAAAATAGAATTGAAAATTGCTGAAGAGCTGAATAACAAATATGATTGGTTCCAAATGCAACAAATAAAGAGCTTGGTGGAAAATGATTTTAAAACTGAAGGAATAAGAAAAGAGTAAACAGAAATGGAAAAAGTTCTGCTTGGAGATAATGAAAAATTAATTTCAAAACTATATAAATTACTTTTAAAATGGTCTACAGAAGATGAAGTAGTAAAATCTCAAATGATTAAGTGGGCAATTAATGTAAATAAAGAAATACAGATGGAAACTTGGGAATATTTGTGAAAGAACTCTATAAAACTTTCGACATGTCATAGTATTAAAGAGAACTGTTTTAAAATGATGTATAGATGGTTTATGACTCCTAAAAAGTTGGCAAAGATGAACAATAAGATGCCAGACAGATGTTGGAAATGTAAAAAACATGAAGGTTCTTTCTATCATATGTGGTGGACTTGTGAAAGAGCAAAACAGTATTGGCAGATGATTCAAGAAGAAATTTCTAAGATCTTGGGATATGAATTTAAGAAAGTTGCAGAAACTTTTCTGTTGGGATTACAAATGGAAAAATTTCCAAAAGAAGACAGAACTATAATTTGGTACTTGCTTTCAGCTGCTAGGACATTGTATGCGCAGTTGTGGAAGCAAGAAAAAATACCAGAGAAATGGGATTGGATTGTAAAAGTTATGAAATCTAGTGAAATGGACAAATTAACAAGAACTTTAAAAGACTATGATCTAGAAGATTTTAAGACGGAGTGGAAAAAGTTTAGAAGATATGTAGAAAAAGAGTGGACATATGTAGAAAAAGAGTAAAAGGACATGGGCGATTTTTGATAATGATTAAGTAACAGAAGGAAGAAGGATACTTAATTTTTGTTTTTATTCGTTAAGGGTACCTTTAAATAGTAGTATTTTAAGTAAATAACACCGGCAGGGGTCAAGTAATAGGGAGAGGGGTGGTTGGAAAGTAATATATGGGATAGATAAAAAGAAGTTATTAATGATTCAAGAAATGGATATTGTTACCATATGTTACTAAATAAAATTGTTTAAATTGAAAAAAAAAATCACCCAGTTAACTTCCATAGCAAGGACCTGGGTCTGGCAGACATTGGTCTGAAGTGCTAATTGCAATACCACACTGGCTGTCCTAGCAGGACTGCTGCTGAATAGGAAGAAGAAGAAGATGATTTTGGATTTGTATCCCGCCCTATACTCTGAATCTCAGAGCGGTCACAATCTCCTCTACCTTCCCCCCACACACACACAACAAACACCCTATGAGGTAGGTGGGGCTGAGAGTGCTTTTATAGCAGCTGCCCTTTCAAGGACAGCTTCTATGAAAGCTATGGCTGACCCAAGGCCATCTCAGCAGGTGCAAGTGGAGGAGCAGGGAATCAAACCCAGTTCTCCCAGATAAGAGTCCGCGCACTTAACCACTACACCAAACTGGCTCTCACATTAGCAACCAAAGTGAAACAAAGATAAGGGTGGCAGAGATACAAAGCAACGCTTCTGTTTATAAATTAGTCTCAATTGTGCTTCTGAAAGCTGACACAAATGAAGTTACTCTAACACAAAAATACAACTAGCCTTATCAAAATATATTTATAGCAAACGAAAGAAACATCAGCAGCAGAAGAACCAAACATATTTTTTTAAAAGTCCCCAGAGGCAATGTCCTTTTTCTTAAGTCAATTGCATAGAGGGTGCAGGTTCAATCTCCCGTGAAGCAAATAGAATTAAGAACCACCTTAAGAACGCCAAGGGGAACAGGTGAACATCAGCTGGTCAATGTAGATTCTTAGACGTGCAGGAAATTTCTATTTTTACTGCATAAGAGTTAAACAAGACATTCAAAAATTCGGAACCCATTTTCATCTTCCAGGCTTTCTCTAAGTTCCAATCATGACAAGGCACTTCTCACTAAGATCCATAGCTTCAGCTTTTTACAGTTCCACATAGGTTACTAACAGGAGTAAGCAACTAGGCCTAGTGAAGCCATGCCAGTCACATGGCATCAAGTCACCCAGAGGGTGCTGCCAGGTCTAGGGTAGCCAACCTCCAAGTGGATATATAGGAGAACACTCCGTGAAAGCTTTAACTAATATATATTGAAAACAATATTTTAAACAATATTTTAAATCGCAATATTTCCACATTAATTTGAAATTATTTCACGGCCCATTTTACAATATACAATGTTTTTCTTCATTTGTAGGACTTCCTGAAGTCCAATCCACCAATGCAGGTGTGATTGTAGTTCCCAAACTGGTGTGGCTGCAACTGGACTGCTGCTTCTGTCCACTTTCAGAGAATCCTTCTTCAGGCAGCTCACCAAGGGATAGTTTCAATTTGGCTCTGCTCTGCTTATCTCCAGGAATCAAGCATGGCTCCACATCTCTCCCTGTCCTTAGCTTCCTTTGAAAGGGCTCATACCCATGAGCTCTCTGGTTTCACAACCTCCAAGTGGAGCCTGAAGATCTCCTGGTATCACAACTGAACTCCAGTCAATCGATCTCTCTCCCCCTGGAGAAAATAACTGCTTTGGAGAATGGATTCTATGGCATTATATTCAGCTGCAGCCTCTCCCCTCCCCAAACCCTGCCCTCCTCAAACTTCATCACAAATTCTCTAGGAATTTCCCACCAACCTGGAACTGGCAGCTCTAGTCAGGACTAGCCCCAATGAGTTCCCTGGAAATGGCCTCCTCCCCCTACCTTTTACTTCGACAACCAAGCTTGGTTTTCTTTTAGTGACAGAAGCAAACTTGGTTGCCTAGCAGCTTCCCAGTGGCCCAATCCTTGTGTATCCTGGGGTCAGCAGTGGGCAGGGAAGAGGAGCAGACCCAGCCAATGGCACACAAGTACTCTTGAGTGGTGGTTGATGGGCCAATGACTGATTGAGCACACACCACAGCCAATGAGAGAAAGTGCCAATACACTATGGCTTTTATATATATAAAGGATATTTTCTGATTTGAAAGTTGTCGGATGCTTTGGGTTCCCCATTGGAGAAGGAAAAAAGGTTACAAAATTGTTAAATAAATCAAATAAATAAGTAGCCAGCAGGACACACACCTTTGAAGAAGTAAGTCCAAGTAATAAATACATAACAAAGCACAACAACATAGAATCTTAGAATCCAAAAACAAAGCAGAGTTGTTTGGAACAAAGTTAAATTGACAGACTGAGGGCTCTCTCAAACCTGTAGTTACTTGAAGGTGCAAAAGAATCAAACACCATAAAGAGAATTTTCATATTCCCTCAAAATTAATTATCTCAGACACAGTGGGTTGGATCCAGTGGTTCCCTTTTGCTACGAACGATCTTCTGTTGAAGGAAGACCCCTTGAATTCTTCAATCAATGTTTTGCACCATCCAAGCCACCAGGGGTCACAGTTGTGCCGAAAAAAATAAAGCTGTAAACCTCAACCAGTCCCTCATCTTAAAGTCAAAAAGTTTTGCAAACCGGCTGGCTTGAAAACTAATTTTGTGTGGGATTGGTTTGTGCCGTTTCAGCAATTCCAGCAGTAAGAGAAGGAATTTATATGACAAAAAGAGTGTTTTTCTGTAAACACCTGCACTCCACACTCTCTGGAGGATTATATATACATGGCAGGCCTCTGCTTACAAGAGGATCAAAATCTCTGGCGCATTTTGAAAGTTTCACAGAAAGGAAAAACCGCAATACTGCTTACTATGTTAACAGATTTCTCCATTGCAATGTAGATCAAAGGAACTTCTGCTCCTGAAACCTGACCAGTAGGAATCAATCATCTCCAAATATTTACACATTAATATATTCCCTTATATGACTTGGGAGGCTATGCTGGTCCATAACACAATTCTAAGCGAAGGTCACATGATCCCTTATATTATGACAAATCCAAAAAACCACAGCAGAATGCACAAGTGCTCGAGTGCCCCAGCTTCAGATCTCTCCATTCAAAGCAAGGAAGGAGAAAAAAAGACCACGATTATTTTATAACCCCTATGATCTGAGACGGATCGTTCTGCTGACTTCAAACAAAAAGAAGTCCATTTAGTTCTATGAGTGCTAAATGCATCATGAAGTCACAATGGACTCATTACAACTCCTTGAGAGAGAAGCCTGTGGGATGGCTTTCTGGCTGCGATCACACACACACACACACACACAATAATGCACTTTCGATCCACTTTCAATGCACTTTCCAACTGGATTTTACCAATCCACACTGTAAAAACCAGTCGGAAACTGCACTGAAAGTGGATTGAAAGTGCATTATTTAGACTGTGTGTGTGGAAATCTGAACCTGGGTCTCACAGGTTCAGAGTGTCCCCTAATCCATCACTCTGGGTGTTTTTCAATTCAGTTTGGTCCAGAGTTTTAGAGTCTTCAAATCGCCTGCCACCGTTCTGCTTTAATTATCATCCTTTTACATTGGTGGATTTGCTCTGCTCATTTTGCGTAGTCAAACTTCTATATTTCTTGCTGAAAGCGTTTCAATTGGGGGGGGGCTGTCTCTGATCAGAGGGCAGACGGAATGCCAGTGCTTAGTTCAATGTATGCGATTGCTTGGAAATCGTGTCAACACTGCAAAAGCAATACAAATTTAAATTACATGATGCGGCAAGCAATGATATGTAAAAATTCCAAGTGCTGTCAGTTCTCATGCAAATTACTGCACCTTGTGGCTTTTGGAGGAGTCTTTTAAAATGCATGAAAACTTCAACAATACAAGTTTGAAACACCTGTAGAGAAATGACCGGATCAAAACTAGTTCTGAGAAAAACGTTGCTGCAGCAGCTCCAGAACTCATCTCACTGAAACAAATGTAGATGCTTCGGGCAGCAACTATGCAAAACAGTTGTGAAAACGTTAAGTAATGTAAAAGGTGAGTTTCCAATGTGGTGATAAAGAGTCACAAACTGTCAGCGTAAGAACACCCTCTGGCTACTACAAAATGCTGGCTTCAGGGGTTTCCAGGGAAGAGATGAGCAGAGATAGTTTGCCATTACCTTCCTCTACATAGCCACCGTCCCTTCCTTGCTGGTACTTGTTGGGGAAGGGACGGTGGCTCAGTGGTACAGCATCTGCTTGGTAAGCAGAAGGTCCCAGTTTTAATCCCTGGCAACTCCAACTTAAAAGGGTCCAGGCAAGTAGGCATGAAAAAACCTCAGCTTGAGACCCCGGAGAGCCGCTGCCAGTCTGAGTAGACAATACTGACTTTGATGGACCGAGGGTCTGATTCAGTAGAAGGCAGTTTCATATGTTGATATGTTGGATATTGTATGTATGCAATAGGATCTGGGAGATAAAGGGTTAAGAGAATTCTCTCACTTGGGTACACTGTTGGCTCCACCCTCTCATTGATTAGATGTTGAGCCTCTTTGGCCATTGCTTGCCTTCTGTTTCATCGTATATAGCAGGGGTGGCCAATGGTAGCTCTCCAGATGTTTTTTTGCCTACAACTCCCATCAGCCCCAGCCAGCATGGCCAATGGCTGGGGCTGATGGGAGTTGTAGGCAAAAAACATCTGGAGAGCTACCGTTGGCTACCCCTGGAGAGCCAGTTTGGTGTAGTGGTTAAGTGCGCGGACTCTTATCTGGGAGAACTGGGTTTGATTCCCCACTCCTTCACTTGCACCTGCTAGGATGGCTTGGGTCAGCCATAGCTCTGGCAGAGGTTGTCCTTGAAAGGGCAGCTGCTGTGAGAGCCCTCTCCAGCCCCACCCACCTCACAAGGTGTCTGTTGTGGGGGAGGAAGGTAAAGGAGATTGTGAGCCGCTCTGAGACTCTTCGGAGTGGAGGGCGGGATATAAATCCTATATCTTCTTCTTCTTCTTCTTTGGTATATAGAACCTCTCTTCTATCTTTCCTGGGCTTGGGGTTGTAGCAAGTTAACCTGTCTGAAGTTAATCTGTTCACAATAAGTTAAATGTACCAACATGAATATGTCATGTAAGACGTGCTTCTATTTTTGTAAGTGAGATTTCTTTCTCTTCTTACTTTTGGAGCCCAGTCATCTTTGTAATTGGTTTGAACAGCATTTTCCCCTTAACCGGGAAAAGTGGAGGACGGATACCGAAATAAAAATTCTGTACTTCCAAGGCAAATGATTTTTTTTTTATTTAACGCAATAGTACTAACTGACCTTGCTTAGCTACCAAACTCTGAAAAGATCAGGCTACTTTGCATTATCGAGTTGCAACCAACTCATGGGGATCCCATCCAACAAACTCACAGGGATCCCATCAAGGCAAGAGAAGAGTGGAGATGGTTCGCTGTTGCCTTCTTCTACATAGCAGCTCCAGGCTTCTTTGGTGATCTCCCATCCAAGTACTGACTACAGTCAACCCTGCTTAGCTTCCGACGAGATTGGACTTGCATGGATTATCATCCTGCTTCTATAAGTGCTACCAAGCAATATATATAGCAGGGGTGGTCAAACTTTCTTAACATAAGAGCCATGTAGAATAAACTTCAGATGTCTGAGAGCCACAAGACATGTACATCAGATGTTTGAAAGCCGGAAGGAAGGAAGGAAGGAAGGGAGAAAGGGAGAAAGGGAGAAAGGGAGAAAGGGAGAAAGGGAGAAAGGGAGAAAGGGAGAAAGGGAGAAAGGGAGAAAGGGAGAAAGGGAGAAAGGGAGAAAGAGAGAAAGAGAGAAAGAGAGAAAGAGAGAAAGAGAGAAAGAGAGAAAGAGAGAAAGAGAGAAAGAGAGAAAGAAAGAAAGAAAGAAAGAAAGAAAGAAAGAAAGAAAGAAAGAAAGAAAGAAAGAAAGAAAGAAAGAAAGAAAGAAAGAAAGAAAGAAAGAAAGAGGAATGGAGAGGAAGCAACTTTAATTACATTCTTCAAGCTGCTTGCTGGTTTGGCTTGGAAAATGACTTAAAGAGAAAAACACCTTTTCCAAGTTGGCTGATGAGGCAGTGGGAGCCACACAATATGTGTGAAAGAGCCACATGTGGCTCCCCTTCCACAGTTTGGCCACCTCTGATATATAGATATGCCAGCAAGCCTGGGGCAAAATGTAAAGAGGGCAAGTATTTGAAAATCAATACCTGCAGCCAGAATGTTCCTTCTCATATGTATTTTATGTAATAGGTATTTCACCCTGCAACCAGCCTCATTTTGAAACCAGTATGTGAAATTTGCACCCTGAAGCCAACTTCATTTTTAAACCAGTATGCAGAATTTGCAAGAGCGCAAGATGGGGACAGCATTATTCACACACCCAAACCTGTTGGGACAGGTAATCCGGCTACCTCTGTATATAAATGAACGCAGTCCTGAAGGGTGCATATTGATTCCATTTTCTGCCAGCAAAACTCCTTTTTAAAAAAATGGATCGAATTTGTAAAACTCCTGACTGGAAATGTGGTCTCATCTGGAAGTCCCATTAGGTTTCAGCCATACATATGATATAGACATCTGCAGTCTAATTATTCTGGGGGTTGTTATGTGAGCCTAATGGACAGCAGCCTTTGAATCCCACCTCAGACCCAGTCGGTAGTCACATTTCAAACACTCGACTGGACAACTCTGACAAAATACATTTCAAACATACAATGCAGATAATAGTTCTTGTCACAGGCTGGGGCCAGGTCAGGCAAAGTCCAGGGGCAGTCCAAGGTCTGTAGCTGGTGAGCAAAGAGGGTCCAAGGCGCCAAAACCAAATCACAGTCCAGGTATCGCAGGTCAGAGGTTCAGAAGCCAAAGTCAGGGGGTCCAGAAGTCAAAGCCAAAGTCAGGGGGTCCAGAAGCCAAAGTCAAAAGCCGAAGTGGCTGCTAGAACATCAGGTAAGTGACTAGTTGCATCCACAAAGCTTCCTCCCAACGCCCACAGCTATATAGCCCTCTGCTGTCTGTTGCCCATTTGGGCTAATTGCTGGCTCAGAGAGGCAGCCAGGATCCTGCTGAGACTCAAGCATCCTCACTCCTAGAAGGGCCAGAATCCTTTCAAAACTCAGGGCTCAGGGAGCGTCTTGCTCGTGAGCGTGCCGCCCTCCTCCGATCCCTGAGGTCCTGACGAAGGCGGTCACGCACACGAGCCACCCGAGAGGGCGAGGCAGGGGGGCTTGGATCTTCTCCAGCAGGAGGCAGGGGCACTGGTGCAGGTGGCAGGGGCACAGTTTCTTCTGCAGGCTCAGCTTCTTCTGCAGGGTCCCCAGTACCCATGACAGTTCTCAGGCCTCATATTGGGCAGGAGCTCACAGCAGCGGAGCTCTGGAGCCTCTAAATTTTATCGTGCTCTTTCTTTCTTACCCCCTCCCCCAAATACTTGCTTCTGGGTTCCATTGTTCAAACCCCCTGTGAGAATTTGGCTGAACTCTAAGATTTGACAAACTGTATAATATTTTTCCTCACAAAAAAATGGGAAAAGAACCAAAACAGAAAACATACAGACGGAAATCTTCCTCATGGCATTGCAGCCAAATAGGAGAAAGTAATTTCAAAAGGATGATGGGAGTCAATTTTTATTATAATTATAATTCAAGAAGCATCTTAAGGTAAATGCTGGATAGAATTTAGTACACTTTCCAGGGATGTCAGCGATGTGCGGCATATGCAAATGAGTTGTGCTAATAAGTTCCAGCACCTCTTTTTCAACAAAATGACCCCTGATAGTTCTTATATTGCGAGTTAAGACAGGTCATTTCAACTGCCACTTGTGGGTTTTTTTCCTGAATTCTGCTAGAAATCTTAAGCTTCAGACTCCACTCCCTGGAGAGCTTTTCCTTGATTTATTTTGTCTAGCTTGTCTTGATTCATGTCACAAGAATTATGTCATCGCACTACATAACTGTATCCTGTTACAAATTTTTTTGCTTGGATATAATTTAGATGTTTGGAGAGCAATCTTGCCCAGGGGTAGTCTTAGCCAATGGGCAACAGGGACAGATGCCCCCCTGGACCCCACACTGGGAGGGGCCCAGCCAATCACAAGCACGCCCAAAGAGCGGGGAAGAAGAACAGGCTTCTTCGACCACTCATGCCTGCTTTGGCTGGGGTTCAGGTAGCCAGCTTCCAGGTGTGGTACCTGTTAACATTGCACAGGCAAGCCCAATGTTGTCAGATCCCGGAAGCTAAGCAGGGTCGAATCTGGCAAGTACTTAAAATACCAAAGGTGGGAGGCAGAGGCAGGCTTTGTTCAGCCACTTCTCTGAATATCTTTCAGGCCCCCGGTAGGGGTTAGTCTCCAGAGGTTGCCATGACTTCCAGGGAAACACACATACTCACATGCACATAAAGGGTGTTTTTACACTGACAGTTTGTGACTCTCTATCACTGCATTGGAAACTCACCTTTTATGTTACCTAACATTCTCACAACTGTTTTGCATCGTTGTTGCCCGAAGCATCTACATTTGTTTCGGTGAGATGGGTTCTGGCGCTGCTGCTGCAACGTTTTTTTCAAAACTAATTTTGATCCGGTCATTTCTCTACAGGCGTTTCAAACTTGTATTGTAAAAGTTTTCATGTGTTTTAAGAGACTCCTCCAAAAGCCACAAGGAGCAGTAATTTGCATGAAAACTGACAGCACTTGGAATTTTTACATATCATTGCTTGCCTCATCTTGTAATTTAAATTTGTATCGCTTTTGCAGTGTTGACACTATTTCCAAGCAATTGTATACATTTAACTAAGCACTAGCATTCCGACTGCCCTCTGATCAGAGACCCCTTCCGCAAATTGAAACGCTTTCAGCAGGAAATATAGAGTTTGGCTACGCAAAATGAGCAGAGCAAATCCACCAATGTAAAAGGAAAATAATTAAAGCGGAATGGTGGCAGGCGATTTGAAGACTCTAAAACTCTGGCTCAAACTGAATGTAAAAATACCCAAAAAACTCAAAGAAAACTCACATTGCGCAGGGTACAGGCCACCCCCTGCTTGGACCTGGTGGCAGGAGTTAACAGTGGGATGGCAGTTATTTTGGGGGCTAAACCTGGATGTTTGCCCAGGGCCCCAGAATCTCTGTCCACCCCTGCCAGAGATGCCAGCCTCCAGGTGGGACCTGGGGATCCCCTAGAATTCATAGAATCATAGAATCAAAGAGTTGGAAGGAACCTCTAGGATCATCTAGTCCAACCCCCTTCACAATGCAGGAAACTCACGAACAACTCCCCCCTAAATTCACAGGATCTTCATTGCTGTCAGATGGCCATCTAGCCTCTGTTTAAAAACCTCCAAGGAAAGAGAGCCCACCACCTACCGAGGAAGCCTGTTCCACTGAGGAATCGCTCTAACAGTCAGGAAGTTCTTCCTAATGTTGAGCTGGAAACTCTTTTGATTTAATTTCAACCCATTGGTTCTGGTCCTACCTTCCGGGGCCACAGAAAACAATTCCACACCATCCTCTATATGACAGCCCTTCAAGTACTTGAAGATGGTGATCATATCACCTCTCAGCCGCCTCTTCTCCAGGCTACACATGCCCAGCTCCTTCAACCTTTCCTCATAGGACTTGGTCTCCAGACCCCTCACCATCTTTGTTGCCCTCCTCTGGACCCGTTCCAGCTTGCCTATAATTTTTTAATAAACTGTGGTGCTCAAAACTGAACACAATACTCCAGGTGAGGTCTTACCAGAGCAGAGCAAAGCGATACCATTACATCACATGATCTGGACACTATACTTCTGTTGATACAGCCCAAAATTGCATTTGCCTTTTTAGCCACCACATCACACTGTTGACTCATGTTCAGCGTAGATCCACTAAGACCCCTAGATCCTTTTCACACATACTACTGCTAAGACAAGTCTCCCCCATCCTATAACCATGCATTGAATTTTTCCTACCTAAATGCAGAACTTTACATTTATCCTTGTTAAAATTCATTTTATTGATTTTAGCCCAGTTTTCCAGCCTGTCAAGGTCATCCTGTATCCTGTTTACAGATTACAGCTCATCTCCAGACTACAGAGATCAGTTTACCTGGAGAAAGCGGATGATGTAGTGGTTAAGTGTGCAGACTCTTATCTGGGAGAACTGGATATGATTCCACACTCCTCTACTTGCAACTGCTGGAATGGCCTTGGGTCAGCCAAAGCTCTGGCAGAAGTTATCCTTGAAAGGGCAGTTTCTGGGAGAGCTCTCTCAGCCCTACTCACCTCTCAGGGTGTTTGTTGTGCTGGAAGAAGGTAAAGGAGATTGTGATCCACTCTGAAACTCTGAGATTCAGAGTGGAGGGTGGGATATAAATCCAATATTGAGGGGAGGGATGGTGGCTCAGTGGTAGAGCATCTGCTCGGTAAGCAGAAGGTCCCAGGTTCAATCCCCGGCTTCTCCAACTAAAAAGGGTCCAGGCAAATAGGTGTGAAAAACCTCAGCTTGAGACCCTGGAGAGCCGCTTCCAGTCTGAGTAGACAATACTGACTTTGATGGACCGAGGGTCTGATTCAGTATAAGGCAGCTTCATGTGTTCAATATCTTCTTCTTCTTCTTTGAAGTGTGGAATGTATGACAATGTACCCCACTGAGGTTTTTATGCTGGACATAAAGCATTGCAATAGCAAATCAACCATTAAAGGGAGCAAAACACATGTGGAACAGACCCCGCCCCCAAAGAAAGAGAAATTTACAAGTGAGGGAAATGAGAATGCAGTAAAGCTCCAAGTCCAACTCTGTTTACCGCATTTCCTTCTGAGTAAAACCTGAGAGTCCCTTGGACTGCAAGAAGATCTGATCAGTCAGTCCTAAGGGAAATCAACCCTGACTGTTCACTGGAAGGTCAGATGCTGAAGCTGAAGCTCAAATACTTTGGCCACCAAACAAGAAGAGAGTACTCACTGGAGAAGATCCTGATGCTAGGAAAGACAGACGGTGGAAGAAGAAGGGGACGGCAAAAGAGGAGATGGCTGGACAGTGTTACTTACCGTATGTAACAAACAAATTTGAGCAGACTTCGGAGGATGGTGGAAGACAGGAGGACCTGGCGTGACTTTGTCCATGGGGTCGCGAAGAGTCGGACTCAATTGTGCAATTGAAGAACAACAAACAAACATGCATCGGATTACAAGTTCTTCAGTAACGAACAGCTGGAAAAGGCAAGCAGCATACTTATAATCTTTGACACATATAACACAGTCAGAGGGAAAGGTGGCAGGCCCAAAGTAATGAAAGACATTTGTCCACATTATCTAGAGAGTCCCCAGCGATAGTGAGTCTAAACATTTATCAGACAGCTTAGAAGGACACGATGTTAGGTAACACTAGATAATTTACACCGGGGGTTAAGGTTAATGACATTCTAGCAGAGACAGACGACATAAATCAAGTCTCGAAACCAATTTCTAACAATAATAGTATAAAATGTACAAGACAGATTTTTTAAAATCCCTTAATGGTTTTCCCTGAAGCTAAAGATTAGGTAGCCACAGTTCCAACTCATTAGTACAACTCACGTGTCCTTACAAAAAGAAGAACAGGCATACAGTGTGGCAAACTGGAATTTTTGCAAGCAAATGGAAAGCTAACACTATATTTCATACTAATGCTGGTTCACACTTGCATGCACAACAAACACGGTAATCACATCCGGGGTGTCAGGGCTACACTCTGGTATTTGTACAAAGACTCTATGGTAGAAGCCAAATTTACCATAGAGCAGGGGTGTCAAACTTGCAGCCCGGGGGCCAAATCAGGCCCCTGGAGGGCTCCTATCAGGCCATGAGCAACTGGCTGTTATCTGCTACCTTCTCCCTCTCTCTTGCTTCCTTTCTGCATCACAGCTTTCTTTGCCAGGCTTGTTCAATTGCACAGGAGCTACAGAGCAAAGCTTCTATTTTGTCCATTGATTGAGGCTCCTCCCTTGGGGAGGAAGGGGGGGGGGAGGTAAAGCTTGTTTTTCCAGGCTCTCTCAATCGCACAGCAGAGCTACTGAGTCAAGCCTCTCTTCCTTCTATTGGCTGAGGCTCCTCCCCCTCCTGGTCCCCTGGGGAAGGAAGGAAGGAGTCAGAGCTTCCTTTGCCCAGTTCCCTGGATCCCATAGGAGAAATACAAAGAACACACCTTTAAGGCCAACGAGTGGTAATGTTTTAAGCAGGTGTTATTTTTAGCGTTTTTTTTTTAATCTTTAATTGTGTTTGCCTGTGTCCTTTATAAAGTTGCTATCTCTGTTATCTAATCTTAAATAGGTACACACATGGCCCAGCGCAACATAGCCTGACTCGGCCTGACAAGGTCTCATTTATGTCAGATTCGGCCCTCATAACAAATGAGTTTGACACCCCTGTCATAGAGTTTTTGTTCCAAATACCAGAGCATCACCCTGATGTCCCGGATGTGATGGTGTCACTTCCAGGTCACATGGGCAGTGGACACATCACTGTATGTTGGACGGGCCTCCCTTCTGCTCCTAGTAAGTTCCCCCTCCCCCACTGGGTATTTAACACTGCTTTGTGTTGGTTGAAGTGTGACTTATCATCCAGTGCTTTAAGACACAACTATTACCAACACTGATCTAACTTGGATGCCCCAGGTTAGCCCAACCTCATTCTGCTGCGCTGGGTTCAAATCAACAAACGCCTTTCTCCCACCCAAGATCTCAGGTGCTAACGAAATTGAATGCCCCCTCTCCTGTCTCCTACTAGGCCTAATGGAATGGCCAACAGCTGAGTTAGGGCTGCCAAGCCCCCGGTCCGGGCAGGGAATCTACCTCCCCCTGCATCTCTGGTGCAATGATGTCACCCAGAAGTGACATCATCAAAATGGCACCCATGCGGGGCCGCTTTAGGCGTTTCCAGGAAAATTCTATGGTTTTCCCGGACACTCTAGCCATTTGGGAAAACCATAGAGTTTTCCCAGAAACCCCGCACGGGCACCGCCATTTTGAGGATGCCACTTCCGGGTGACATCATTTTGTCAAGTGTGCGCGCATTGCGTGCGCAAGTGTCCCCCGCTGGGGGATGAAGAGAACTTGGCAACCCTAAGCTGAGTTCCTACCCATCTCTCTTTTTCCCTGAAGCTTCTGACAGCTGGCTTTGCTTCACAGGAAAAATCTTTCTTTTGAAAGACCTCTTTACCATACTGTTTTAGTAGGCCAAAAGCCTGAACCTGTTGGATACTGTAACTTTGCATGCAAGAGAATCTGGGAGGGAATGAGTTAAGAGAATTCTCTCCCCCAGGTACACTTGGCAATTGGCCCCACCCACTCATTGGTTAGATGTTGAGCCTCTTTGGCCATTGCTTGCCAGTTTGGTGTAGTGGTTAAGTGTGCGGACACTTATCTGGAAGAACCGGGTTGTCAAGAGTCTACCCCAACTGTATCCTCTTGTCATGCAACAACTGACCATTGTTTTGGAAATGATGGGAGTATCTGTAACTGTTAGATGAGACAGTCTGTTTCCTTATCTGAACTATGTAACTGCTGCTTTGCCTTTGCCACTTTCGCTTTTGCAGGAGGCGCATCCCCAATATTACCTCTTGGGCCTGTTAGCATGGTAACCAAGATCAGGCTGGAGGAGACTGGAGGAATTAATAGCTTTGTGCCTGGACTGTAGTAGAGGGGAGAAGGGGGACGTAGAATACCCACCAATTGTGCCCACCAAAGCTTGCCGCGCTTTACTTGAACTGGTTACAGTCCCTGAAGGGTATATAGGTGGTGCCCTAGACCAGTACCTCAGTTTCAGCAACTTCTTGTATTGCCTTAAGATGCTTGGATTAAACTTTTGATTAAATTAACTGCGTGTTCCTTGACTCTGGGGTCTGACACGGGTTTGATTCCCCATCCCTCCACTTACCGCTGCTGGAATGGCTTTGGGTTAGCCATAGCTATCGCAGGAGTTGTCCCACCCACTTCACAGGGTGTCTGTTGTGAGGGAAGAAGATATAGGAGATTGTAAGCCGCTCTGAGTCTCTGATTCAGAGAGAAGGGTGGGATATAAATCTGCAGTCTTCTTCTATTCTCTGGGCTTGGAGCTATAGCAAGTGCACCTTTTTTGCGGTTAATCCGTTCATATTAAATTAAATATACCTATATAAATATATCATGTAATACGTACTTGTGTTTTTTGTAAGTAAAATTGCTTTCTCTTGTTACCACTGGAGTCAGGTCATCTTTGTAATTGGCCTGAACAGCATTTTCCCCTTAATGCTGGATCAAGGATCATGGTGGATCAAGGATCATGAAAAAAAGATTCTGTACTTCCAAGGCAAATGACTTTTTTTTTTTTTAACCATTAACCCAACAGAAGCAATGTTGACAACTTGAACAAGAATCTGCACGGAAAACCAGTTTCTTGGCAGTAGGCACACAAATGAATAATGGATTTGGTGGGGGGTAGAAAACTGAAAATTGCTAGATATTCAGCAGTTTCTGAAACAGAAAACATTGCTTTCCAAGTGTTAGACAGGACCTGCATTTTCCAAATATTCTAGCATAGAATATAGTAGGGTATCAAAAGCATACTAAAAGCTATGGATAGTTTTTATCATCGTGCAAGGAGAATATAATTAGAAACACATCAGATGGAAATAATATTGAATGTGTATTTAAAGAAAGTTTGGATAATATTTTCTTCTAACACTCACAGGCAGGCACAGAAGAGAGATAGTCTAAGAAAAAAAAATAATGTAGAGATCCCAGCAGGAGAGCGGTGTTAGGGTGTTTTTACACTGACGGTTTCTTGCTCTCTATCTCCGCATTGGAAACTCGCCTTTTACACTACAGAACGTGCTCCCGACTGTCTTGCATCGTTGCTTCCCGAAACATCTACATTTGTTTAGGCGAAATGGGTGGCGACTCTGGCGTTGCCTCATTTTTCTTGAGACTAGTTTTGATCTGGACATTTCTCAAGAGGCGTATCAAATGAATGGTTGTAGAAGTTTTACTCTGTAGTTTCACATCCCACTCCCTGTCCCTTTGAAAGCCACAAGGTGCCCCCAATTTGCATGAGAATTGACAGCACTTGAAATGTTTACATCTCATTGCTTGCCTCAATTTACATTTGTATGGTGATGACTTCTAAGCAATTGTATACATCCCTGTACTAATTTTGGCTGCCCTGGTCACAGCTCATCTCACAAAGTTTAATTTTTGCTCACAATAATCCACATCATAGAGTAAAAAGGAAACTGTGAACATTGGAAAGATCTGCAGAATGTAGCAATCAGGCTTCAGGATAAAATGTGATGTCTCAGAACTATATATCTGCAGTTCCTGTAACTGACATCAGCAGTCTGGACTCTGTGTACGAGCTGCAATATGGAAGTTTAGCTCCGCAAAATGAGCGCAGCAAATCCACAAATGTAAAATGGAAATACTTAAAGCAGAACAGGGGCAAGCGATTTGAGTGCTCAATAACTCTGGATCAAAACTGAATGTAGAAACACAGTCTTTTTACAGCAAATAAGTCAAGAGTCCTGTGGTACCTAAAAAACTAATAAAATCATATTAATAAGAGTCAGGAGTGGAATTCTAACAGTAGCTCCTTTGCATATTAAGCCACACACCCCCGATGTAGCCAATCCTCCAAGAGCTTCCAAGGCTCTTTTTTTATGCTCTTGGAGGATTGGCTACATTGAGGGGGAGGAGGGGCGCGACCTAATATGCAAAGGAGCATATTGTTCCGTATTGTTTGCATAAGAGATTGAACTGGTTCTATATTTACAATTATTTCTTCAATATATAAGTTTTTCAGTAATTGCCTTCTTTATTGTTTGAGGCTGGCAATCACGGAAGCCATGTGCTTTCTTTTCCCCTGGGAATTGGCAACCCTATTCCAAGCCCATTTAGACTCTCCATTTTACTTTTAAAAGCTACTCCCTGCAGCTGCTGTGTGGTTGCAGGAAACCCAAACGCAGCTCTTTAAAAACAAGCACCTCTAGTATGGCCCTGAGATTCTATAATTCAAAGTGTACATTCAATATGATCCAGTAGCGAGAGAGATAAATGCTCGTCGGATGCAATGCTAACGCAGGCCTCAAATTTCCCAGCTGAACTTGCAAATGAAACTTTGGAGTAGGGTGGCAGGTGGAATTGTTCCCTCTGTTAATTGCTTTTAGGAGACTCACACTTTTAGATTGAGAGGCAGGGCTTTTTTTGTAGCAGGAACGCCTTTGCATATTAGGCCACACCTCCCTGATGTAGCCAATCCTCCTGGAGCTCACAGTACACCCTGTACTAAGAGCCCTGTAAGCTCTTGGAGGATTGGCTACATCAGGGGTTTGTGGCCTAATATCCAAAGGACTCCCTGCTACAAAAAAAGCCCTGTTTATAGAGATAACATAAGAACATAAGAGAAGCCATGTTGGATCAGGCCAATAGCCCATCCAGTCCAACACTCTGTGTCACACAGTGGCCAAAACAAACAAACGAACCACAAGTCATAAGGAGATTCACAAGTGGGGCTGGAAGCCCTTCCACTTTGCACCCCCCTTCCCCAAGCACCAAGAATACAGAGCATCACTGCCCCAGACAGAGAGTTCCAACAATACGCTGTGGCTAATAGCCACTGATGGACCTCTGCTCCATATGCTTATCCAATCCCCATTTAAAGCTGGCTATGCTTGTAGCCACCACCACCTCCTGTGGCAGTGAATTCTTTGTGTTAATCACCGTTTGGGTGAAGAAGTACTTCCTTTTATCCGTTCTAACCCGACTGCTGAGCAATTTCATTGAACGCCCACGAGCTCTCATATTGCAAGAAAGGGAGAAAAGTACTTCTTTCTCTACTTTCTCCATCCCAATCTTGTCAACCTCTACCATGTCACCCCGCAGTCGACGTTTCTCCAAGCTAAAGGGCCCCAAGTGTTTTAACCCTTCTTCATAGGGAAAGTGTTCCAACCCTTCAATCACTCTAGTTGCCCTTTTCTGGACTTTTTCCAATGAAGTGCGGTGATCAATTGAATCTAGAGATGCCAGATGCCCCCTGGCCACCAGCGATAGGGTTGCCAGATTCAGGTTGAGAAATTCCTGGAGATTTGGAGCCTGGGGGAGGACAGGGACCTTAGTGGGGTACAATGTCATATAATCCCCACGCACACCCCAAAACATTATCTCCAGGGTAACTGAATTCTGTGGTCTGAAGATGAACTGTAATTCTGGGAAATCCTCACGTCCTACCAAAGATTACCAATCCTGAGGTGGGGGCAGGGGATCCCCCAATTTAGAGGCCCTTCCCCCATTTCAGGGTCATCAGAAAGTGGGAGAGGGAGGGAAATGTCTGCTGGGCACTTCATTATTCCCTGTGGCAACTGATTCCCTTACAGTATAACGGAGAATTGATCTGTGGATATCTGGGGCTCTGGGGAAGCTGGTTTTTTTTAGGTAGAGGCACCAAATTTGCAGCATAGCATGTGATACCTCTCTTCAAGAGACCCTCCAAGTTTCAAAAAGATTGGACCAGAGGGTCAAATTCTGTGAGCCCCTATCCTTCATTATTTCCAATGTAGGGAAGGCATTTGAAATGTGATGGCCAGAACTCCTTTTGGAGTTCAATACTGCTTGTCACAATCTTGTTCCTGGCTCCACCCCCAAAGTCTCCTGGCTCCACCCCCAGAGTCCTCAGATATTTCTTGAAATGGACCTGGCAACCCTAGTCCTACCTGAAGGCTGGCATTCCGAGTTGCAAGGTGGCATATATTTCATGTGAGGATAACCAAGACCCAACCAAACCTTCACATGAGAAGACTGAAGTTACTGAAAAACACAATCGTGCTAGGAGAAGTGGAAGACACCAGGAAAAAAGGAAGACCCACCATGAGATGGATGGACTCACTCAAGGACACCACCTTCAGGTGACAAGACATGAGCAAAGATGGTAACGATCGGATGCTTTGGAGGTCATTAAATCATAGGGGAGCTGTCAATTGGTAGTGACTTGATGGCATGTCACCAGGGCTCTTTTTCTAGCAGGAGCTCCTCTGCATATTAGGCCACGCCCCCTGATATAGCCAATCCTCCAAGAGCTTTGAGGGCTCTTAGTGCAGGGCCTACTGTAAGCTCCAGGAGGATTGCTACATCAGGGGGCGTGGCTAATATACAGATGAGCTCCTGCTAGAAAAAGAGCCCTGCACGTCACACACACCACACACACAAGTTGTGTGGACTTGAAGGCCAAGAAACACATGGCCAAAGTTTCCTTGGTCTCATGGAACAAGCCACCCCATTCTTTTTTCCAGCAAGTCCTGGCAATAGAGAAACAAATAGTGCCATTGGCAAATCACCTCAGCTTGTCAGTTCTTTGGGGTCAAAGTCATTTGAACAGATTTGCCAACGATTGCATATTTTGAATTGGCAAGCCTCGTTTGCCAGGCCCATTTTGAAAAGGTCGGTTTAACAGTAGAAAATTATGATTTTCCCCCTTCCAAACCAATTTATGTTTTCATTTACATCAGGCACTAAAGCCAAGACAATTAGTGGGGGCATAATCACAGGGAACAAATCCCAGCTCTTTGTGTCAACCACTTTAGCAAGTCCGGGGTTCGACGGAACAAAGAATCTACTCTTGTGTGATTTCTTTGCTGCTTATCTTTTTTTTAAAAAAAAAATGCGGAGTAGGACTAAGTGTATCTCGTGTGTCAGAATCTGGCAGAGACTTTGGCTTCGTGCTGGAAAAAGCAGGTGAAATCATTAAAGTAATTTTACATTTTTTTTTTCTTTTAAAAAAACAAACAAACCAAACCTGGGTGCTAGTAAAGCATTGAGTGATAGCAAGTGTATATGGAAAATAAGCCACAAAAGGCACTCAGAGCATGGAGTTGCTGCCCCTCGAGGTGGCACTGGCAACCCATATGCAACCTGATGACTTGGTGTGCATTTCCTTTTCTTTCTGTCCAAAGAGACGGAGCAGGGAGAAAGAATGCAAGTTTGTCTCCATGTTGCCACACAGGGCTTTTCTTTTGTAGCAGGAACTGATGTAGCCAATCCTCCAAGAGCTTACAGGTGTCACGTTCTCAGGGTGCAGCAGGCAGTAGTCCAAAGCCAGTCCAAGGTCAAAGTCCAGGAAGTCAAGCAGGAGCCAAGTCACCAATGCAGAATCACAAACTGGAATCAGAAGTCAATGTCCAAAAGCCAAAAGGTCAGGGTGCCAAGGAAATCAAGCAGGTCAGGATCAGGAAAGGGCATGGATGCAAGCCAGAGAATAGACTTGTTGCTTCCACAAGGTTACCAGGTCCTGGGTGGGAGCTATATGGGAGTCTCAATCAGCCTGCTCCCTGGGTGGCAGTGACTCTGCTAGAACTCAGGGCTGAGAGACCTGAAGCATCAGCGTGCCTTATGTCTTCACTCTGAAAGTTCTTTCCGGAGCCTGCTTCAAACTCTTGAGATGGGAGGAGGAGAGCTTGGAGGAGATTGATCATCCACAGCTGACACTGGTGCCTGGAGAGTGATTGATGGGCCAGCTGCTGTTTGTTCAGCTGAGGAACTGGCTGGCAACTCTTCCAGGTCTGTTAACCCTTCCAGCTCCTCCTTGTCAGGGCTCATGACAACAGGGCTCTTAGTACAGGGCCTATTGTAAGCTCCAGGTAGGCTCGCCAATCCCCAGATCCCAGCGGGGGTCCTCCCGCTTTCCCAGGCTCCTTCCCACTCCCAGTCAGCTGGCCAGCAAGGGGAAGCTCTGCCCTCACAGCTGCCATGTGCTTTTCCCATTCAGAACACTAGGGGAAAGCTTGCAAAGGCTTCCTTTTTGGATGGTGTGTCTGTGTCTTTAAGGCTGAATGGGGGCAGGGTGAGCAGGCAGAACAACATGGCTGCTCCCAGTAGCTGTGAAAGCAGGCCAGATCCTCCGTTTGTTGTACAATTTTTTCAGAGGTTGTTTGCATAGGAAAGGGTAAACTTGAACCTTGGTTTCCCTGTGTTATTGGAAGTTCAGCAACCCATGAGTAAATTGCCCCAGTGAGATCACACAAGTATGGAATTGCAAACTGTTTTATTTTTGCTTCTCTGCTTGAGTGTGTGTGTGTGTGTGAGAGAGAGAGAGAGAGAGATGATTTGCAACTGCTTGGGTGAGGAAATGAAGACTGTATTCAGGGGAACTGCACTGCTGTGTTATTTATTTATTTATTTTAGGGAAAGTCTCTTGGCTCCACCCCCAAAGTCTCCCAGCCCCAGCCCCAAAGTCCTCAGATATTATCTGAGTTAGACTTGGCAACCTTAGCTCCAGGAGGATTGGCTACATCAGGGAGCTATCTGTAACCCTGCCTTTTGAAGTAGTCTATAAGATACTATGCAATACCCTGTCAATTATTACTTCCAAGGAATCCGTCCTTGGAGCAAGTCATGCAGTTTCAATAAAGCAAGTCTTTTGATTAAAAACAAAAGCTTGATTATTGCGAAATATCAATGCTTGACGCAAACAGGAGAAGTGGGTTCCTTTTGGTGACAAAAAATGCTATGCTGGGAGTCATGGGATCTGCCTGAACAAAAGTGTACAGAGACCATAGTAAGGAGGAGAATTAGGGGAGGTCAGGGGGTTTTTTTGTAGCAGGGACTCCTTTGCATATTAGGCCACACCCTGCTGATGTAGCCAATCCTCCAAGAACTTACAGGGTTCTTAGTACAGGGTCTACTGTAAACTCCAGGAGGATTGGCTACATCAAGGGGGTGTGGCCTAATATGCAAAGGAGTTTCTGCTACAAAAAAGCCCTGGGGGAGGTTAAAATGTTTGTCTGGATCCAACCTTACATCTGTATTTCTTGGTCCATCCATAACACAGGCTGTCTACCCAGGACTAAGCAGAAACTATCATTCCTACCTATTGGGTTTTGCAGGTGTCATCCCTTCAGTCCAGAAAGCATTAAGCTGAGGTTCCTGTAAGCTAATGATAGCTAGTTACCATAGAACCAATTAGATGTTGAGTAGAAGGGGGAGGTGTTATTTTTTAATGAGATGAACTTAAGACTGACTATTGGCTAATCAATATATTAGTAGATGGTACCACGCTATTCTGCATGTACACAAGGGGTTGGGTTTAGGGGAGGGATAGCTTCCTCTCCTTTGTTCTTCAGGTCAGACGAAGACAAACACACATAGTGAGAAGAAACAAGATATAGAACTAGAAAGATGAGTTAGGATGGGGTTTTTTCCCCCTTTCCATGTAATACCTTCCTTAATTCTTTAGGTAAAATTTTCTTAGAAGCTAAACACCCACATGTTTGTGATCCATTATTCCACTGCATTTTATGCACTCTGCTAAATACCCTACGCTATCCTATTGCAGCAACCATGTACTTAAATGGGAATTTCAAACGGGTTAAAAGACATTATTGAAAGCTTGAGTTTTGAAGGAACAAAGAGAGGGGGCTACCTGTACTGTTCGGAGAAGGAATTCCAGGTATAAGGTGCAATGAGTTCTAGATATAAGCTGCAGTGAGGAAGAAGGAGCACAAATGTTTAAGCAGAAGGTGATAGAGGAGGAGAAGTAATAGTATAGGCTATAGCGGGAAATAAATGGGTGGAGAAGGCAGTAGAATGGCTTTCAAGATAAGAGCAAAGCGTTAGACGTGGATATGTGTAGTGTACTGGGAGATTCAAATGAAGACCATTTGTTGGAGAAGCTCCTTGCAGCTGCATTCAGATTGGCCGCCCTTTCTGAGCCAGCCAATCAGGTAATATCCATTTGAATGAAGCCCATTGTTTGAGAGGCTCCTTGCAGCTACACTCAGAGTGGCCGCCCTTGCTGAGCCAGCCAATTGAATGAAGCCCATGCAAATGAAGGTTCCTAGTGCACGTTTTTTTCTATTCGGTTGTTTAATGCTGGAGTGTGTTTTGAGTGGAGTTTCTTTGTATATAGTTGTGGCGAGCTGTGTGTGTTTTCAGTTGGCTTTTTGCTAATGCAAGAGCTATGCTGGAATCCCTATAGAATCTGACCCACTGCTTTTCAATATGGGAGAGGACAACAATTTAACAAGTTCCTTAAATTAACTGGTAAGAGCATCAAAGGTTTAAAGACATGAGGGCTAATAACAGACGGTCAGTTTGGGGTCGCTTGCAGCTGCCCCGAAGAAAGCCACCAAGAAGAAGAGCGCTCTGGTGCTTCCAGAAGGCGCCAGAAGAAGGGGCGGGCCTTGGGTGGCCGGGGAGCATGTGGAAAGCTCCCACATCCCGCTCGTGGCTCCCTGGGCGCTTGTAAGGCACTCTCCGAGCTTCTGGACGGACAGCCACCACCTCAGAGCTGCCCCAGCAAAAAGGGACCACTTTCCAAGAGGACCCTTTTTGAGCCGGTTGCAGCGTCTCTCAGGACAGGGTAAGTGTGGGAGAGGGGCAGCCGGCAGATGTTGCCGTGTGGCTGGGTTTTTTGGGTCGACTTCAGAGGCGTCTCTGAGTCGACTCAAAGTGCCGGTCTGTAATCAGCCGAGTTGTACTTTAAATGGCCAAGTAATGATTAATGCACACCGATGTCCTTCACCACTGATGCTTGTGCATTTCTGCATCTGTATCCAACCATGGTTCGGTGCATGAAAGCCATAGCTGAGTCAGAGTAGAATCTCATTCAGGTCAGATTGGCCAGGGAATGTAGTTGGGGTTTTGGGGAGAGGCATTTGATTTTTAATTTCCCATTTTAGAGTCTGGCTTGGTCCAATACTCTGGTGCTTCACAACCTTACCTAAGTTGGGTGACGCCACTGTTACCACCATTTCACTCTTCCAAGGAACGAAGGGAGGGAGAGAAGGAGGAAAATGGTCAGTTGATTGATATTGTACAAAAATAAAAATAAATTCCGTTTGGAGCTTTTGGTTGAAGATAGGAGCTAAATCTCTAATGACTTAAGACTCTCCAATGCACTAGATCAGGGGTGTCAAACATGCGACCCGGGGGCTGAATCAAGCCCCTGGAGGGCTCCTATCGGGACTCCAAGCAACTGGCTGTCATCTGCTTCCTTCTCTCTATCTCTTGCTTCCTTCTGCATAACAGTTTCTTTTGCCAGGCTTGCTCAGTCACACAGGAACTACAGAGCAAAGCCTCTATTTTCTCCATTGGCTGAGGCTCCTCCCTTGGGGAGGAAGGGGGGGCAGAACCAGGCTCTCTCAAGCACACAGCAGAGCTACTGAGCCAAGTCTCTCTTCCTTCTATTGGCTGAGTCTCCTCCCCCTCCTGGTCCCTGAGTTTCCTTTGCCCAGCTCCCTGGATCCCATCGGAGAGATACAAAGAAAGCACCTTTAACACCAACGAGTACTAATGTTTTAAGCATGTTTTAGTTTAAGGTTTTTTTTAAAAAAAAATCTTTAATTGTGTTTGTCTGTGTCCTTTATAAGGTTTCTATCTCCGCTACCTAATTTTAAATAGGAACACACATAGCCTGGTCCGACATGGCCCGGCCCAACAAGGTCTCATTTATGTCAGATCCGGCCCTCATAGCAAATGAGCTTGACACCCCTGCGCTAGATGGTTATAACCCTAGATCAGATTGCTTGTGTTTTACCTTGAAAAGGATAAGAAAGGCTAACGCATATTGCGATAAAGCATTCCTTTTTAGCTATTGGCAACAAGCATAGCTTTCCCACACACACCAAGGTGAGCCAAAATGTACGACCTTGAGATGATTTATTCTTTGTAATTCCTTTAGCTAGAGTAGTCAACTGGAACACGAAAGGTAGCTTACACTGTTTTCAGTTAGCTGTTCCATTTTTAGAGTAATCCTAGCAAATCCTATTGTAAATTCTTTCCAGAGATTTGTACAAAGAGGGAAGTGGACGTGTGATTTATACAGCCGTGCTTTGCGCAGAACCGTCCGTGTGTTTGTATACCAACTTGTGATAGTTTCTATCTCAGTTTTCGAAAACATTTAACACTGTCTTCGGGGTTTGAAATGGGGATCTATTTTTCACACTCTTTCTAAATATTTACTTAGGATTCTGAAAACACTCTTTCGCTTGTGAGTAGAAACATGCCAAAACTGGGCGTAATCCAGTCAGCTTTAAGCATATTAAATTCTCCCACTGAAATCTACAGATCCCTTTTCTTTAAAAAAAACCCCAAAAACCTATTTAATCCCCAACTGTTTCCAAATTGGGCAGGTTAGAAGGTTTTCATTGCCTTCTGGTTTGTTTCTGGGTTTGACTTCCTAAGCTCCCTTTGGGAAATCTGATGTGAGGCAGTGGAAGATCCATCTACCTCTGGGAAAGAAGAAAGAGCTTCCCCGTTCCGGAATGTTCCATTCCACCCTGAAGCATCATTTCTCACACTTGTACAGTCTCAGAAAAAGTGAAGGGTCAGTCCAGGTCTTGGAATTAATGTATCTGCTAGGCAGAACTCTTTAAGAGAACATCTCTAAACTGTAACTCCTAGAAGTTCACTCTGAGTCTGTGGTGGGATACCAACGTTTTTCAGTTGTTACATCTGATATACACATACCAAGGCTGAAATGATACACATTGCTTCTTTCAGACTAAATGGTGATCTTGCCTATCAGGAGGGTGATGTGCAGTGGCGTAGTCTACATGTGTGTGCGTGACGTGCTGTCAGGTTACTCACTAATGGCAACCCTGTCAATTAATGAACGCATGAACGTATGAAGCTGCCTTCTACTGAATCAGACCCTCGGTCCATCGAAGTCAATATTGTCTACTCAGACTGGCAGCAGCTCTCCAGGGCGGGGGTGCTGAACTCATGAGGGCTGGATGTGACATAAATGAGACCTTGTCGGGCCGGGCCATGCGTATCATAAAACGTAATGCCAGGTAGCAGACATATAAACTTTATAAAGGGCGCAGACACACAATTGAAGGGTTTTTTTTTTTTACTTAAAATAAAACATGCTTAAAATATGAGCCCGCTTGCAATATTTTGTTTTACAGTCTCTGAGAAATGTCACCTCTTGCTATGAATTATTGCATCAAGAACTGCAGACAATGTGTCTGGTGGCGTTCCCAGGCAGGGCAGTGCCCTAGGCAGCCGCCTACCCCACCTACTCCCACACACCGGCCCTGAGGCCATCTGCTTAGTTCAGTTCAAGAGGAAAGACACCATCCTGCTTCTCCTAATGCATGCAGGAAGAAGAAGGAAGAGGAGGAGAACAAACAGGAAGGGCGTTCCCTGAGATTACATGCTACTGGTCAGAGTAGGGTTGCCAATCCCCAGGTGGGGGCGGGGGATCCCCTGGTTTGGAGGCCCTCCCCCCGCTTCAGGGTCATCAGAAAGCAGGGGGAGGGGAGGGAAATGTCTGCTGGGAACTCTGTTATTCCCTATGGAGATTTATTCTCATAGAAAATAATGGAGAATTGATCCGCAGGTATCTGGGGCTTGGGGGGGGGGCGTTTTTTGAGGTAGAGGCACCAAATTTTCAGTACAGCATCTAGTGCCTGTCTCCAAAATATCCCCCAAGTTTCAAAATGATTGGACCAGGGGGTCCAATTCTATGAGCCCCAAAAGAAGGTGCCCCTATCCTTCATTATTTCCTATGGAAGGAAGGCATTGAAAAGGTGTGCCGTTCCTTTAAATGTGATGCCCAGAACTCCCTTTGGAGTTCAATTATGCTTGTCACAGCCTTGATCTTGGCTCCACCCCTAATGTCTCCTGGCTCCACCCCCAAAGTCTCCTGGCTCCACCCCCCAAAGTCCCCAGATATTTCTTAAATTGGACTTGGCAACCCTAGGACAGAGAGGGTGAGTGAAAGCAGAACCTGACAGGAAGGAGACTGATATTAACCTAGCTATCTAGCTTACTCTGTGGTCTTACTACAGCCTTGGAGGACTAAGCAAGAGACATCACCATTCTGTTCTTCTAACACAGGCTAGCCTGGACCATCCAAGCCAGGGCTCAGAAATGGAAATCGTTGGAACTCTCTGTCTGGGGCAGGGATGCTCTGTATTCTGATGCTTGGGTGCGGGGCACAGGGGAAGGGCTTCTAGCCCCACTGATGGACCTCCTGATGGCACCTGGAGCGTGACACAGAGTGTTGGACTGGATGGACCATTGGCCTGATCCAACATGGCTTCTCTTATGTTCTTATGAAACTCTTTTTTCCCTCTCTTTTTGTAAGAAAAGTGCTAAGTTAATTCTGGCATGAACATTTCAATTCAACTGCAGAAAGAACCCTTCCTGAAAGGCAATTTACACTTCAAATCAGGCTGGCAAATAATAATTACATCCAGGACTCATAGGTCTTGGTTCAAAGGAAGACAGACAGCGAATCAATGGTGTAACTCAAAATAACTCCTGCAACATTTTGGTTTTATGGACAGGACAGATGAATGTTTGAGAGTCAGTTGTTTTTTTGACACAACCAGGTTTTCTTCAGCCTCCCACAATTTCCTAGCCTATTGCAGCCCCCATCCCACATGGCATTTGTACATGCAGGACCCCTGATTATCAGCTGAGTCTTGTTTGGTGGCCAAAGGAATACTGATTGGATCAAACCCCATCATTTCTTGAATAAGATGACAAAATCCATTCACAAATGTATTGTGGCTGAAGCAATCTTCGTTTCATTTCAGTGGCGCTTGATAAGGGCACAAGCCCCATGGCTGCAATCAGAAAGAGTCTGATTCAAAAAATCAGAGAGATCTTCCCTCAGCCATGTCATTTTTTTTAAACAAATCATTTTTGAAGTAACAAGATGTCTAAGGCCTGCTGTTAGGCTTGCCAGTCCCCAGGTCCCAGCAGGGATCCCCTGGTTTTTCAGGATCCACCCCACTGCTTGTCAGCTGGCCAGTGGGGGAAGCCCTGCCCCGACAGCCACCGTGTGCCTTTATACCCCTCAGGCTTACAAAAGGCTTGCAAGTGTTTGTGTTTCTGAATGTGTGTGTGCCTTTAAATCTGGCAAGAGGAAAGCTGTGGGGGGGGCGGGGTGAGCAGACAGAGCCACCTGGCTCTTGGTCCCTCTCTTTGTTTGAGGAGAATTCCATCACCACCACCACCACCCCTGAGGTGGAATTCTCCCGTTCAGCAATGTGAGTAAATTGCCCCAGTGAGATCACAGAAGTGTGTGCTTGCTAATTGTGCTTATTTTGGCTATTTTGTGAGAGTGTGTATTCACTTTCATTTAGTGGAAGTGTAGCTCCTGGCAGGCAAGGAAACAAAGATTGTTTTCAGGGCAACTGCACCGCTGTATTTTTATTTATTTATTTTAGGGAATGGGAAAGTCTCCTCCAAAGTCCCCAGATATTTTCTAAGCTGGACATGGCAACCCTGCCTACTATCTCCAGAAGCACAATGAAGCCAAGAGGCCGTTCATTTTCAGCTCCATTTTGGAATCCCTGACTTTTCATGTCTTTGAAATGAGTAGAATTCAGTAGAAGACCTCTCGCAAAATGTTTGAGGCCTAGGGCTCCCAAGTTCCTGCTGGGAGTGGGGAATCCCCCAGTTTTGTAGGCCCCAACCCGCTGGCAGGGAGAAGAAGAAGAAGATATTGGATTTATATCCCGTCCTCCACGCCAAAGAGTCTCCTTAACTTCCTCCCCCACAACAGACACCCTGTGAGGTGGGTGGGGCTGGAGAGGGCTCTCACAACAACTGCCCTTTCAAGGACAACCTCTGCCAGAGCTATGGCTGACCCAAGGCCATCCCAGCAGCTGCAAGTGGAGGAGTGGGGAATCAAACCCGGTTCTCCCAGATAAGAGTCCACACACTTAACCACTGGCTCCGGGGGATCCCCGCGGCCCTCTCCAGTGATCTCGGAAGTGACATATCGCACTGGGCACGTTGCATGGGACAGTCTAGGAATTCACTTGAAACTCTATGGTTTCACACAGAGACACTCTAGCAATTTGGGGGAAATCTATACAATAGAGTTATCCCTCAATTGCTAGAGTGTCCCCACACAAAACCATAGAGTATCAAACAAATTTCTAGAGCATCCCGCACGCTGTGCCGGACGCAATATGTCACTTCTGGGTGACACTATCATGCTGTGTGCTCTGCACATGCCCAAGAAAAAAATCCCCCGCCAGCAGCTGCAGGGGACTTGGCAACCCTATTGAGGCCTGGCATATCACTACTTACTTCCCCCCACCCCTCATATATTTAAGAAGAGAGCAACTTCAGGAATTGATTCAGCTCTCATTAAGAGCAATAAACAGTGATCTTCTTGGATGAGGATAAACATCCACATGTGTGTGTGGGGGGGGGGGATGTTTAAAACCATCAAGTCACTTCCAAATTATGGCAACCGTGTGGAATTAAAGTCCAGTATGGCCAGGTCTTGCATACTGAGGGCTGTGGCTTCCTTGATGGAATCCATCCATCTCGTGTTGGGCCTTCCTCTTTTCCTGTTGCCTTCAGCTTTTCCAGTTTGGTGTAGTGGTTAAGTGTGCGGACTCTTATCTAGGAGAACCGGTTTTGATTCCCCATTCCTCCACTTGCACCTGCTGGAATGGCCTTGGGCTAGCCATAGCTATTGCAGGAGTTGTCCTTGAAAGGGCAGCTTTCTGGGAGAGCTCTCTCAGCCCCACCCACCTCACAGGGTGTCTGTTGTGGGGGGAGAAGATATAGGAGATTGTAAGCCACTCTGTGTCTCTGATTTAGAGAGAAGGGCAGGGTATGTCTGCAATATTCTTCTTCTTCCTTGCATGATTGTCTTTTTCCATTGACTTGTGTCTTCCCATCATGTGACCAAAGTGCAATAGCCTCAAGTTTAGTAATTTTAACTTCTAGGGAGAGTTCAGTATTGATTTGATTTAGAACCCACTTGTCCTTTTTTGAGGTCCGCAGTATCTGTAAAACTCTCCTCCAACGTAGTATCCAGTACATAGGTATCAAGAGGCTATTCATCCAGTCATCTCAGTGCTGTCCAAAGGAACAGCATAATGCAAATACACATGGCCATCCAGATATCCATTTACATCTCCATCAGCTGCTTGCATGGAAGCATGCTCCTATATACAAGTTGCCTTTGCTGGTGTCTGACAGAGGAAGAAGACGATTGCGCATGTACAAGTGTGAGCTGCTTTCTTGCAGATGCCACCTAGAGTGTTCCCATGGCAGACATTTTATAACATGTTAAAAGTGTGCATGGGGGGGATACGTTTGTGGTTGAGACTTATTGCTTTGATATCTTTGTATGCCTCCTTATGACTGCCTCACTTGGCATTCATTAATGGCTCAAAGCTGTACAGCCAGAAGGCCTGTATTTGAGTTGAGTGAACTTGAGCTGGAGGAATTTGGAATTTCATAAGGACGTATTGGTTTGTGAACTGGAAAATCATATTTTGATGGTGACGCAGGGCTTTTTTCAAAAAAGCAAAGTGCTGCAGTTTGAAGCGATAGATCATGGCATCAAAATGTGCAGCTTTCACATTGAAGCCTAGGTGAAATTCTGCTCTTCCAAAAGGAATTGTTCCAAGAAACCATCAGTTGTTTCCACGAAGCTACAAAGGAATAAAATAGAGTTGAAGTCTATCAAAATGGACAGAAAACATTGAAAAAGACTGTTACTATTTCTTCAGCCTCTGCTCCTCTGTGCAAAGTATTCAAAATGGATGAAGGTACTGTCTAAATAAGAACATAAGAAAAGCCCTGCTGAATCGGACCAGTGGTCCATCGAGCATGTCCTTCTGTTTCACACAGTCGCCAACCGGTCTGTCACATGACATGATGACATCACTGTAGGTGTGTCTAACCATTGGGCAAGGAGATTTTTTAAAATGTATTTTTAGCATGAAATGTCATTTGGCATAAGATGCCCCCGCTCTGTGGAATGCCCTCCCCAAAAACATCAGGGCTCTGCGGGACTTGCCACAATTCTGCAGGGCCTGTAAGACCGAATTATTTAAACTCGCTTTTAACGGTTAAAGGGAGGCGGCTATTATTCCACAGCACCGACAATCTCACTGAACTAACGTAACTGAACCAAAAATATTTGATTTGATTTGATCAAATTTATATCCCGCCCTCAGAATAAACAGCAACATCAACGCTCTTCTTGGTTTTAATGGATGTAAAATGTATGAATGGTTTTATTGTATATTCTGTTTATATTCTGTGTTGTTTTAACTGTTGTTAGCCGCCTTGAGCCCATCAGGGGAGGGCGAGATATAAATTTGATAAAATAAAAATAAATAAATAAATTACACCATTGGTTCTTTGAAAGTATCTGTTTTGGAAAGCAGCATATCTCTGATGCCAAGAAATTATCTAGTACGATTAGCCATACTTTCATATATTCTTTAATTGTTCTTTTCATGCTGCTAGTCGAAGGGAAATTATCAGCCCACTGTTGGAAAGGTTCCTTGGCAGATCAAATGAACTCAACTTAGATTATCTTCTGTCAGATAGGAACCACCAGACAACAAGACAAGTGGCTAGGTTCTGTTCCCAGGTTCATAAGTGGGAAGTCCGAAGTGGGAGCATATACGGCCGGGGCTACGCGGACTGCACTGGCTGCCGATTGTATACCGGGTCCAGTACAAAGTGCTGGTCATTACCTTTAAAGCCCTATATGGCCGAGGACCGACCTACCTGAGGGACCGTCTCTCCCCGTACGAGCCCCAGAGAGCACTGAGGTCAGTAGGAAAAAACAAACTGACTATCCCTGGGCCAAAAGAGGTTAAACTTCAGAATATCCGTGCACGGGCCTTTTCCATCACGGCCCCATGCCTATGGAATCAGCTCCCAGAGGAGGTGCGGGCCCTGCGGAGCCTTGATCAGTTCCGCAGGGCCTGCAAGACCACCCTCTTCAGGCTGGCATTCATGGACTGCTGAATTATAGTTTGTAATAAAGAAAACCGCCAAAATGGTTTGGTTTAGGGACCCTTGTTATTATGTCAACTGACAGGAATAGCGTCAGGAGCATCAATGTTACTGTCAGATTTAATAATGTTTTAATTAAGTATTGACTGGTTTTTAAATAATGTTAATCTAATGTTTTTATCTACTGTATAGTTTGCCTACTAATGTTGTTAGCCGCCCTGAGCCTGCCTCAGCGGGGGAGGGTGGGATATAAATAAAATATTATTATTATTATTATTATTATTATTATTATTATTATTATTAAGAACGCAAAAAGCGAGACAAGTGGGCCAAACTGTAAATCTTTTCACAAAATTTAAAGTGACTTTTTAAAAGGTTTAAAGGGTTAAATGATAATCTTTTATATTCTTTTTTAATTGTTATAACCCTCAAGTCATCAAATCTAAAGTATGTAGACTCTTTGTGGGACTTTTATAAGGTACTTTTAAGGTTGTTCTAAATGACTTACATGTTCTGGTCAATGACTGTAAAATAATCTAATTCAATAAATAAATTTATAATGATGAAAATGATTTTTGAAATTATCAAGGGACAGGCAGATTGACGGTTGCTGAGATCAAAGGCTCCCCAGATTTAATATTAAAGCAAGTTAAGTTTGTATCAGTACATGCTAAACTTTGGATGACATTTAATTTCCAACACAAATTCTGTGTTGCTCCCACACAAGTAAATGTGATGAATAATTTTGTCTCAGGGCTGTTTATTTAATGCCAAACAGATGAGGGATCTTTAAGCATATGGTTACAAATGCAGAGATGTTGAAAAGATCTAATCAGCTATTTGGAATAAAGCACAGAATCAGTGAGATGTCATTTGCCTGTTCGATCCAGATGTTTACAGATTTCCAGATTTCATGGTTTACATTAAAATCACAACAAAATATTCAGATTGGGCATTGAGGCTGAAAGTTATATAACTGCATTTTTGTTATATAGAGATTCTGAATGTTCAGTAGATCTTATGGGGGGGGGGGAGTTGTTTGCCATCAAGTCACAGCTTGCTGTCAAGTAGAAGAAGAAGAAGAAATTGAATGTATATCTCACGTTCCACTCCGAATTTCAGAGTTTCAGAGTGGCTCACATCTCCTTTACCTTTCTCCCCACAACAGACACCCTGTGAGGTGGGTGGGGCTGAAAGGGCTTTCACACCAGCTGCCCTTTCAAGGACAACCTCTGCCAGAGCTATGGCTGACCCAAGGCCATTCCAGCAGGTGCAAGTGGAGGAGTGGGGAATCAAACCCCAGTTCTCTCAGATAAGAGTCTGCACACTTAACCACTACACCAAACTGGCTCTTGGAGAGACCCCGTGGGGTTTTCAAGGCAAGTGACAGTTCAGAGTTGGGGGAAGGGTTCTGTCAGAGCTCTCGGCTGCTGACCTCCCCCCTTCCCACACCCTTGTTGAGGCACTACCAGTGCTTTTTTCTTCAGCCAGGAACGCAGTTCCGGCAGGCTTGGTGCCAAGGGGTGTGGCCTAATATGCAAATGAGCCCCTGCTGGGCCTTTTCTGCAAAAAAAAAAAGCCCTGGGCTCTACCATACATGTTTCCTGCTGCATGCACGGCCCACTGCCACTGAAGAAGAAGAAGACTGCAGATTTATACCCCACCCTTCTCTCTGAATCAGAGACTCAGAGCAGCTTACAATCTCCTATATCTCCCCCCCACCACAACAGACACCCTGTGAGGTGGGTGGGGCTGAGAGAGCCTTTCAGGACAACTCCTACAAGAACTGTGGCTGACCAAGGCCATTCCAGCGTTGGAGGAGTGGGAATCAAACCTGCCTCTCCCAGCTAAGACTCCGCACACCTAACCACTACACCAAACTGCAGGCAGCTTTGCATATAGGCAGTGGTAGAGCTTGTGAGCAGACAGAAAGGAGGTGCATGGAGATGGGAGAGAAGAAGAAGAAGATATTAGATTTATATCCCACCCTCCACTCGAAGAGTCTCAGAGCGGCTCACAATCTCCTTTACCTTCCTCCCCCACAACAGACACCCTGTGAGGTGGGTGGTGCTGGAAGGGCTCTCACAGCAGCTGCCCTTTCAAGGACAACCTCTGCCAGAGCTATGGCTGACTCAAGCCATTCCAGCAGCTGCAAGTGACCGGTTCTCCAGATAAGAGTCCGCACACTTAACCACTACGCCAAACTGGCTCTCCACTGGAGGCATGGAGGCATGCAGGAGGGAGGAGGGAGGGAGGGAAGGAGGGAGGGAGGGAGGGAGGGAAGGATGGAAGAAGGAAGGAAGGGAAGAAGGAAGGAAGGAAGGAAGGAAGGAAGGAAGGAAGAAGGAAGGAAGGAGGGAGGGAGGAGGAGGAGGGAGGGAGAGAGGGAAGAGGGTAGAGGAGGAGGGAGAGGAGGGAGAAGGAAGGAGAGGAAGAAGGAGGAAGGAAGGAAGGAAGGAAGGAAGGAGGAAGGAAGGAAGGAAGGAAGGAGGAAGGAAGGAAGGAAGGAAGGAGACAGCTGATGGTGGGCAGAGGAGGAAAGTTTACATCATGTGTACTTTTGTCCAGTTGATGCCAAAATGGAGCTGAAAATGGAACAAATCCTGCACAAGGAAAGAGAAACTGATGCAAAAAATAGAAACCCTGGATTTGTAACTCACAGGGCAGAAAGAATTCAGTGTGGGAAGGAATCATTCAAACAACAAAAAAGTGCCACTGGACTTTAATTGTATTCTGTTGCTTCAGACAACATGGCTATCCACCCGAATCTATCAAAAACAAAGCAGGCAGACTTCAAAATTAGGTCTTATCTCTAATCTTCAGCACAGGTTTTTGTCAGCTCCTCAGTTGTCTTCAACATAAGCAGGCCTCTCTCCAAAGTTCAGAAGACGTAAAACAGCAGACAGAACACAGCGGTATGAGTCCTGTGTCAGATCTGGCTCATGTGGGGGTGGCCAGATCTTTGTACCCTTCAGGGCTTTAGGAACCCACCAAAACTTACAAACCTAAAAGCCACATAAGGCAAGTGCAAGCTGTTTCTCACTCAACCCCCAAGCACAGACAGTGTAAAATTAAGACAGAAGATAACGTGCCTTGAAGTACAAAAACAGCTTCTCTACCAGGGCTGAGTGGTTACTTGTGGAGTTACAAAAACTGCGAAGTGAGCTTAGCCAGACTCCCCCACATGTTCTCAGTGTACAAATAGTAACAATAGTGAAGCCATACTGAAATACAACAGTAAGAACATCATAGAAAAAGAAGATGGTTGGATTTATATACACCCTCCACTCTGAATCTGAGTCTCAGAGCAGCTCACAATCTCCTTTACCTTACTCCCGCACATCAGACAGCCTGTGAGGCGGATGGGGCTGAGAGAACTCTCCCAGAAGCTGCCCTTTCAAGGACAATCCTATAAGAGCTATGGCTGACCCAAGACCATTCCAGCAGCTGCAAGTGGAGGAGTGGAGAATCAAGCCCAGTTCTGCTAGTTTGGTGAGAGCCAGTTTGGAGTAGTGGTTAAGGTGTGTGGACTCTTATCTGGAGAACCGGGTTTGACTCCACTCCTCCACTTGCACCTGATGAATGGCCTTGTGTCAGCCATAGCTCTTTCAGAGGTTCTCTTGATAGGGCAGCTGTGCTGGGAGACCTCTCTCAGCCCCACTGAGATGTCCTTGGTCTTCATATTAATTTTGGAAGGAGTGGCCAAACTGCTTATCATAAGAGCCACATAGAATAAACGTCAGATGTTTGAGAGCTGCAAGACATGAACATCAGATGTCTGAGAGCACAAGAGAAGGGAAGGAAGGAAGGAAGAAGGAAGGAAGGAAGGATAGGAAGGGAAGGAAGGAAGGAAGGAAGGAAGGAAGGAAGGAAGGAAGGAAGGAAGGAAGGAAGAGAAGGAAGGAAGGATGAGAGAAGAGGGGGAAGGAGAAGTGGAAAGAAAGCAACTTTAACTTTAAATGCATCTCCAAGCTGCCAGCTGCTTGGCTTGGGGAAGTAATTTTTTTAACTTTAAAAACTATTGATAATCATAGCAAACGTGCACAATAATAAATTCGAATATATGACATTCAAACATTTCGCTAAATAACGGATGTCACTTGGTAATACAAAGATAGGAAATAAATGTTTCCACGACATACGTGCTAATGAATTAGACTTAATAGTCTCCGATGATATGCTCATGCCTCTCAAAATAAGGAAAATAATGAAAGTAAAATACGGGACTACTGTGGCCATTAATAAATGGCATTTATTGCCTTACTGAGAAGCATATTGGCATATCCCTGGCAAGATACTCTAAATATGGAAACCAAACCAGTGGGAAAAAAGACTCAAAAATTCGAGTCTTGCTGTTTAATAGAACCGTAATTTTATCAAGCACACACATTTCATGTAGCTTGTTTGCCAGCTAGCTAGAGAAAGTTTCCGTGAAGATTTCCTTTAGACGTTTATGTCAAGCATGTCGTTTCTTTCTTTGTATAACTGTATTTTCAACTGTTATTCTAATGTACTGCACATCAAAGCCATATAACCTAACTGTATTTTCAACTGTTATTCTAATGTACTGCACATCAAAGCCATATAACCTATTCCTTAGTTCTCACTAGAAGCAAATGCAGGAATGTCCTCTTTGAAGATAAGGTCTTCTGGGATATTTTCCCAGGGTTAAACCTGGACCCAGGATGTTGCTAAACCGCGAGAATAGATAAAATAGCCAGAGTGTCAGTTTCATACGCCTGTGTTAGAATTCCTAAAATACCTTTGATGTGCCCCCTTAAAGTTAGTATTCTAGAGTTACATTGTATCACTTCCAATCTGGTGCCTACCCGAGCACAATGGATTATCACTAAACTAAGACGTTGTTTCAAAATCAACGCTTGGTTATTTTGAGATCTGATGCTTGACAGCTATTTCTAGACGTGCGGCTGCACATATTTTCTCTAATAACTCAGAATTATAAAAATTTGGTATATGACAAATCCAGATATTTAGGATATATCCTTCAAAAGCAAGAGGGACATGAATCTGTAAGATTTCAAAACATCTTCTTTTGAATAACTTTCCAGAAATTGCAAACCTGTGGGCATAGCCACCAGCAATGTAATTAGTTGCCAGTTATCTTACATCCATTCCAACATAATTGAGAAGAGTTATTGTGCGTATGGTGAAGAATGTTAGGGGTAAGACACCATCTGGAGATGGCCTTAAATAGCTGAGTCCTGGTTTTAATACTGGAAGATGAAAAGGTTGCTGATTTCCATCGTTCACACCAATCTTCCAAAATGATTTTCTGTCCAAGGTCTTTTTTGCCACAATTTGGTGTAGTTGGGTTCCTCCTTGGAGAAGTAATTTAAAGACAGAAATGCCTTCTTCGAGCCAGCCGACAGGTCAGTGGGGGCTCCAAGAGCCACATAATATGCGTGAAAGAGCCACAAGTGTCTCCCGAGTCACCCCTGTTTTAGATCATGAAGGTAAGCTAAAACAGAAGTCCTGTGGTGCCTTAAAGACTAACAACCATTATTTCAATATGAGATTTTGTGAGCCACAGCTCAGTTCTTTGGATATGCGAAGGAAAGAAAAGCGCCTACACCTTGAACTGGACTCAGAAATCAATGGGCAAACAATGCAAGTGTTACAAAATAGGTTAATACGGTCTATGCGGTCTACCACGATAACTGGCGGGCTGCTGCATTTGGCAAAAACTGCACTTTCTGATTCATCTTCCAGGGCAGCCCCGTGTAGAGCACCGTATAGTAGTCAAGCCTTAAGGTCACCATTGCATGGATCGGCATGGCACGATCAGCAGTCTCCTAGCAGGGAGGAAACTAATTTGCTACGTTGAGCTTGATATGTGAAAGGAGGGAAGAGCAGAAGATCAGAGTAGTACCTGCCTCGTGCCAGTCAGTACATTCTAATTTAGAATTCACCGATCTGTCTCCAGTGAACAGCAGCATTTATGTGATGTTATGTGCTATGACTAGGCTGTCAGAAGATTATGTTAGGATCGTTTCAAAATACCACGATGGCATTATGAACAGGAAAAGTTTCATTTTCAACCTATTCCCTACAGAATTTTCATCTTTGCAGATGGAATTTTCTAAGACCGATTTCTCACTAGGCTTGTTCCATTCTCGGTGCCCTTTTTCTCCTAGCACTTCTGTCCGATTTTGCACAAGATGCCGCAGGGCTGCAACTTGCCCCGCCTCTTTCCTGCAGCAAGCAAGATCCTCTGAAAACTGGTTTCTGCTTGTCGCAGGAAAGAGGCGAGGCAAGTCGCAAGCTTGTGCAAAATTGGACAGAGCGCAGGGGGGGGTGGGAAAGGGACCCAAGACTGGAACAAGCCTAGTGAGAAATTGGTCTAAGTCTCAAAAGGCAACGTAGGGTATATTTTATATATGTATGTGTGCAGGGGTCATTTTGTAGAAAAATAGGTAGTGGAACTCATTAGCATAACTCATTAGCATAGCCCCCCAGCCAAAAGGAACCAAATGCAAGAAAGGAGAGCCCAGGGCAAGGAAGGCTTGCTTGGGCTGGCTAGAGATCTGGCCAGCCCAAGCAGGCCTCACTCGCCTGGGGCTCTCCTGGGTCACCCCCACACACACACACCTAGTCAAAAGGCCAGCTAGCCACCCGCCACCCAAAATCACATAAGAAGTGGAGAAAGGGTGGTGCAGGCTTCTCCAAGGATTAATGAGGGCTGCTGGGGCCATGGAAAGCCCCTGGTGGCTGGCTGACTGGCTGCCCGCTCTCCTAATTGGGGGATTATTATGCAGCTGCACCTACTATTCAATGGACAAGGTAGGTGGGGAGAAAGAGGGGGAACCCTCAGAAAGGTTCAGGAGCTGTGCTCCTGTGAGTTCCTGTTGAATTTGAGGCCTGTATGTGTGTATATAATTGTTAGGATTCAGAAAGCTTCTCACACAAGGTAGAAGGCATTTCCAGTTTCACAACAGGATGTGCATACTTCAGTCTCGGCTAGTTGAAGCCCCCAAGGCTAGGGATGCCAGCCTTCAGGTACGACCTGGGGATCCCCCAGAATTACAGCTCATCTCCAGACTAAAGAGATCAGTTCCCTTGGAGAAAATGGCTGCTTTGGAAGGCCAGCTTTATGGCCTTGTATCCCACTGAGGTCCCTGTCCTCCCCAGGCTCCATCTCTAAACTTCCAGGAGTTTCCCAACCTCAATCTGGCCACCTGTGGCCAGTGAGGACTAGGCTACCCTCCCTGTGGTAGATCCCATTTCACTCTCAAGAGTCTTCTGAACATAACATAAGAGCTACTCTGCTGGATCTTCTAGTGATCCATCTAGTCCAGCATCCCAGTAGCCAAATTGTTGCTTTGGAGGGCCAACAGAAGAGCATAGAGGCTAAAGTCTCCCTCTGATGTTGCCTCCTACATTGGTATTCTCAGAGGTTTACTCTTTTTTAAAGTACATTTTTATGCCAGTTCTCCAACAAACTCCTCAAAGCAGCTTATAATCAGGGGTGGAATTCTAGCAGGAGCCCATTTGCATATTAGGTCACACTCCCTGATGTAGCCAATCCTCCAAGAGCTTACAAAAAAGAGCCTTGTAAGCTCTTGGAGGATTGGCTACATCAGGGGTGTGTGGCCTGATATGCAAAGCAGCTCCTGCTAGAATCCCATCCCTGCTTATAATTAAGACAATAAAACAACATAATTAAAACAAACCAATGTCATTAAAACAGCCAAGGGATAACAGCATAAAATACACAGCGAGACTGTTCAGACGCACAGTATAATCGGTTGTCACTGCTGTTTCCTGGATTTAAAGTGGCTGATCAGAAAACAACATCTGCCTTCCGGTATTAACTCATAGTACCCCCCCCCCCCCAATCCTTCTTGGAACTGGAGTATTTTGTTACCTGCTCCTTTGCGGTGTTTTTTGAGTTCTCCAGTTTAACCTCATAGTTTCCCCATCTGGATAGTTCTCGACCAACTTCCGGATGTCTAAAGGCTATCCCAGAGCAAAAGGAGCCTCAGAGATCCGGTTTACGGTCAGCATTTTTTTTACTACTTAGCGATATGCACATAACCACATAATGTTTTAACCTATGTGAATGTGCGCATATGCGCATGTGCACATAATGTGTATTTAAAAAGAACTGCATGGTGCTGTCATGTGGACGGCAGAAGACGGTTTCACCGCAGGGTGATTCGAATTGCAATATGGCAGTCTGATCAACAATATCCGGAACAAAGATATTCGGAACAGAACCAAGTCAGTTTAACACGGACTCGACACACTGTGTGAACAGGGCCAGGGAGAAGTCTAAAATGCTGTAGATCAAATAAACCTTGGCCAAGAAGCAAACCATACAACATTGGAGATAAAAGCCTGGGTAGTAGGATGCCTTAAAAAAGAAAAATCGGTATCAGGTGAACTTCACAAAGGAGCACATTTCAACGGTGGGGTGCCACCACTGAAAAAGTCCTGTCTTTGGTTGCCACTTCTGAAGGCTGGGGCACATAGAGCAGGGCTTCAGAAGAGCATCATAGCTAGAGGTTGGCAATCGTAACTCTACATTTTACCCAAACTGTTAGTATCCTGAACAAGATGTTATTTACATTCAGTGTGCTTCAGTGCACTACATGGAAGCTAACCAAAAGTCTACTGGGCATTGAGGAATTAATAGAAAACCTTTAAAATTAGGGAAGATTGCGCACATTAAAATGTGCCAAAAGAAACACTTATAGTTCAAGAAATAATGCAGCTGGTAATGACATCTTGCTAAAAAATGAGTTTAATTGCCTTCTTTTTTAGGGGAAGAAATTTTCAACATTCTCACTCAACTCTATACCATTTACAAGGACCAATCAGACGTGTTAAGCATATTTAACTGTGTGTTGGATCGTGGCTTATTTAGTTAGAAAGGTACTTTCTTACATCACCACTGCTTCTGATATTTCATGAGCAAAATAACAATTTGTATTATGAACCATTTCTTGTTTCAACTTTTCCTGTTCTGAAACAGACAATATTGTCACATCTTATGTTTATGTCAGAGGGCTGGTGGGGCGAAACTCACGTCGCTGGCATGATGATTTCACCTGCAAGTGACGTCATTGCACCAGCGACATCACATGCCGGCCACTCTGGGCATTTCCAGGAAAACTCTATGGTTTTCTTGGACTCTCTAGCAAAGTGGGAGGGAAAACTCTATGGTACAATAGGGAAACTCTATGGCAAAGTGCGCACAAAAAATGTCCCCCGCCAGAGGCCATGAGGGACTTAGCAACCCTAGTTAAAACAGAGAAACCCTCAATCACCAATCATCCAGTTGCATTACTGCAGTCCTATGGCCTTCCTTCAGCACCAGCAACCCCACACAAACTGAATGCAGCATAAACAGTGATCACATAATAGATAATCTAGTTTAAGACCAGATGTTCACTCATAGGCATTCTCCTTTCAAGAAGAATGCATGTCCATCAAGGGACACTTGGCATATTTCCACTTCTCGGGTCCACCAGCTGACATCTGTCATATTCTTCCTTTCCTAACTGGTGATTCCATCAGCTCCGAAAGCTGTTCCCAAATCTTATCAGCATGAGAGGCCTCAAACCTGCTCACTAAGAGAGCAGATTGATCTGTGTCAAGCCTCTGGCGACAAGTTTTTCTTTCCGATTCATCATTTCATATATAGGTGTTCAACAACAACAACAACAAACAAAGATGTGGGCTCACTTATAATCAGAGACACAGAAGCCTTTGTGAAATTAGAAGCGTCTGGAGAACGTCCGATATGCAGCATCACTCAAATTAACAAGTCCCACAGGCGAAGAATGCACTCCCATCTTCTTTCCCGCTCACTGACAGTCATCCAAGCACACCGAACCATTAGGCTTTAATGTGTCTTAGTCGGGTTCCTGTCAGAGCTAATTGACTTCTCCGAGGAGAAAATACAGTGCCTTTGTGTCATGTTTTTTTCCCCCTCCCCCTTCTTTTTTTCATGTAGTATGGAAAGATTTTATCACACAGGAAATACTGAGCCTTGTTGCTTGTAGGGCATGGGCAGAGTAATGATTGAGGGGGGGGGGGGTAAAAAATGCCATAAAGTCACAGAATGTCATGCTAATGTCCTATGTAAGGGCCTCCAGAGGATATCCAAAAGCATAGCCATGAGTCTACTAGACCTGCTGACCTCCAGGTAGGGTCTGAAGATCTCCTGGAATTACAACTAATCTCCAGACTACACAGAGCAGTTCCCCTGGAGAAAATGCTGCTTGGAAGGGTCAACTGGGAGGGACCCAGGGTCACCCAGTAAGCTGCCATTGAAGGGCAGGGATATGAGCCCAGTCATCCTAGATCTTTCTCCAAATAAGAATCAATGTAGTGTAGTAGTTCAGAGTGGCAGACTCTAGTCTGAAGAACCAATTGTGATTCCCCACACCTCCCCATGAAGCCTGCTGGGTGACCTCGGACCAGTCATGGTTCTCTCAGGTAACTCTCTCAGCCCTCACAAACCTCACAAGGTGCCTGTTATGGGGAGAGGAAGGAAAGGCAATTAATTGTAAACTATTTTGAGTCCGAGAGTAGAGAAAAGCACAATATAAAAAAGCCAACCCTTCTTTTTCTACTACCACTACACCGCATACCAAGCAGCATTATACGCAAGTCAAAACAAATATACTGGAGGATTCTTTTCTAGCTTAACTATCTCCCTAAAGTGACACTTGTGACGTTTGTTAGCGAACGCATGATCCTGCATAACAAGATCCCGCGAGTCTCCAAATCTGTCTGCCTAGCTGCCACCTCCTTCCATTCCAGACGACTGTGCTTCTGTAAGCAGCAACCACTTATCCAAAAGCTGAAAGAAAAGGGAAGAGAACAGGCGGCATTGAGGGAATTTGCAAGGCTGAGAAATCCTTCAGAATGTGTTGTCCCTGTTGGAACTTTCCCTCCAGAAAAAGCATGTTTTCGTGCACTGACTTCATTTATTAATTGTCCTCCAGTTGTGGGTGCAGTGAACTTTGTAGCAGTCATGTTTGGCGTCCTGTTTCTGACAGCCGCAACCCTTTGAGAGCTGAGCCTCCAATCTCCTTGCCTCACCGCTAACTCAAATGGCTTCTGAACAGGAACTTGGTCCCACAAACCAGCATGCAAAAGCAACCATGTTCAGAATTTTCTGTAGGCTACATGTCTGTCACGTTCCTTGCCATTTTCTGTATCTCTTTGATGTAGGCTGTGGAATGTAGGGTTTTTATAATTTTTATTGCTTTTAACTACAAAAAGAAGATGCACAAGCATAGATACATTAAAGAGGGGAAGGGGTGTATACAGAATGGGAAAAACAGAAACAAAGAAGAATACAAATATATCAGTTATAATTCTACCTCCAAATAAAATATCCAATTCTTTCTACCTGCAGGTATGAAGTTCTCCATATATTTTACCATCTTTGTCTTTCATTATATTTTTTTTTTACTAAACTAATACATGAAATACAAGTCTAAACAATTCTTCTTCAACATATATAAGTATTAAAAAGTCAGAGCAGTCTCAACTCAAAACTGGCTGGCTGAGCTTAACCATATTGAAAGCACAGACTAACTTGTTAGTTTAACAATATCATCATTAAAATAAGCATATAAAATTCATATCTTTATCCTTAACAAGCTAAAAAAATACAGCATTGTAATTTATCTATCTCAGTATAGACAGTTTCTCCAGACAAGTGTACTAAAAGCAGATTTGCCAAATTACAAGGTAATTGTGCTGTTTGCCTTCTTAACAATTGATCCAAATTAACTATTTATTTATATAACATTTTGAAGACCCTTCTTCCTTAAAATTCTTCTCAAAACTTTTCCATCCTTTAATTCTTATATCCATATTGTTCTAGGAAAAACAACTTAATATAACCCAAAAATCTCATTTGACCTTTAAAAATCACATATCAGTTCTTATTAAAAGTTCCATATCCAACTACCCACAGAGAGAGAGAGCGACAATTCAAAAACCCTTCTTCCTAAAAAATTATTTATCCTGATTTATGGCTAAGATGCACCCCTCTTTCGGCTGTATTGGCTATCGTGAGCTTCAGGGCATACAAGAAGGACAGGAACAGCCGCCACTGCGCCCCTGACTTGCTGTAAAAGTCCCATGCCGAAAGAAGACTCCTTCAGGGTCTCTTTGAGGGTGTCACATCTGTGGCACTCCTCCACCCGCCTGATTCAGAGAGGCTGCAGGCGAGACAACCCACAGACCCTACTGAGCTCAAGGTGACATAACCCAGAAAAACCACCTATGGAATGTACAGGTAGAATGCTTAGACTGCTAGGGAAACGAAAGTGAACTAGCTGCCTCCTAAGAGTTGGAAACCTACTTGGCACGAAGATCATACCTCCCTTCCTGGGATGTTTTGTAGAAAGCTTGGTAGTGAGTGATTTGTAGCCACTAGATTTTTTTTTTTTACATTTTATTAAACTTTATTTTAAATTTGAAGCTCAAGTACAATATTCAGAGAGAGCAGTTGTTCAAGTTATGGTTCCATGTCAAATACAAAAATATTATATTTCCTCTGCATTAAAAGCTGTAACAATTTAGATGAACAACTCACATAGGCCTGTTCTTATGCAACACAAAAGAGAGAATTTATTTCTTCCTAAACTATCGAGTGCTGATTTCAAAGCACTTCAAGTGAAAAGTACTGAAAGATACACCTGCTCTGCGTCAATAAAAATGACAGCCTTGCAGACAGATACATAAGGAAAGGGAGCAAGGGCAAGAATATCAGCCTGGCTTGTGTATTTTGAGAAGGAGCCTTTCTGTGGAGAGGTTTGTGAAGTGTAAGCAAGAGAAAGCTTTTCGATTGGGAAGAAAGTTTGAGCCATGGTGCATAAAGAGATTCCATGTACTGAAAATGATACATATCTTGCAAAGATAGTGTGGTTGGTTTCCAGATCACACATGTGGATTAGGAATGGGCACAAACAGGCAAATGAACCTTTATTCATGGTGAACCTGAAAAAACAGGTTTACACTGCGGCGGGGCAAATCTTGGGTTTGCCCCGCGCAAAATGGCGGCGTGGAGCAACTGGTGCGAAATCACCAGCTTGCTCTGCCCAGCAACAGAAGCCTGCCCTGGAGAAAACTGAGTGCGGAATCAGCCTCAGTCCTCAAGGCTCCAATGAGCCAGGTAGGAACACTGGTAAAGGAACATAAACATGAGTCCACACACACAACAATAGTAGATCTCCAGGTGCCACCTGGATGTTGGCATCCTGATCCCTGCCCCTTTTAAGTCTCTCTTTCTCTCCCCGCCACTTCGTTGGTTAGCAGCTTCTGCATAGTAAGCAGAGCTCAGCCAACCGTTAATGGAAGTCCAGATTCCCAGTGATCCTGCTTGAGCTGCACGGCATTTCTTCCAGCATCTTCCCCCTCCACAGAAGTCAGTGATCCCATTTTTCTTTTCCCTCAGCATGAGGCTTCCTGTGATTTTCCCAGAACGCTTCCAGTTTGCCCAGTCTTGTAACAAAACCCAAAGGAACATGGCCGGATTATAAGCCAAGTAGACACTGGCCTAAGGGCCCCCATGCCTTTAGGGTCCCTGGGCCGGCTGTTCCCCCAGTTTCCCCCCTGCTCACAGCTCTCCCAGCCTGCACATGCAGCCAGCAACTGAGCCGCTCTTTGCCCGACTTGCCTGGTGTGGCTGCTGCTGGCGGCGTCGCCAAGTTACCCTCTCTCTGCCTCTCCCCTGCAGCTTTGTCAAAGGGGCTTTTGAGAAGGTTCCTGCAGGCTGCAATAGGGGTCACCAAGGCCGGATTAAACCCCGTGAAGGTCCCTAGGCAGTCAAAATCTTGGGGGGGGCCCTTGCAAATTATCTTGCAGGCACCTTCTCAGAAGCCTGTTTGACAAAGCTGTGGGGGAGAGGCAGAGAGAGGTGAAAACGCCAGCAGCAGCCACACCAAGCAAACTGGGCAAAGAGCAGCTCAGTTGCTGGCTGCGTGTGCAGGCTGGAAGGGCTGCAAGGAGGGGGGAAACCAGGGTGGGGGGAGCTGGCCTGGAGCCCCTAAAGGTGTGGGGACCATAGGCCAGTGCCTACTTGGCCTAATTGTTAATCCAGCCCTGGGGGCCACAGGTGGTGAGGCAGGTGCTCCAACTTTCTGTTTGTGTATCCAACTATAATTTGTGAGCCCCCCTCCCCCCCGAAATAGTTCAGCCCAACATGCCTGTGTGGACTCGGGATTGCACAAACTGAAAACTTCATAGCAATGCACATCATTGAGCAAAGCTGGGTTCGGTCAAACGTTTTGACACCGAACCGAGGCTATTACAAAATCTCTTCATTTCTGTCTTTCCTCACCCCCTCTGAAAAGCTCTGTTGCTCCTGAGAAGGGCAGAAGATGGACATATTAGGCATTGTTCCAAAATGGGACTTAGGGCAGTGGGAAGGATGGAGCTGGTACATTTTTCATGATGGAAACCGACTGTAAATATTTTAACAAAAAAAGCCCCAAGATTTGCACTGTTTTAAGTGCTATGGGCTATCGACTCAGCTGGCATTAATCAGCACGACTCTGTCGATTTCAAAGGCACGATCTGCATTGACACTCGTGGAGGGCTGGCGCCTTTGAAGTTGCATTTTCTTGATGTATTGCCCGAGTTCCATTTCCTTCGTTCTCTGAGTGCATCAAGTGACATCAACAGAATGCTTTGTGGGGGGGGGGGGAATGTTTCTTCTCTATTGCACTTTGCACTGAGCATAAAAGAAGACACACACACCCCAACTAAATTAAAAACACATCAGCACTGGGATCTAGTCTCCAAAGGGATCTTTTTTGTCACTTATTTCCCTAAACAGACTCTTTGCCTATGTCAGATTTCATTTGAAATGCCTTTTGGTTTCAAAGGGGAGGGGCGGGAAGCAGCCAGCCCCTGAGAAAGGTAACGGTTGTGTCTCTTGCTGTTGTCTCAGGGCCAAATTAAAGATTACATTTTACAAAAGTTCCCATTGGGGACTGGCAGCCATACTGCAGCAGTGATTCCCCATAGGCGACTTTGTGCAAAAACACCACCAGGGTCCAATTCGGATCATGACTGCGGCACTTTTTGATTCCAGAGGACCGCAAGTATCTAACTGCACTGGCTCCATATCTTTCACTTCTGGTGGAACCTAAGCAAAGAAGAGCCTATATGGTGGCAAGATGCAGGCTCTTCCCTCGGCTGTCCTGGATGGAAAATTCAAGAAGATTCCCCTGGATAAAAGATTGTGCAGATCTAACGAGATTGAATCCGTCAATCATATTCTATTAAATTGCAATATGTATGTAGATATTTGTGAGAAGTTCATTATACTCTTGTTGCAATTTTATCCTAGATGTTCAGACAAAGTAATTATAGAGAGTTTACTGAAAGGGAACAACTTTCAACTAACTACTAATTGAGCACAATTATTTTATGGGGTACCTCTCTGGATTGATGCAGTTGACATTTCAGTCGAACGTGTCCACTCTACCTTTTTGCGAAAGATCATGGGGGGGGGGGGGCGTTCCTATGTGTGTTCCTTATGCCTTTTTATATTTGGAGTGCGGTCAGAATTTGTTGGCTACTAAGGCATGGGTTCACACTATTAAATTCTGGTTATGACTCCACTTCAGCTCTGATTCACTTAGTTTTCTGTAGCAGCCACTTTCTGAATCTGATAATTCTAGCTGCCTGTCTTACATTGAAGCTAAAATAAGTTCCCTGAATCTATCTTTAGAACGCTTATCCTTGCTTTCTGAGTCCGAGGCTTTTTTAGAAATAAAATCTAGTCTACTGAGCCCAGAGCTACAAACTCTTTATAGTCTTGCCAACAGAACCTGTTCTCCCCTAAACTTAGGGATTGTTCCGAATGCAAATATTCCAGCTGTGTACCTCTATCAACTTCTAGCTCCAAATTTGGGCAGAGCCTTTTCCTTGGCCAGATTCAATGCCCTTCACTCAGCCATTTTATTTGGCAGATTCCAAGGGACTCCCTATTCAAGTAGGTGCCGTAAGATGGATTGTGTTGAGACTGTCACCCATGTTCTTCTCAAATGTCCTCTCTATTTGGCATCCCTCCGGGTTCTTTTATACCCCATATTGGCCCAAATTTTAGAGACCTCTGATAATTTTAAGGTGCTTTTTTTGCTTGATAATTCTGATTTGGAAATAACTGAATTAGTAGCAAAGGTTTTTATAGCGCTATGGTTACTCGTCCTGATAAGTAGTACTATGTATCAGGTTTTCCTATGTTGCTACTTTGTTTTTATCTTGTAATCCTAATTTTATTCTGGGTGGATTATGTATTCTTTTAATATGTAACCTGGCCGACCCTCTATTTTATATTCTTATATATGCCAATAAAGGGCGTCTTGTGTGTGTGTGTGCAAAATTTCTTGTAGCTTCCTACGGAATATGTAAGAATTTTATAGCAACAAGCTGTAGAGTCTTGTGAGCAACAATTCTGCTTCGTGAGCAACTGGCATTAAAGTTGTGAGCTACTGCATAAATTAGCTTGCTTTGGGGCCATTTTTCCTGAGCTAAGACAAAAAGGTGTGAGCCAGAGGCTAAAAAACTGTGAGCTGGCTCACTAACTCAGCCTAGAGGGAACACTGATAAGGACATATTATTACTCTGGCTATGTACCAACATGTTTTATTGTATTTTAACTTTTTATGACTGGTATTCTTATGTTTTATTCTGATCTATGATGATAATAATAACAATAAATTGAAATCGAGTCCATAAATTACATGGGGGAGGGCAGGAGCGTCTTCTCCCCACACACCACAGTTCTGATTCGAACCAGGCCTTTGCAGAGCTTTGATATGGAATTCAGTTGCCCATCTTCAGGGGAAACTTGGAGTTCTCCCAGAATTACAACTGATCTCTAGTCTACAGAGAGACATTTTCTTGAACAGAATGGCAGTTTGAGAGGGTGGACTTCATGGAATCACAGGCCTCCTAAGTTCCCCCCCTCCCCAAACTCTGCCCTCCCCAGGTGACACCCCCCTCCAAAAAAAAATCTCCAGGAATCTCCCATCCTAGAGTTGATAACCCTAGCAGCAGGGACTTGCCACTGCAGTAAAGTGGCAAATCCCCAAGGTGAACACCTGTAAAATATAATATGTGGCTTAGCCCTCAGCCTTCATTTGTACTGTTCACCTTACTAAGAGCAAGACTAAAATGTTCTAGTTTGTAGAAGCTTTCGGGCTCAAGTGCCGTGTTCTACTGGAGAAAGTTTTTCTTCCAGACGTTTCGTTCTCAGCTGCGGAGAACATCCTCAGTGGCGTTGCAGCTGGAGCAGGCGCTCTGACCTTCTTGGCGGCTGTGCATTGAGTGAGGCCAGGGCTGCTGGCCCCTCCAGCCTAGAAATAGCAGCTCTCCAGCAGCCCTGGCCTCACTCAATGCACAGCAGCCAAGAAGGTCAGAGCGCCTGCTCCGGCTTCAACGCCACTGAGGATGTTCTCCCCGGCTGAGAACGAATCGTCTGGAAGAAAAACTTTCTCCAGTAGAACACGGCACTTGAGCCCGAAAGATTCTACAAACTCTAATGATGTTGCCAGCCGTGAAAACCTGAAATCTTTGATAAAAATGTTCTACTTTTCCCTCCGTGGGGTTTACAGCAGCTTCAAGGGCAACTGGGATTGGTTTCAACAGCTCCCCTTACCTGTGCTACCCCTACAGCCAAGTTAGCAGCTCTGTGTGGCAGCTCTGAAGTTAAAAAAACAAATCCACAGAGCTTCCATACTTAGCTCTTTTCTGCATTCTAATTTTTCTCGGTTGCCTGTTCCTGTTGCTTTGGGAGTTTTCCCCTATTCTTCATGTGTTTTGCACCCTCTAGTGGACAATTTGATATTATATCACATTATGTCTGGCATAAAAGCCTTCTTCTTCCTTGCCTCACAGGAAAGCATTCGGTGAGACTCCACCTGAAGTGAGAAGTTGTAAAGTACAGATTTGTCACTTCCATACAAAAGAATGAAACTTTAGTGATTTAGCATGAAAATCTGATAAGGAAGTGTCATTATGGAATGGAAAGATGGGTCTCAATCAAGTGATTCAGTTTTTTTCTAACTTGAATCCTATGGGGGTGAAAAGAACAGGGCTCATGTTTGGCAGATGGCGCTGCAAAGAGAAAAAGCATTTTTCTACAACACAGCACAGAGGATAACCTGTGGAGCAGAGTGGTAAGCTGCGGTACTGCAGTCCTAACTTCTGTTCACAACCTGAGTTTGATCCCAGCAGAAACTGGGTTCAGGCAGCCAGCTCAAGGTTGACTCAGCCTTTCATCCTTCCGAGGTCGGTAAAATTGAGTACCCAGATTGCTGGGGGTAAAGTGTAGATGACTGGGGAAGGCAATGACAAACCACCCCGTAAAAAGTCTGCCAAGAAAATTTCCTGATACGACATCACCCCATAGGTTAGTAATGACTTGGTGCTTGCACAGGGTACTACCTTTACCTTTTTATCTAAGGATGAAAGACTGGTCACAAACCTACCTATCATTGACTGGTTTGTGGAGGGAAACCCGTTTTGAGTAGCATCTATAAAAGCCTTTATTTGCTAGAGCAGCACATTGGGAAGATAGTAGATGTGCACTGGTAGATGTGCAGGCTAGAGTCAATGAACTCGGCTCTGATGATGGCCAAGTTGGGAACCAGGTTCTAATTGCCCCGTATTTTGATGGCCATGTGGGCAGCAGCTCATAGCAACAACAACAACAACAATTTATTACAGTCAATCAGGCCTTGGATTCAGCAGGAGCTCACAGGAGCACAGCTCCTGAACCTGTCTGAGGGTTCCCCCTCCTCCACCCCACCGTGTCCATTGAACAGTAGGTGCAGCTGCATAACAATCCCTGGATGAGCTCCACCACCTATTTTTCTACAAAATGACCCCTGCAGTCAATTGACCAGCACAATATACAAAATCTCATAGTCACAGACCATAATTTCTGACTGCGTATATACAAGCGTTCTCATATTCAAATCCCACCCATTTTAAACCTTAAAAATGGCATTATTAACCATCTCTACTTTGTTAAAAAAAACTTCCGCTTATTTATAGCTAAAAAACAATATTTTGCTACTGCCTGAGTTACAGACTTCTTAGTATCTTCTAATAAGTATTTCAATAGCACTACATCTGCAAATAGCAAGTTAGGGTAGTTTCTCTGAACATAAATAAACATTCACAGTCACAGAACCTTTATTGGCATAACATAAATAGACAAATAAATCACAGATGCTCTGAGTCACTTTCATTTCCATAGGTCATATGTATACAGCAGGCGTCTCCAATCTTTTTGAGTTTGTGGGCACTTCAGAATATTTGAGACAGCATGATGGATGCTGCCACAAAATGGCTGCCACAAGAGGCGGAGCCAGCCACAAAAATCACTCCTGCAGCTCACCTTCAGTCACATGATGAAGATCCTTGCACAATGTGGCAGCTGCTGCCAAAGTAACGTTCTTGAAAATCGGCAGAGCCAATCAAAATCTCCAGTGTTCACTCAGAAGCCTTGCTGGTTAAAAGCCCCATTTGGCCCCAACTACTTCCTGAAAACACTTGGAGGGTGCTGTGAGACCAAGGACCCCTAAATCCATCTTTCCTGGCTATCGAGGAATAACATATGTGTCAGACTCAGTAAACTTCAGGCCTCCACAATGGAGTTATTCTTGGTTAGGCCTATTGGAAAGGTCTAATCTTCATATGCCAAGGCTGTGCCACCCCAGAGACATCCAACCACCTAGCACACCCCTAAAACAAGGACTCTTAGCCTTCTCATCAGCTACGCGGCTCCTCCCGTGCAGTGAAACTACGGACTTTGCTGGAACCATGAGCTGTCCAAAGGCCCTGCTTCACTGCAGCCTGTCCCAATGGAAGCCATCGTTCTCTGACACTGTCTTCAGACTTCTTCCAGGCTGCCATGAAAGCAAATCGAGAGCACCATGTACGCCGGGTGTGACTAATGTGTGCTGAAATGGACTATCTGTTACTTTGGAGTGATCTTGCCAGTCATCATAAACTAGATTTAAGACAAAGACTGTGTTAATCCAGTTGAATGGATCATCCGGAGCTGTTATCAGTGCTGAACATGTCACCTTTGTGTAGTTCTACGTATCACTTTAGATAACAATTCAGCCCTAAAATATCCCCTTAGATAGTATTATGTACATATGCTAAGTCCATCAATCCCTAATCCTTTCCAAACGTCACCATGGAGCCTCCCCTTTTCTGAGATCAAAGACCACCTGACCCAGTGTCATAGACCACCTGATCAAGTGTCATAGCCCACCTGACCCAGTGTCACAAGTCATCTGACCTCAACCCCCTTAGGGAAGAGGTGGCCAATGGTAGCTCGCCAGATGTTTTTTGCCTACAACTTCCATCAGCCCCAGCCAGCAACCTGTAGTAAGATCCGCTGGTCATGTCTTGCTCCCCCTACCCCGTTTTTTTCTGCTATCGGATTCTTCAGCCAGAGACTACGAGAGGAAAAGTATCACCTTGTCCGAGTTATTTCTTTGTGTTACCCCTGTCTATTTCATCTCTATCTTCTTAGGAACTGTATGTGTGAAGAATGAATTGTTTTTATCTTGTATGCTTGAGTGAATTTCATTAATAAAATATATTTTAGTTTACCAACAATCTCCTTGTTATTTGAAGGGAAATCCTGGGAAGACTGCCTTCGGTATACACAGGTTTTTGATCCTGACTCATTTGCTAATCTTTGCCCACCAAACTAATTCCCCAACCTCTTTTGAGGGCAATTTGGCTAACAGTGTCAGAAAAGGTTCTGTGGGTATCATGATATCCACAAGCACCATGTTGGAGACCCCTGGCAAAGGGAATTGCATCTTCCATGTGGGTTCAGGACATGTTCATTTAAATATACCACAAAAGGCCAATGGCTATTTACTTGTTTGATCTGAGACTTGCAACTGAAATAAATGGAAGTAATAATTTGTGTAAAAGCACCCTTTCAAAGAATGGCGGAAGGAAGCAGTCCGGAGGGAATTTGTTAAACAATGTGTGTTTTCCCTCCTTTTGATCCCTTAATTTTCAAATAAGAGGAGTATGGTTATTTGGTTACTAGAATAAACAAGATTAAAGGCTGTATTCCCCAATCCATTGATGTCATATACGATCCTTTGAAAATGATACCACTGTATACTGCTGTCTGCCCAGCCTTGTAATAGCCTATTTTATGACTAGCTATAACACAATTAAACCTAGATATACATCTAAATTAGAGAGAGAGATATAGTTGGATCTAGCCAGATTCTTCATTTGATCTCTCCCATTTCTTCTCCAAACTACACACACACACACACCATATTTCACATGGCTTTTGTAGATGCAGTTCCAGCGATCCTCAACATACTCTTTTTTGGTGGTCAATTTCCCCTTCCATTTGGGGGGGGGGGGACAAAAAAGTTGATTGGATCCAGCCTATGATATGAAGAGTCAATATGTGTTCCAGCCCAGCAGGAACTCATTTGGATATTAGGCCACACTCCCTGATGCCAAGCCAGCCAGAACTGTGTTCCTGGGCATTCCTGCTAAAAAAAAAAAAGCCCTGGTATGTTGTAAATGGAGTTTGTAGCATATCTATCTATCTATCTATCTATCTATCTATCTATCTATCTATCTATCTATCTATCTATCTATCTATCTAGCATTTGGCCCAAAAAATTACTGACACCTGTGTTCTGGCCCAGTTATGGGGTCTATATACGATTTATAAGGGAGGGATGGTGGCTCAGTGGTAGAGCATCTGCTTGATAAGCAGAAGGTCCCAGGGTCAATTCCTGTCATCTCCAACTAAAAAGGGCCCAGGAAAATAGGCGTGAAAAACCTCAGCTTGAGACCCTGGAGAGCCGCTGCCAGTCTGAGAAGACAATACTGACTTTGATGGACCAAGGGTCTGATTCAGTATAAGGCAGCTTCATATGTTCATATCTATCTATCTATCTATCTATCTGTCTGTCTGTCTGTCTGTCTGTCTGTCTGTCTGTCTGTCATCATCATCTATCTGTCTGTCTGTCATCTATCTAACTTGCCCTTCCCAAGAATGGGCTCAGGTTAGGTATCAACATATAAAACTTACAGTCAAGAAATACAATCAGTTACAAGTTAAAACATCAGGTAAAACTAATAAAAATATTTTTATCAGAGGAAAAAAATCATATATAGGCCCCATAACTGGGCCAGATGTCAGTAATCCCTTGGGCCAAAAGCTAGGTCTGTCTGAAGCAGGGAGGCCGCATGATGTTTTATCCACCACCTCAGCCAAAACCTTGGTGGAACAGCTCTATTTTATACCCTAATGAGACCTCTGATAATAACCTCATTTACCAAGGATGTGTTTCAGACCTTAGATGAACATATGAAGCTGCCTTATACTGAATCAGACCCTCGGTCCATCAAAGTCAGTATTGTCTACTCAGACCGGCAGTGGCTCTTCAGGGTCTCAAGCTGAGGTTTTTCACACCCTTTTTAGTTGGAGATACCAGGGATTGAACCTGGGACCTTTTGCTTAGCAAGCAGATCCTCTACCACTGAGCCACCATCCCTCCCTAGGTCCGTAACCAGTGGGGCATGAGTAGAAACCAGGGACTCCTGAGAAGACTAGTGACGCCTCCACTGGATTCCCCCATCTCCTAGAGAAGCCAGCAGAACAGAGCCCTTCTGATCACTTGCCAGCTACTTTGCCTTAGGCTGCTGAGGAAACTACAGGAGCCCCCTCTCTAGTTTCACCATGTTGGAAAATAGCCAGGGGAGCATGCAGAGTTTCAAACTAGAGTGCAGCCCATGGATTGCATGCTTCCTTGAGGGCAGGTCTTTGGCAGACATCATGTCCTTCTTGAGGATATCAAAACTTGCCATTCTCCAAGAACCAACAGTGCCGTCTGTGAGTAACTGACTAGCAACTTTACGTTTAGTGTTTATAGAGCACTGGTTCCAGGTACAATAAACTTTCTGCCTGCAGTACACAGCTGCTTTGAGAAATTAGTGTCTTGGAAATTGACATACACAGGCTTATAGAATGACTTAGCCGTGATTCCAGAAAAGTGATTGTGCTGTGGACGAAGATACGCCATCAAAACATGCCTGCTAGGAAGCGTGTTGTGGACGAAGAAACACCGTGAAAACACGCCTGCTAGGAAGCATGTTGTGGACGAAGATACGCCATCGAAACACACGCCTGCTAGGAAGCATGTCCAACTTATACTTTTTCTGGAATATATTATTTTGCCACCTTGCCTTATGCTGTGATAATATTGGACTTTTAGCCTGCTTGTATACATTAGTGGACTTACAAGGCAATACCATGTACATGTAATTGTACATGTTGTAACACTTATGTAAGTTCATAAAGAAGTATTCGCTGTTTGCTATGACTCATGTTGCATTCTACGTTGTATGAATTATTGCATTTGGACTGGTGCATTTTGAACTATACGAGCACCGTTTTCTCTTAGTCATTCTCCAAGATCCTGCAAGACTTCATGTCTAGCTAGATGCCTGTAAAGCCTCTTTGGCTACGTGTCCATTGCCTTTGACTGCTCCCTGCTCTGACTCTTCCCAGACCTTGCTTAGCACCCAAGAGGTGCCAGGCCCAGCTAGAACAGGACATGACATCATTAAGGAAGAATAGCAGAGTCAGAAAGTGTGTCTTCCTGGGACTTCTGCAGAGGAACCATCAAATTAGCAGACAATCTCGTGCCTGACACGGACTTGACCAAAAGGTCTCTTGGTGGCAGATGCGCTTGAGGGCCACTGCAATCACTGTCACAGCCACGGCCAGCACACCCATTAGGCAGCCTTAGGTGGCTGCCCGGAGTGCTGCCTGGGGGGAGGGAGCCAATTTGGGGCCTCCCTCCTTCCCACCATCACCCTGGCAAGGGAAATTTGCAAGCTTGGCTGCAGCGGTGCAGTTCACACAGTGCGTCCCACTGCCGACTGCCACAGCTCCACCTTCTGCACCATGTCTGCAGCACAGGAGGTGGAGCTATGGCAGTCAGTAGTGGGGCACACTGTGTGAACCGCATCACCACCAGCCAAGCTCGCCTTCACTGGGGACAAGGGTAGGGAGGATGAGTGCATCAGGTGGAGGGGAGGGGCACCATGCCTGGGGTGCTGGCCTTGTGTGGGCACTCTCGTGCCGGCACTGGTCACAGCTGAGCTTTTTTTTGTAACAGGAACTGTTGGGTTTTTGATGCAATTTCACTTCCTGTTGTCATGAGTTAATTAAGTGTTTGTATATGCATGCTGATGTTTAGCCAGTGGGATTGGTAGAGCCAATGAGAATGTTTGCACGTACTTCCCGCCAAGGCTAGGTGTCGATATGCATAGTGACCATTGAGGGAGAGCCCTAATAGGCTAATCCATATATTTGAGTGGTGGTCTAGGGGAAAACATTTGGTCAGTTTTATTGCCCTTTGTGTTAAGCCCTTAGATCTCCGTGCAGTTGAAGTTAAGACTTGAGAGAGTCGAGATGTAGCTTAGAAGCTAGATAGGATATTGAATCCTTTCTTGTTTTCTAGAAATCCCAGTCATCCCTTTGCTTATTAGTAAAGTAAACTACTTTTATTCTTAAACTAAACCGTGTGCCTGGCTGTTATTTGTGGTTCTCTCCACGTTACTCTGCTAATCGTATATCTAAACCCTAACAGGAACTCCTTTGCATATTAGGCCACACACCCCTCATGTAGCCAGTCCTCTAAGAGCTTACCCAATCCTCTAAGCTCTTGGAGGATTGGCCACATCAGGGTTATGTGGCCTAATATGCAAAGGAGTTCCTGCTACAAAAAAAGCCCAGCCAATAGAGAGAGAAAGAGAGGGAGGGGGCTTTTTTTGAGCAGGAATGCACAAGAACGCAGTGTCAGCTGGCTATGTGTCAGGGGGTGTGGCCTAATATGCAAATGAGTTCCTGTTGGGCTTTTGCTACCAAAAAAGCCACACACACACACATACATATAAATACACACACTTTGTATATATATCTGAAAGCACAATGAGGTTTTTACGGCAAGAGACAAACAGAGATGGTCTGTCATTGCCTGCCTCTGTGTAGCAAACCTGGACTGCCATGGTGGTTCCCCCTCCAAGTACTAACCATAGGCCAGCTCTCCTTAATGTCCAAGATCAGCCTAGCTTGGGCCATCCAACAGAAATGAAGAGGAAATAAGAGGGGACTCCTGAGTTCCAAGCAGGTATTCCCTCTCTCTGCTGGCTGATGTTCTGCCCAGGTCTAGGCCACGAACCTCAAGCTAAGAGCCAAAAGACAGGAGACCATTGGCTCACAACCAGGGGCTTGCACCTCTGGGCACATCCAGAACTAAGAACAGAGCAGAGGAAAACAAACTCGGAGATGTTTTTCTGCTTTTGGCCAGCTAATCGGCAGGATTGTCCCCGATTCCTCCCCTGCCCTCTACTGAGTTTCCCACTGTGGGCAAAGTGTTTTTAAAATTGGTGGCAAGCAAAAAAAAAAAGAGAGAGAGACTTTCAACAAGAGCGATGGGGTTTCTCAGGGCAGACTCAGCCATTTCTAGGTAATGCTCATTTGCTTTTACGCAGCCTCCTAGATTATTTCAACTGACTAATATGAGCTGGGGAAAAAACCTCACCAACCTCATTTTGCATGCACGGCTAGATTTTTGACCTCTATTATTCCCATTAAAAGAGCCACCTGCTCGACACAGATGATTTAGCTTCAATAAATCAAGTCATTCGTGCAAGTCGGTAAGGTCACCACTACTGTGAGCACCCACATTTGATGGCTTCTGTCCTATCTCTGTGGAGAGATCGCAATTTTTAAGACAGTTACTCTGACGGGGACAGGCAGTGCAAATCAAAGTAATTTCCATCAGTGAAATTTCACCCAAAAAGTTACTTCTCTGATTAGAGGACTCTTTGGTTGGAGGACTTCTGTGTAACTCATGAGGATTGTCACTTCTGTGAAAGTAAATGGGATGTCTAGGTGGAAAAACTCCAAAATTGTTCTCCTTTTAGCTCACCCTCTGTCAAGAAAGTATTTCTTGCCCATCTTAGGCTGTGATCACACACAATCATGCATTTTCAATTCACTTTCAAAGCACTTTACAACTGGATTTTGCAAGTTCACACAGTAAAATCCAGTTGGAAAGTGCATGGAAATTGGTTTGAATGTGCATTATTTAGTGTGTGTGATTGCAGCCTCAGAGTCACAGAGTGGCTCACAATCGCCCTCCCCCACAACAGTGGTGTGGTGGGTGGGGCTGAGAGAGCTCTCACAGAAGCTGCCCTTTCAAGGACAACTCCTGCGAGAGCTATGGCTTACCCAAGGCCATTGCAGCAGCTGCAAGTGAAGGAGTGGGGATCAAACCCAGTTCTCCCAGGTAAGAGTCCGCGCACTTAACCACTACACCAAACTGGAGATGTGCAGATCAAATTTCCTCGGGAAGGGTATTCCGTAGCATCGGAGCAATCACTGAAAAGGGAGGGAGGCAAAGGGATACTTGGGGCCTCAGAAAGTGGAGGGCGGTGGGTGTTACTTCACACTGCCGCTACCTCTGTGGAGTCAGGCACTCTCTGGTTCTCGCTCTCTCTGCGTTCGCCTGCTGCTCCCTGCTCTTTTTTTCCTCCTCGGCCATCAGCATTGCTCCCATTTATCCCTCACACCTCCATGCCCCAGTTCTCCGTCCCCTCCTCCTCCTGTGTTCTTCCGTCCACCCCCATCCCACCCCCCCATTGGCCAATTCCTCCCTCTGGATAGGTTCCTCCCGCCCCTTTCTGGGGTGCCCTGCATGAGCCCCGCCCTCAGGAAAGACAGTGGGGTGGGGCACACTCATTCCGGCAGCCTCGTTAGGCCTGCCCATTGTCTTCTGTGCCACCTGTGGCTCCGGCACTCCTGGGTCAGGCCATGCTGGCCATGGCCGCGTCGGGCTGATGAGGTGGGGCCATGGCCCAGGAACAGTTCTGCGGCAGGGCAGCAGGCCCTGGATAGATGGCCCCTCCGATCGGCCCCCACACCGCCCAGCAGAGGCACAGCAGGTAGGTGGACCCGGGGGTGCCGAGGGAGGAGTCACCAGCCTGCTCATTATCACAATGCCAATGGTACAATGGCATCTCCATCCATTAGCTTGTTTGACTAGATTAGGGAATCTTCTCTCTCCTCTATCTTGTGCCGAATGGAATGCCTTCAATAAAAGGACTCTTGCTTGCTTGCAAATATAAAGAGGCTCTTTGAGAGCCAGTTTGGTGTAGCGGTTAAGTGTGCGGACTCTTATCTGGGAGAACCGGGTTTGATTCCTCACTCCTCCACTTGCAGCTGCTGGAATGGCCTTGGGTCAGCCATAGCTCTCACAAGAGTTGTCCTTGAAAGGGCAGCTGCTGGGAGAGCCCTCTCCAGTCCCACCCACCTCACAGGGTGCCTTTTGTGGGGGAGGAAGGTAAAGGAGATTGTGAGCCGCTCTGAGACTCTGATTGGAGGGCGGAATATAAATCCAATATCTTCTTCTTCTTCTTCTTTTGTTTTGGTGGAAGGGGAAGAAATAAATAAATCATTTCACAGTAAAGAACTCTGTACACTTGCTGTTCAGTTTTGCTTCTCAGTATATATGCTGCAAGCTTACATAAGACTTGCCTTTTGCATGTCCTTGGCGATTATGGTGTGAACCGGTAGAAATTGATGTAAATGGACACCTCAGAATCGGTACTTGAAGGAAATGAAATGTAGAACTCATCCTTACCTTGTTTGCAACCGAAAGCCATTCATGCGTGAACACAGGCTGCTTTTCTTTCTCTATCTATACCTTGCAATGATACCCAGGTTCAAGATCACAGAGGCAAAAAAAGAAACCCAACTGAACCAGAAAAAGCCAGAAAGTGGAGCAAAAGCAAAGGCTACAACCCTGAAAACTGCTGTTGGGCGTTGTTCAGTCGTCAGCCCGGTCGGCGTTAACATGTCTCCACGCAACTCTAGTCTATGAACTTTATTCTAGTCTATGAACTTTAAAAATAATGCAAGACAAACCTCTCTCTCTCGCTCGCTCTGTTCCTTGTCTCCCCCTTAACCATTAAGCTTCAAGCATCTATTTTTATTTTAACTTTCTCTGATTTTCGGTGAGCTGCCCACGAGAGTCCATAAATTCTTTTTGCTTCACTGCCCCAAGTTCAAGAACTATAGAGCAAAGTCTGACAGTTATGTCATCTGAAAGGCGATCTTTGCTGCACCTTTCTCTAACGGAATATCCTCCGTACTTTTTATTTAGGATGGCCAAATGTTGAGCAGCATCCAGAATGACGTAAGAAATGTGCATAAGGCTTTGGGCTGGATCCAACCAGCTTGCTTTCTCAGTCTTCCCCAGTTGCCCTGCAAACAGCTCACTCCCAGATGCCCTGCAAACGGCATAGGCTTACCATTCCCCTGGTGCTAATACCACACTGATACACTGATACAGGATACCTTGCCCCCAGCTCCCATTACCTACTGCCGCACAAAGCAGTGGGAGGAAAGGGAAAAAGCATTAGAATCTCCTTGCTGGATTATATTGGTAGCAGAGTATGCAAAGGCTTATAAGTGTAACCGAGCTATCTGGACAGTGCTTGTGTGAGCAAGAACAAAGTTAATCAGAAGAAGAAGAAGAAGATATTGGATTTATATCCTGCCCTATACTCTGAATCTCACAGTCTCAGATCGGTCACAATCTCCTTTACCCTCCCCCCCCCCTCTCCACAACAGACACCCTGTGAGGTGGATGGGGCTGAGAGAGCTCTCACAGAAGCTGCTCTTTCAAGGACAATTCCTATGAAAGCTATGGCTGACCCAAGGCCATTCCATCAGCTGCAAGTGGAGGGGTGGGGAATCAAACCCGGAGAGGGGTGGGGAATCCAGGCACTTAACCACCACACCAAACCGGCTCTCAAAGAGCCTCTTTATATTTGCAAGCAAACAAGAGTCCTTTTATTGAAGGAATTCCATTCTGCACAAGATAGAGGAGAGAGAAGATTCCCTAATCTAGTCAAACTAGCTAGTGGATGGAGATGCAGAAAAGTCTCCTGTATCTCATAGTACCAAGGTGGAGAAACATGGTGTTATGTGTGGAAAGTGAGAAGGCAGAAGGAAGGAAAGGTTACTCTAAGAGTAGCAATCTACACTTCAAAGGGATAACATCAGAGAAAGAAGGAAAGAATGGGCGTTTTCGCACTGACCTTAATCGGCAGCGACGTCCCTCTTCACCGCGCAGGATCTGAGCGGATTTCGCACCAATTGCTGCGGAGCACCCGGAAGAGCCGCAAGGTTCTGCGGCTTTTGCGTCGCAACTTTACATTTGCGACGCAAAAGCCGCGGGACCTTGCAGCTCTTCCGGGTGCTCCGCAGCAATTGGTGCGAAATCCGCGCAGATCCTGCGCGGTGAAGAGGGACGTCGCTGCCGATTAAGGTCAGTGCGAAAACGCCCAATGTTTATCATCCTAGCCTATCTCTCTGACTCTCTTGTAGTCTTCCTTGTAGTTTGAGGCAAGAAACAGTGCAAAAATCCAACACTTCTGGGCCATTGTCACTTCCAGGGAAAACCCAGAAGTGATGTGGGCAGGCCTTGAATTCAGCAGGAGCTCACAGGAGCACAGCTCCTGAACCTTTCTGAGGGTTCCCACTTCTCCTCTCCACCTACCTTGTCCATTGAATAGTAGGTGCAGCTGCATAACAACCTCTGGATTAGGAGAGCGGGCAGCCAGCCAGCCAGCAGGGGCTTTGCCACGCCCCCAGCAGCCCTCATTAACCCTTGGAGAAGTCCACACCACCCTTTCTCCACTTCTTATGTGATTTTGGGTGGCAGGTGGCTTGCTGGCCTTTTGACCGGGGTGGGGGGCTGGCAAGGAGAACCCCAAGTGAGCGAGGCCTGCCTGGGCTGGCTGGATCTCTAGCCAGCCCAAGCAGGCCTCTCTGGCCCAGTCAAGCAGGCCTCTCCTTTCTTGCATCGGGTTGCTTTTGGATAGTGAGGGGGCAGCATATGCTAATGAGTTATGCTAATGAGCTCCACCACCTATTTTTCTACAAAATGACCCCTGGATGTGGGGTAGAAATAGGAATCACCAGGGCTTTTTTGATAGCTGGAACTCCTTTGCATATTAGGCCACACACCCCTGATGTAGCCAGTCCTCCTGGAGCTTACAGGGTTCTTAATACAGGGCCTACTGGAAGCTCCAGGAAGATTGGCTACCTCTGGGGTGTGTGGCCTAATAGGCAAAGGAGATCCTGCTACAAAAATAAAAGCCCTGGGAATCACCAGAAATTCTGTGGGAAAACCAGAATTGCTGGCAACTCCTAGAGCTACCCTACATCACTTCCATTTTTTTCCCAGGAAGTGATGTAAAGGTGAAGACACCCCCCCCTCCCAATTTTCCCATCCACAACCATTCTGCTGGGTGCAAGGTGATTCCTGGCAATCCTAAAACTACAGCTTCCATCCAAGATGCCATTTCCATGATGCCTAGTGTAGTCATTTATTGGTGATCAAAATGGACCTCTCCTTTCTTTTTCTACCAGAAGGAAGAAGAAGAAAACATTGGATTTATATTCTGCCCTTCACTCAGAGTCTCAGAGTGGCTCACAATCTCCTTTATCTTCCTCCCCCACAACAAGCATCCTGTGAGGTGGGTGGGGCTGAGAGAACTCTCAAAGCAACTGCCCTTTCAAGGACAACCTCTGCCAGAGCTATGGCTGACTCAAGGCCATTCCAGCAGGTGCAGGTGAAGGAGTGGGGAATCATCTCCCAGGTAAGAGTCCACACACTTAACCAGTACACCAGTGTAGCCAGTTTGGTGTAGTGGTTAAGTGTGTGGACTCTTATCTGGGAGAACCGGGTTTGATTCCCCACTCCTCCACTTGCACCTGCTGAGATGGCCTTGGGTCAGCCATAGCTTTCATAGAAGCTGTCCTTGAAGGGCAGCTGCTGTAAAAGCACTCTCAGCTCCACCTACCTAACAGGGTGTTTGTTGTGGAGAGGGGGGGGGAGTTAGAGGAGATTGTGACCGCTCTGAGACTCTGAGATTCAGAGTATAGGGCGGGATATAAATCAAAAATCTTCTTCTTCTTCTACACCAAACTGGCTCAGGAAAACTGGTTAGCTCAGGAAAACCCTGTGATTTAGAATTACTGAAGTTTCTAGTGAGCATCTCTTCATGGTTCTTGTGACTTCTTTGAATGAGCAGATGAGTTGATCGATCCAACTTCTTTTGGTATTTTCTATTGTTGTTCTCCTTGCTATGGTGTATAAATGCATTCTGTCGGAGGGGGGGGGACAGAAATTGGGTTCCAACCTTTCAGAAATTTGCTCAGCAGGGAAAGAAATTATGCCTGAAGTACCGCCGAGGACATGACATCCAAATATATGGGCACTCTGCAAATGCACGCTGTGTACCCATTCTGTTACGGGAACATCAACAATTGAAATCTAGCACAGAACAATTAGCTACAGCAATAACAGCAACTCATGGCATCCTGACCAATTTTCTGAAAAACGCTTTTTTCCATTTTGGAAGTTTCTTCATTTTTATGTTTCTCTGGGAAAGCCACATAAATAGCAGAGATTACTGTGCCGATGCAGTTATCCTAAACAAGAAATTGTTTTCCACAGGGCTTTTTTTTTTTTAACAGGAACACGCAGGAATGCAGTTCCGGCTGGCTTGGCATCAGAGGGTGTGGCCTAATATGTAAATGAGTTCCTGCTGGGCTTTTTCTACAAAAAAGCCCTGGGCAGAGCAGTGAATTTGGTCAAGGTTATACCCCACCCCCCCTCAGGTGGAAATAATAGCAACAGGAGTTTACAGAGTGATTTGAAGAAGATTAAGAAGATGATATTGGATTTATATCCTGCTCTCCACTCTGAATCTCAGAGTCTCAGAGCAGCTCAAAATCTTTTTTATCTTCCTCCCCCACAGCACATACTCTGTGCGGTGGGTGGGGCTGAGAGAGCTCTCACAGCAGCTGCCCTTTCAAGAACAACTCCTGCGATAACTATGGCTAACCCAAGGCCATTCCAGCAGGTGCAAGTGGAGGAGTGGGGAATCAAACCTGGTTCTCCCAGATAAGAGTCCGCGCACTTAATCACTATACCAAACCGGCTCTGGGACTGGGAAAGCAGTGCAGGGGGAAAGGATTGTCTACATCATACACATCCATCCCATTGTTCCAATATACACTTCAGCTCCCCAAAATAAAAACAATGGAAGATCTGATTAGGGAGCTCCCATGACACAGTAGTTTTGGCCTGTGGCGAATTAGCTATGAAAACCAAACACGGATTCTCATTACTGCTGCCCAAATTGCCTGGAATGTGCTTCTCATTATTGATATATTATGCATTATGCCTTTCTCAGATAAGAGAAATGATAGGTGAATGTGTGAGACCCAAACACCTATTTGCTACGATTCAGAAAATGGACCAATGATACTGTGGTATGTAATATCCAGGGCTTTTTTTTGAGCAGGAATGCACAGGAATGCAGTTCCAGCTGGCTTGGTGTCAGGGGGTGTGGCCTAATATGCAAATGAGGCCATGGTGGGTTTTCCCTACAAAAAGCCCTATGTGAAACAATGGTGATGGCAGGGGGTGTGGCCTAATATGCAAATGAGTTCCTGCTGGGCTTTATCTACAAAAAAGCCCTGGTAATATCACATTTTTGGGTAGCCATGAAGATGTACAAAAGGAAATTCTTCTTTACACAGAGAATGATTAGAATGGGAAATGTGTCCAGGCCAGAGTGTCCGGGCTGAGTCCCCAGCCTCCCCTGAGGCCACAGCAACCACCTATGCTCCCCCACCCACCACAGAAGTGCAGGACCCACCAAAACACCTAGAGCTGGTGCCCACGTCCATGCAGCAAAGGCCACCCCTTACCTCCGCTTCTGGCGGTGGGCTCGTTGGGCCCCAACACACCGGCTGGAGGTAGCGGGGGAAGCAACCCACCCCACCTCAAAGCCCCTCAGGCCCGGCCAGCTTCTGCCGTGGCCCATCCCCAAACTCCAGGAACAGCCAAAGAAGGCACCGGCGTGGGAAGAGGCCGCTGCCAATTAGTGGGAGGAAAGGAGGGGCAGAGGAGGGCAGAAACAAGCATAGCTCAGGGGCAGGGAGAGCCAACAGGGATGGAGGCACAGGCCAATGGGGAGAAGGGGAGGCTGAGTGACAGGGCCAGACAAGTGGAGGTGGGAAGGAGCACTGGGAACTGAGGTGTGAAGGGGATTAAAGGAGAAAGCACGCTGCTGGCTGGGAAGGAAGACGTGGAGAGGGTTGCACCTAGAGAGAGAGAAGCCGAACCCTACTCCACAGGAGGCGTTAGAGGGGTGCGGTTAACCACTCTACCCTCCATTTCTGAGACCACAAGTGACCCCTCCCCCTTTAGAGTCACGGAGACAGCAGCCCCGGTGGGGGAGGGCGAGACGAGCCTCACACAGAGAATGTAGTGATGATCACCAAAGGCACAGACAGCTTTAAAGGGGATTTGACAGATTCATGGAGGCTAAGAGTATTAGCCATGGTGGCTACTAGCCAGGGTGACTAAAGGGAATCTTTGAATCCCAGAGCCAGGAGGCAACATCAAGGGAAAGCCTCAGCCTCTATGCCCTGCTGCTGGACTTCCAAAGGAACTTGCTCACCACTGTATGAAGCAGAATACTGGACTGAATGGACCACTGGTCTGATCCAGTAGGTCTCTTCTGACATTCTTACGATGTTAATAACAAAACATCAGAATCAGACCACTTCACCAAGCTATGAGATTTGGCTCTGAAAAATTTGGTTTCTTACGATTATGGATAAAATCGCAATGTCAAAATGAGATGATAGTAAGAAGACTACTCAACCTTCCATCCTTTTGAGGTCAGTACAATGAGAAACCAGCTTGCCGTAGGTAAAGTGTAGATGACTGGGGAGGGCAACGGCAAACCACCCTGTAAAAGGTCTACCAAGAAAATGCCATGGTGTGAGGTCACCCCATGGGTCGGTAACGACTCGGTGCTTGCACAGGGGGTTACCTTTACCTTTAATTGATTTTTAAATTGGCCATTTGTAAAAATTTGATGGAATGCTGCAACGCTGCCCACACCTCCCCAAACCACAAATCTGCTTCCCACTCCTGGTATTCCAAGGGGGTCTCCCAACCAAGCACTTGCCAGGGTCAGCCCTGCTTACCTTTTGAGATCTAACAAGATTGGGCTTGCCTGAGCTGTTCAGGTCAGGGCCTCGCTCCTCCATTTTAACCTTACAACATTCCTGTAGGGGCTAGGGTTGCCAAGTTCAATTCAAGAAATATCTGGGGACTTTGGGGGTGGAGCCAGGAGACTTTGGGGTGGATCCAGGAGATATTGGGGGTGGAGCCAGGACAAGGGTGTGACAAGCATAACTGAACTCTAGGGGAGTGCTGGTCGTCACATTTAAAGGGACTGCGCACCTTTCAAAATGCCTTCCCTTCCATAGTAAATAATGAAGGATAGAGGCACCTTCTTTTGGGGCTCATAGAATTGGACCCCCTGGTTCAATCTTTTTGAAACTTGGAGGGTATTTTGGGGAGAGGCACTGGATGCTATCCTGAAAAACTGGTGCTTCGACCCAAAAAAAACAGCCCCCCAGAGCCCCAGATTCCCGCAGATCAATTTTCCATTATTTCCTATGGGAATAAGTCTCCATAGGGAATAAGCCCTGGTAATATGCATGTTCTCAGCATAACTCATGAGCCCTTGGTCTAACATGTTTTGCCTAATAATTGTTGGGTCACCAGTTTTTTGTTTTTTAAAAGAAGCACCTTAAGCCCAGTAGGCTGTTTATTTTCATCTTAAGAAATTGTGTGGGAAATGGCCGAGACATACTTTACCATGTCTGTTCCCGAAAAGTGGCAGCGTCTGAAATGTTTTCTCAGAGAAAAAGAGAGAGGCTTTATTTATCATCTCTTTATGAGGGGAAAAGGAAGTTCAGGAGGAAATTAAACATTGTCTTGATGTCAGCCAACACCAATCCTCTGCAGAATCCTGACATCTTCCAGACATTTTGTGGAGAATGTTATATTTGAATGACGTCGAAGCCTAATCAAATCTTCCGCTACGAATTGTAAGCAGATCATGACAGGGAGAAGAAAAATGACAGCTTTCGTTTACCAAAGAACATCTAGGTTGGGTGTTTTATTTTTCCGGATTCATTTTCAAGAAAGAGGGAAATAAGTAAAAAGATATAAGCTAGCTGGATGCCTTGTTTCAATGTTATTTTCTGATCGCTGCGATGTGCCTTGATCTCAAGTGACTTTTTAAACTGCTGCGGCAACCTACTCGTCTGATCACATGCAGTGCGGTGTATTAGTCAGTGTCAGTCTAGGACTTGTGAGACCACTGTAATAAAATTTCACTTGGTGATCTTGGGCCAGTAACTCTGCCCCTACTGGGGTTGCCAATCCCCAGGTGGGGGCAGGGGATCCCCCGGTTTGGAGGCCCTCCCCTCGCTTCAGGGTCATCAGAAAGCAGGGGGAAGGGAGGGAAATGTCTGCTGGGAACTAGGCTTCCCAATCCCCAGGTCCCAGCGGTGGATCCCCCGGTTTTACAGGCTTCCCCCCTCCCCCAGCCAGCTGGCCGGCAGGGGAAGCCCCACCCCCAAAGCCATTATGCACCTCCATGAACAATTCCCATAGGGAATGATGGGGAATTGATCTGCGGGTATCGGGGGCTCTGGGGAGGCTGTTTTTTGAGGTAGAGGTGCCAAATTTTCAGTATAGCATCTAGTACCTATCTCCAAAATACCCCCCCCCCAAGTTTCAAAAGGCTTGGACCAGGGGGTTCAATTCTACGAGCCCCAAAGGAAGGTGCCCCTATCTTTCATTATTTTCTATGGAAGGAAGGCATTTTAAAAGGTGTGCTGTCCCTTTAAATGTGATGGCCAGAACTCTCTTGGAGTTCAATTCTGCTTATCACACCCTTGCTCCTGGTTCTGCCCCAATGTCTCCTGGCTCCACCCCCAAAGTCTCCTGGCTCCACCCCCAAAGTCCCCAGATATTTCTTGAATTGGACTTGGCAACCCTACTTTCAGACCAACACTCCCTCTCTGATAATCTTATTGCTATCAAAGATTTCAGGTTTTCACGGCTGGTAACATCATTAGGGTTTGTAGAATCTTTCGGGATCAAGTGCCATGTTCTACTGGAGAAAGTTTTCCTTCCAGATGTTTCGTTCTCAGCTGCGGAGAACATCCTCAGTGGCGTTGCAGCCGGAGCAGTCGCTCAGACCTTCTTGGCTGCTGTGCATTGAGTGGGGCCAGGGCTGCTGGAGAGCCTACAAATAGCAGCTCTCCAGCAGCCCTGGCCCCACTCAATGCACAGCAGCCAAGAAGGTCTGAGCGCCTGCTCCGGTTGCAACGCCACTGAGGATGTTCTCCGCAGCTGAGAACGAAACGTCTGGAAGGAAAACTTTCTCAAGTAGAACACGGCACTTGATCCCGAAAGATTCTACAAACCCTAATCTTATTGCTCTTAAGCACAGGACTTCAGTCTGTCTCTGTCTCTCACTTTACCTCCCTATTTGTTTCTCTGTATCTGGCTTGGTGCTACAGGATGCCATTCCCCCCCCCCCAACCGTCTCTGTTTCGCTTCCAGAGGTGGATAGGGAGGAATCCTCAGCCAATCAAGGGAATCCTCAGCCAATCGAGAGAAAGCCTTCCCTCCTCCTCCGTCCCTCAGCCAATCATGAGAAGGCTTTCTCTATGGCTCTTTCTGTCCTCCTCCATCCCTCAGCCAGTTGAGGGAAGGCTCTCTTTCTCTTCTCTGCAAAACAGAGCAACAGGCGGCTTAGCCATTGGCAGAACAGGGAGAGCCATAAACTGCCAGACCAAAGCTGGTTGCCTTTGACTGACAGAAACAGCTTGCCAGGCTAGCAGCAGCCACCCAGGCGGGAGAGAGCAGCAGAGCCAACCATTGAGTTCTTCCTCAAAGGCCAAAATAGGACTTGAAAAGGCCTCCCCTACTGCCTTTTACTGAGAGAACCAAGCTGGGTTGCTTTTTAATTAGAGAAGCAAGGTTAGTTGCCTAACAGCAGTCATTGCCCAGCAGTTTTCGCAGAGGGCCAATCCTCATCTGTCCTGGGGTCAGCAGTGGGTGGGGGAGAGCAGAGTCAGCCAACAAATGCAAGAACAGTTGATTGATGGTTTGATGGGACAAAGATTTATGATGATTTATTGCTATGTATGATTTTATTGTATTGTATTGTATTGCATTTACACGTTGTGAGCCGCCCTGAGCCTGCTTGTGCGGGGAGGGCGGGATACAAATAAAAAGTATTATTATTATTATTATTATTATTATTATTATTATTATTATTATTATTATTATTATTATTATTATTATTGATGCACCACAGTCCCATCCAGTCCCAACCAATCAGTTTGCTTGGTTTTGTCAAGACAAAAGAGCTTTTATTATATTATAGACACACACACACACATATATCCAGTTGGTGCCTAAGAAACTTCAACTTTTTCATCCTGTTTTATAAACCAATAAAAAGAGTTAGTAGATAAACTACAAAGCCAGAAGCAAAGTCATTTTGTCCCAACAGGGAACAAATTATTATCTCATAAAACCTCACAAACAGTATTATTTTAGAGCCTCAGCACAAGCATTTATAAAGACATGATGATGAACGCTCTCACCTGCTATTCCTGGAAGTCTTTAAAGCAATATTCTTCAGCTGAAACTTCTGGTGACTGAAGGCCCATTCACTTCTTATAGTTTAGGCATAAATCTCTATACATATTTGGACAGATGAGACCATGTAATATATTAAGAATCCACATTGAACTATCTAAATATATAGTAATAGCTGCAAGAGTGGCATTTGTGTCTAAATGGAAAACTGGAAGATTCCCAGAACTGAATGAATGGGAAAATAAACTAACTGAGTTTGCAACAAAGACAAAGCTAGCTTCGACTTGCATAAAAGACCAGAGTCAGAATTCCAAAAAAATGGAACATGTTTTTTGAATACATTGATCAAAATCAGGGTGGAATACTTTAAGAATCAATAAGCACTAAATGATCAATGAGGACTAAATGTTAAGTTCAGAACGATTAAGAGGCAGAACTAAGAACTATATGTCTATACCAATCAAACGCTGCCAGCAATGTCAGCAATGAAAAAAATGATAGAACGCAGTCATTAGTTACAATTTAATAGACAATATTGATTATTATGAATGGTGGTCTGTCTTTTGAACTAATAGTTTTTGTGCAACAAATACAATTTTTGTGTGAAAATGCTGCAATGTTGTATTTGTCTCATTTTTTTTCTCTGTATTTGTATTTTTGTTAATATATTTTTTAAAATAAAAATTATTTTTAAAAAAACCGTAGTCTTGCTCTCAAATTATTAAGATTTCAGGCATCCCATGGCCCCTCGCTGAAACTGCAGCTGCAGCCATCTTTGAAAATAACTTCCTACTACAGAACACTCTCTCCCCATTTCTGGGTATAACTACTTTCATCGCAAATGAAGAAGAAGAAGAAGAAGAAGAAGAAGATATTGGATTTATATCCCGCCCTCCACTCCGAAGAGTCTCAGAGCGGCTCACAATCTCCTTTACCTTCCTCCCCCACAACAGTCACCCTGTGAGGTGGGTGGGGCTGGAGAGGGCTCTCACAGCAGCTGCCCTTTCAAGGACAACCTCTGCCAGAGCTATGGCGGACCCAAGGCCATGCCAGCAGGTGCAAGTGGAGGAGTGGGGAATCAAACCCGGTTCTCCCAGATAAGAGTTCGCACACTTAACCACTACACCAAACCAGCCTGCCATTCCTACATCCATACCTTCCACGAGGCTCCAAAATGTGTGTTTGGATAATGCCTAGTGAAATGTCATTATGGGATTCTATTTTCAGTTGGCGTAGAGAGTGAAAATAATAGATTTTTCCCCTCCCAGCTATTTGGACCAAGGCCATCATTTTAAATGACTTACCTTCTAAGCCACCGTATTTATTTGAACTTGTCAAAGTGAAACATGTGAAGTCGTTAACTCAGAATACAAAAGAGAGAGAGAGAGAGAGAAAGATTATTCAGAGGGAGGAAACCAAGAAGTCTGAACAGAAACAGATATGAGAAACAGCTCATCATCTTCATGGAGTACCTCTTAAAAGAAAATGCACACTTCATAAATTTAACTCTGTTTAAAGGAATTTGGTTATTTAAAGAAGCTTTCTTTAACAAATAGTGACAGTTGGCTGACCTTAGCGGAAATGCTGAGAAACATGACCAACTGACCTTGGAGGAAAAGCTGAGAAAGACGGGCCTAGCTCATGAGGTTTCTTGCACATATTTTCCATTCGTTTCTGTGAACTCCCAACTCTGAGTTTCAAGGGTATAATTCATCCCAAACTACTAAACAGTGAAGATGACATAATACAAATTGTCCAACCTTGCTAAGAAACAAAGGTGCTGTAATGTTTGCCAGCCACACAGCAATGTTTATTGATAATTCATACTTCAAAATATTTGTCCATGATTAATAAAACATTGGTTGTGGGTTGCCACCACTGTCTCTGCAAGTGTCAGGAGATCCTGAGGACAGTATGGAGTTTGGTTGTGATGATACTTCAGGATGACACTCTGGGAATCTCCCCTAATCTCTGTCATAAAGACCATAGAGATATAGGGAAATTCCTAGAACATCACTGTGGAGACCATTTTCTAGACTCCCCCCCTCCTCAGTTTCTTGAGGGAGGGGGATTGGGGCCAAAGGCAAGTGTTTACTCACCACAGGCAAGCAAATGACGAGTCTAATTGTGGACAGAGTTCCCTTATGTTTTCTCAAGAGAAATGACATTCTATTGAACAATGGTAAATTAGAATAGGCATCCATAGGCATGAATGGTTCCTGAAGGCCCTCCTTACATTGTCTGAAGGGTTTTCCTTTATTTCATGCGTTAATGGTGACTCAGACAGGATATCTCTGTACCAGCTCAGGATCAAAGGTCACACCTCTTGTTTACTTGACATTTGGGGCTGTTCATTTTATTTTCACTGAGAGAAGGTGACTTGATGAAAGCCATCTAGCAAACTTCATGAATGAGCATCGATTAGCCTTGTTATGCAGTCAACAGACATCTGTCAGTAATATAGTCTTAACGTTATTTTCTTGGACAACGTGCTTTGTTGACAGACTCATTTCAACATCCTGAATCTAGCAGCCAGTGCTACATTTAAAAAAAAAAAATAGCCCCTCTTTCCACAATATGTACCGTATATTTTTCCTAGCAAGTGTAACTAGCTCTTCTGCTGAATGGCATAGTACCATAGCCAAGAGTGGAGCGATTACTTTGAGCTGGATCTTATCAGCTTTTCTGCTGGCAAAAGTGGGGAGGAGTGTCCCTTTGATCAACAAAAACGTTATGCTAGGGCTCGATCCGTCGTTGGGGCAATCCAGTCGGCAGGGTAACCTTCGTCCTCCAGCCTTCCCTCATTTGCCTCATGTTCTGCGGAGGTATCATGCCAAGACATCTTGAACCAACTGGGGGGGGGGGTGAGTCCGGGTCCAGGCTGGGGTCCAGACACCAGCCCATATCGATTCCAGAGTATGTTTGGTCTCTGACAGAGAAAAAGCTATGATCTCTCTGGAATTCAGATTGATGACTCTGCAAACATCCATCAAGTGTAACTCTCTTTGGTGTAGACCCAGTTTGGTGTAGTGGTTAGGAGCACAGACTCTCATCTTGGAGAACCAAGTTTGATTCCCCACAAATGATGGCCTTGGTCCAAGGAGCAGAGGAGTGGTTCAGTCACAGTTCTCTGAGAGCTGTTATTTTTAGAGCAGTTCTTTCAGAGCTCTCTCAGCCCCACCTACCTCACAGGGTGTCTGTTGTGGGGAGAGGAAGGGAAAGGAGATTGCAAGCCGCTCTGAGACTCCAAGTAAAGTGTGTGAACATATGAACATATGAAGCTGCCTTCTACTGAATCAGACCCTTGGGTCCATCAAAGTCAGTATTGTCTACTCAGACTGGCAGCGGCTCTCCAGGGTCTCAAGCTGAAGTTTTTCACACCTACTTGCCTGGACCCTTTTTTGGAGATGCCGGGGATTGAACCTGGGACCTTCTGCTTCCCAAGCAGATGCTCTACCATTGAGCCACCGTCCCTCCCCAAAGACTAGTCAAGTGCAGTAGTGGGAAGGGGGGAAAGAGAGAACAAGTAGATCAATCTGTAACTGACTGTGAACAATCAATTGAAATAACCCACTACCTTCGGACCAGCCTAGTGTGGTATAAATCCAATCTCCTCCTCTTCTTTTTCTCTGATGTATTGAAAGTCTATTGCTGATTGTATTTTACTGTATTCAAGGGGTTGCAATGATGTTTTCTGTTCACTTGTAAGATTTTGTAAGGCAAAGCAGGCAAGAATGGTGTTCAATAAACAAGCACACCGAAGATCCTTCAGAGAAAAACGCTGATGTAATGATTTATCTCTGACAGGATGAGACTTGAAAGCAGAAACCTTATGAAGAAGCGCTGGACTCATGCCGCTTCACGGACATGCCTCCATCTTTTAGCACAAGAGGGAATGTATGCTCATTTTCCTCAAATATATGCTTTGGGAAATTTTTATACCATAAAGGTGCCCATTTTTGCGGTACGTCAGATAAAATAAAATGATGCACTGCGACAGGCTGTACGATCATCGGCGTTTTATGTCACTGCTGTGGTACACAATCACAACTGAATCTCCGACGATGGGTGCAAGCAACATTCCATGAATTTAAACCATTTCAAATTAAAGCAATATCTATGGCTCAGGGGCTTCTGTACAGCTGTCTCCAACAAAGCTAAAGACAGGCCCTTCTTAGCTGTGCTCCTAATGCCTTGGTTCATTTTCTCTCTCCTTCCTTCTCTAGAAAGCAGATTAACTCTTCAGTAATAGCTATTTAGTCAAAGCGATGGTATTCCCAGTAGTAATGTATGGCTGTGAGAGCTGGACCATAAGGAAGGCCGAGCAAGAAGAATAAATGCTTTTGAGCTGTGGTGCTGGAGAAGAATCTTGAGAGTCCCTTGGACTGCAAGTAGATCCAATCAGTCAGTCCTGAGGGAAATCAACCCTGACTGTTCCCTGGAAGGTCAGATGCTGAAGCTGAAGCTCAAATACTTTGGCCACCCAATGAGAAGGGAGCACTCACTGGAGAAGATCCTGATGCTGGGAAAGACAGAAGGCAAAAGAAGAAGGGGGCGGCGAAAGATGAAATGGCTGGACAGCGTTACTGATGTAACAAACACAAATTTGAGCAGACTTTGGAGGATGGTGGAAGACAAGGGGGCCTGGCGTGACTTTGTCCATGGGGTCGCAAAGAGTTGGACTCGACTGTGCGACGGAACAACAGTAGCTATTTAAAATTTCAGTGGAGCAAGGGAGTATCTCCACAAATTAACCATAAAAAGTGATTTAAAAAAACTAAAATCCAAAGATCTTACTTAAATTCATTTAGAAAGAACATGTACTGTTTTGTTGTCATTTCTATCAGGAAGTTCAATCTAATGCAATTTCCCCTCTGCTTAATAATTACTTAGGTTGTTCTGATGCAGATATTTTAAGGAAGCTTTTGATGGGTGCGAATCCACAGGTCACTATTTCTCAGCAGCTTGTAGAATTCGGCGTGAAGTTTTAGGTATAGATTCTAAATTTTAGAGCTATATAATAGGTACAGATTTAAGTTCTTCTGTATGGATTTTAAATGTTAAATCTTAAGAGATATTCCTGTTATATTTAGATCAATTTTATTCTTAAATGTTTTATTGAATAGTTCTTGCTTTTGACTTATACTGGTCATTGGCCGAATAAATTGACTGACTGATCATTTAGAAAGAAAAAGAAATGTACACAAGAGATCCAGCAACCAATCAAAATATTGCTCTGACTCAGCCCATAGAAGCTGAGTATCAGAGAAGTTACAATCTGACAGAGAAAGGGGCAGGAAGTTGAGAACAAGGTTATATTTTGTGAGCTGAGAGAGACAGGTTTGTCTAAGAGAAGTGTGAATTAAAGATATGAAGGGACAGGCAGATCTTTGCGTAAGTTTTCTTGTATGGGGAACGGAGTGTACAAGAGTGTTCAAGTAGGCCTATGGGGTTTGCTGGGCCTGATGTGTAACATGCTTTCACACACACTGAATAATGCACTTTCAATCCACTTTGGTGTGTTTTCAAGAAATAAAGGCTGACGTTTTGCCACATTTATCATCATTCCTCATGTGATAATTTGCCACTCCGCTGCTTTGTGTGGATACAGGGCCAGTCCATCTATTAGGCAGCCGTAGGTGGCCGCCTAGTGTGTGGTCCTGAGGGACATCAATCTGGACCCTCTCCCCCACCCTTGCTTCCTCGGAGAGGGAAAAAGGCCAGCGCGGTGCAGTTCCTACTCTTCAGAGCACATGCGCCACCCAGCTGCTGTCTCTCAGCCTCCCGGGTCCAGAAGCTTCCAGAAACACCTGGGAGGCTGAGCGAGAGCAGACGGGCGGCTTGTGCACTCTGAAGTGCAGGAGCTGTGTTGCACTGCTGCCATGGCACTTACCCTTGTCGGGGGTGAGGGCAGGTGGGAGGGCAGAGCCTCACCTTGGGTCAGTACCGGATTAAACCTTGTGAAGGCCCCTAGGCAGTCAAAGTCTTGGAGGCCCCCTCACAAATTATCTCAGAGCTGAAGCATCCACCCCACCACTTGCGGCCCCACTGCAGCCTGCAGGTACCTTCTCAAAAGCCTTTTTGACAAAGCTACAGGGGTGAGGGGGAGGCAGAGAGAGGCAAACTTGGGGATGACGCCAGATGCACCAGGAAAGTTGGATAAAGACCAGTTCAGTTGCCAACTGAATGTGGAGGCTGAGAGGGCTGCAAGCAGGGGGAAAACCAGGAGAGAGAGCTGGCCCGGGTCCTCTAAAGGTATGGCGGCCCATAGGCCAGTGCTTACTTTGCCTAATTGTTAATCCAGCCCTGCCTTGGGTGTCAGATGTCCTGAAGCTAGCCTTGTGCGGACAGATTAGAAGTTTGGTCCAAGCCATGGTCTCCAGCATCAAGCATAATTTAGCCTTTACAGAGGGTGACTAATGAAACTCTGGCTTTGGTTCAATCTGGTCTGGGGGCTGCTGCAGAACTAGCAAGCCAAGCTTAGGGCCAGCACAAGCTGTCTTCCTGTCCAAACTTCGGGACAACCCGTGGGCCAAATCTCAGCTTTCAGGGGGGCTTTTGCATATGAGCATATGAACATATGAAGCTGCCTTATACTGAATCAGACCCTTGGTCCATCAAAGTCAGTATTGTCTTCTCAGACTGGCAGCAGCTCTCCAGGGTCTCAAGCTGAGGTTTTTCACACCTATTTGCCTGGACCCTTTTTTGGAGATGCCAGGGATTGAACCTGGGACCTTCTGCTTCCCAAGCAGATGCTCTACCACTGAGCCACCGTCCCACCTGGCAAATCACTTACATAGCTATGATGAAGGATTTTAACAAAATCAGACTTTGAGAGGTTGTGCAATATGCTTAGCAGTTCTATGAAAAGTTCTCCCTCATGAAATGCACACGTTTTGACACGAAAACCGAAACTCATGAAAATTCAGCTTAGTGCTGCTCCTAACCGTGCCAGACTCCACGAAAAGCTGCAAAGCCCTGTTAGCTTGACGGGGATTTGCTGTTTTATTGTAATCACGGGTTCTTTTGTTCTCTGTGATTTGAGACAGGAACGGAGGAAACATCTATCTATTTGAAATGACAGGAGGATTTGCATCGGTAACGAACGGACTGAAATATAAATTCAGATTTAAAGTCACTTTAATCCCCTTCGGCTGTAGGGGAAAAAAAATCCATAGCTCAAAAATCAAATTTTATTTCTCCGCTGAACTCAGTCCAATAAAAGGGATTTCCGCCATGCAATAGTTGAAGCATTGCTGAGTGTGGTTTTATTTGTGCTGCTTTCTGCAATCAACGCATTTTATTTGATTATTTGGATTTGTGTCTCCAAGGCCCTGAGTAAGTTAGATAAATAGGAGAGAGAGAGAGATGCGATAGTTCATGATACCATTCCTTTGGGTTGCCAACTAGGTACTGGGAAATTCCTGGATATTTGGGAGTGGAATCTAGGCATGGCAGGGTTTAGGGTTGCAAGCAGGTCCCGCCCCAGGCTATCTGGCACCCTAGGTAAGGCAAACTTCTGCACCTCCCACACATACATTGATACTGTCACCAAGTCACGTGGGGGGCATACAGTTTGGTGCTCCCAGAAGGCAGGCGCCCTAGGCAATTGCGAGAGACCCCAACACAGCGTAATGTGGGGTTATAATTTCAAACCTTGCGCTGCGGCTGAGATTTTTTTCACGCCTAGAAAATTTTCTATCCGCATGAGTTCCATCTATAAATTTGTCGATTGACTGGAAGAAAGCTCTACTTCCGAAACACAGGTTATACCTAGGATATGTGTCTGCTCTTGTTCTGATTGACATGTTTGCTGTTGGTGGAATTTCGGAATATTTTAGAGCGCCCGCATGCACCTTTAAATGCATTGCATTGCCTCTAATGTCAAGTGTTGGTGAGCGCATCCTGTAACTTCTGAGCTGGTGGCTCAGTAGTACATCAGCATTCGTACAATTCATTGTGATACAGAAGATACATCGATTGTAATTCAGAAACAACACAGTGATTGGGATAGCACTAAATTTGATTGTACGGCAATACAGCTGTTGTGTATTCGGGGCTTTTTTCATAGCCGGAACTCCTTTGCATATTAGCCCACACTCCTTTGATGTAGCCAACCCTCCAAGAGTTTACAGGGCTGTTAGTACAGGGTTTACTGTAAGCTCCAGGAGGATTGGCTACATCAGGAAGGTGTGGCCTAATATGCAAAGGAGTTCCTGCTACAAAAAAAAGCCCTGCGTGTATTCATTAAAATCTCTTACTCTTGACTCAGCGTTCTTGCCCACCGGTCACACCATCAGGTTGGCAAACCTAGCAATGTATGAGAGTTGGAATCAGAGAACTGTCTGGTGCATTAACTGAGGAGTTAACAGAAAACTTCTTTACATTTAAAACGAAAGTGTAATTACTTTCATCGAGCTGTTCCGCCTCATCAGATATCTGGGAAGTATATTATTTTCCTTCCTAACGCTTCCACTTGAAAACTTATCCAATTATTGCCTGACAAGATTATTCTCTTTTGCCCTCACATTATATTTGTCTCCACATCGATAGCAGCAGGACTTTGGGGGGGGGGGGTTTTGCAGGAACTCCTTTGCATATGAGGCCACACCTCCCTGATGTAGCCAAAGTAGGGGAGGGACAGTGGCTCAGTGGTAGAGCATCTGCTTGGCAAGCAGAAGGTCCCAGGTTCAATCCCTGGCATCTCCAACTAAAAAGGGTCCAAGCAAATAGGCATGAAAAACCTCAGTTTGAGACCCTGGAGAGCCGCTGCCAGTCTGAGTAGACAATACTGACTTTGATGGACCAAGGGTCTGATTCAGTATAAGGCAGTTTCATATGTTCATATGTTCAATCCTCCAAGAGCTTACAGGGCTCTTAGTACAGGGCCTACTGTAAGCTCCTGGAGGATTGGCTACATTAGGGGTGTGTGGCCTACTATGCAAAGGAGTTCCTGCTACAAAGAAAGCCCTGGATAGCAGTACATAATCCATTGTGGTATGACTTAGTGTCTAGTGCGTGAGGAAGTGTGCTTGCACATGGTTGTCGTTGTTGTTATAAATTTGATTTAATTGCCACATCCCGGCTAATGCCAGGCCCTGGGCAAAATACATCACTAATATGACAAATGCATACATTTAAAACAAAACAATTTAAGCTAAAAACCCCAATGGCACCCTACTAATTTCCTTCTATTCCAGACTGCCAGATGGGTTATTGGAGAAGGGGGGGGAGCTCAGGAAGACAGGGGGATGAGATGCCAGCTCAGCAACCGTCACTGTCCTTAGTCAAAACCCTTACAAAAGTGGCAACACAGTCTACAGCAGAAAACAACAACTGCGTACAAAACACACCATAAAAATATATACAAAGTAATTCTTCTTGTATGTATTAGTTTCCAATAATACCAAATACACAGTATATCACAGGGGTGGCCAACGGTAGCTCTCCAGGTGTTTTTTGCCTACAACTCCCATCAGCCCAGCCAGCATGATGGGAGTTGTAGGCAAAAAACATCTGGAGAGCTATCATTGGCCACCCCTGGCATATCAAAAAGTTTCACAAAAAGGAAAGAATCCATAGGGGTTTTTTATTATTTAGTAAATTTCTATTCCACCCATTCCCCGTAGGGCTCAGGGCGGAGTACAACATATAATAAAACAATAAAATACAACTCAACAGCACTCAGATTACCATGACATCACATATTGCCCAGCCTAGCCATCTCTCATCATGATATCTCATGGGGATGGCAGTTTTTATTCCATTTCCTAGCACAGATGACAGTGCCGGCAGGGGAGGCCAACCAGATCAAGAATAGACGCCCGCAGCCTCAGCCAAAAGCCTGGCGGAACAGCTCCGTTTTACAGGCCCTATGGAAAGCTAATAAGCCAGGTAGGTCCTGGATCTCAACAGGGAGCTGATTCCACCAGGTTGGGGCCAGGACTGTATTTCAATGTCCAGGGAATGTCCAGTCCTTCTCCCTTCTTTTGTGTTATAAACAATTTTATTAGTAACATATGGTAGCAGAACTATATCTACAACTTATAAAAGCTTAAAGTAAAAGAAAGATCTTTCTACCCCATATCTTACTTTCCCGCCCACCCCTCCCTCCGTTATTTGACCCCCGCCAGTGTTATTTTCTTTAAAAACGCAAATATTAAAAGTACCCTTAACTATTAAGAAAAAACAAACAAAAACCCAAAGTTATATTCTTATTTTAAAAATCTTAATCATCATCAAAGATTGTCCAATGTCCTTTTATTTTCCACTCTTTTTCTACATATCTTCTGAATTTCTTCCACTCCAACTTAAAAAGTTCCAAATCATAGTCTCTTAGTTTTCTTGTTAATTTGTCCATTTCACTCCATGTCATAACTTTTGTAATCCAATCCCATTTCTCTGGTATTTTTTCTTGCTTCCACAGCTGCGCATACAATGTCCTAGCAGCTGAGAGCAAGTACCATATTAAAGTTCTATCTTCTCCCTTCTTGTTCAATCCTGTGTGGTATCCAAATTCCTTACAAATCCTGGCTCCAAAGGTGATGTTCCCTTTACGTGTCTGTCAACTTGGATCACGTTTCGCACTGAGTGCTTCCTCGAAGAGCCAATCTGCTCAGTGTTTCTTTTTGACGTCAACTAAGACCACTTGATCAAATTTCCAATAGGCATTCTAGTGGATCCTTTCCTTTTGTGAAACTTTTTGATATTCTGTGTATTTGGTATCAATGGAAACTAATATGGACAAGAAGAATGTCTTTGTATATATTTTTATGGTGTGTTTTGTACACAGTTATTGCTGTTGCCTGCTGGGCACTTCATTATTCCCTATGTGGAGATCGATACTCATAGGGTATAATGGGGAATTGATCTGGAGGTATTGGGGGCTCTGGAGGGGGCTGTTTTCTGAGGTAGAGGCACCAAATTTTCAGTATAGCATCTAGTGTCTCTCCCCAAAATACCCCCCAAGTTTCAAAACGATTGGACTAGGGGGTCCAATTCTATGAGCCCCAAAAGAAGGTGCCCTTATCCTTCATTATTTCCTATGGAAGGAAGGCATTTAAAAAGGTATGCTGTCCTTTTAAATGTGATGGCCAGAACTCCCTTGGAGTTCAATTATGCTTGTCACACTCTTGCTCCTGGCTGCACCCCCAATGTCTCCTAGCTCCACCCCCAAAGTCTCCTGGCTCCACCCCCAATGTCTCCAGATATTTCTTGAATTGGACTTGGCAACCCTATTGTCATCAAAGTAAAACAATATCTAAGTATTTTTGATCAACAAACTATAAGTCTCAGCCCTTTTTGTAGGCATTTTACTACTCAATGTCAGGAGTAGAATTCTTTCAACATTGTAAAGTCTAACCTTTTTATGTGTGTGTGTATAGATGTATAGATATATAGATATGTGTGTGTGTGTGTGTCCTTAGAGTGTGGCTTTTTTAAAAAAAAAAATCTGCACAATGTGTCCAGGAACAGAGACAGGAAATGTTTCTGGGTTTACTTAAAAAAGGAAAAAAGAAAAATCCCAAAACTGAAAAGGAAAATAAGAACATAAAAGCCCTGCTGGATCAGACCAATGGTCCATCTGGTCCAGGGGTGGGGAACCCCAAGGGCCACACCAAGTGACCTCGAGGGCTATATACGGCCCTCAGGACAGAAGTTCCCCACCCTTGATCTAGTCCAACATTCCATCTCACACAGTGGCCAACCAATTCCTCTGGAGAGTCAACCACAGGGCAGAGAGGACAAGGCCTTCCCTTGATGTTGCTTCCTGATTCTGGGATTAGTGCGTCTGAATGTAGAGAGTCATCATAGCTAACCATTAATAGACTTAACCTCAATGAATCTGTCTAATCCCAAGGCCTCAGATTCAGCAGGAGCTCAGCTCCTGAACCTTTCTGACAATTCCTCCTCTACCTCCCCACCTATCTTGTCCATTGAATCGTAGGTGCAGCTGAACAACAATCCCTGGATTAGGAGAGCGGGCAGCCAGCCAGCCACCAGGAGCTTTGCCATGCCCCCAGCAGCCCTCATTAACTTCTGGAGAAGCCCACTCCACCTTTCCTCCACTTCTTCACTAGCACCAAATTGTTTTGTTTAATCTGTTTTAATTGTTTAATCTGTTCAATGTTTTAAGTGTTCAAGTTTAGAATTGTGAATGTTTTTATTGTTGTGAGCCGCCCTGAGCCTGCCTTGGCGGGGAGGGTGGGATATAAATCCAATAAATAAATAAATAAATAATGTGATTTTGGGAAGCAGGTGGCTTGCTGGCCTTTTGACTGGGGGGGGGGGCGGTCCAGGAGAGCCCCAGGCGAGTGAGGCCTGCTTGGGCTGGCTGGATCTAGGGCTGCCAAACCCCAGGTCCAGGCGGGGGTTCTCCCACCCAGGAGGTTCCCAACCCGCCGGTCCACATTGGTACCTTCCCCAACGCCGCTGGCGCAATGACATCACCCAGAAGTGACGTCATAAAAATGGTGGTGCCCGTGTGGGGCCGCTTTAGGCGTTTCTGGGAAAACTCTATCATTTTCCCAAACGCTCTAGCTATTTGGGAGGTAAAAACTCTATGGTGCATAGGTACAATAGAGTTTTTACCTCCCAAATGGCTAGATCATCCAGGAAAACCATAAAGTTTTTCCAGAAATGCCTAGAGCAGCCCCGCACGGGTGCCGCCATTTTGATGGCGTCACTCCCGGGTGACATCATTGCATCGCGTTCGCACTCTGTGTGTGAGAGAGAGTCCCCCACTGTGGGAAGAAGGGGACTTGGCAACCCTAGCTGGAACTCTAGCCAGCCCAAGCAGGCCTCGTTAGCCCGGGGCTCTCCTTTCTTGCCTCAGGTTGCCTTTGGAGGAGTGGTGGTGGCTTATACTAATGTGTTATGATAATGAGCTCCACCACCTATTTTTCTACAAAATATCCCCTGCTAATCCCCTTTTAAAGATGGCCATCACGGCATCTTCTGGCAGCAAATTCCACATTTTTATCCCTCCCTGTGTAAAGTAGTCTTTCCTTTTTTTAATTTAAGACCTTTCCCCTGCATCATTCCCCTGACCCCTGGGAGCTATTACTTGGCTCTTTATCAAATAGCATCTCCCTTGGGCGTTTCAGGTCAGGAAAACTGTGGGTGAGAAGGCTTAGGTCCCCGCCACCCACACGCCACAGTCCTTATCTGCCTGGGAATTGCCCTGACTTGGATGGCCTAGGCTAGCCAGATCTCATCATTGCAGAAGCTAAGCAGGGTCAGCCACAGTTCATACTTGGAGGAGAGACCACCAAGGAAGTCCAAGATTGCTATGCAGACCATGAACGTAGGAACATATGAAGCTGCCTTCTACTGAATCAGACCCTCAGTCCATCAAAGTCAGTATTGTCTACTCAGACTGGCAGCAGCTCTCCAGGGTCTCAAGCTGAAGTTTTTCATGTCTTCTTGCCTGGACTCTTTTTAGTTGGAGATGCCGGGGATTGAACCTGGGACCTTCTGCTTACCAAGCAGATAATCTACCACTGAGCCACCGTCCCTCTTCGTCCCTATGGCAAACCACTGCTGAGAGTCCCTAGCTTGAAAACGCTATAAATAGTTGCTATGAATCAGTTGTGACTAGACAGCACTTCTTACCTCCACCACACCTTGGAATTAGATTCTTAGTATACAACTCTCAGAACACCTGTACTGCGGGTTCTTGCGGGTATATCGCCAAGGACCTGCCTACCTTAGGGACCATCTCTCCCCACATGTTCCCCAGAGGGTACTTAGATCAGGAACACAAAATCTATTATCAATCCCCAGGCCGAGGGAGGCAAGACTGAAAACCACTAGAGAAAGAGCCTTCTCCATCGCTGCCCCCCATTGGTGGAACCAACTGCCTGAGGAGGTCAGAACCTTGCGGGACCTTGCCCAGTTCCGCAAGGCTTGCAAGACAAAATTATTCCAGTTAGCTTTTAACTGAATGACAGCCACTGTCTCAATATTAGATCCAGTCAGATGTCCAAGAACACTGAATGCCATCCTAAATCATATGGAATTAGAAGAAGACGACGACATTGGATTTATATTCTTCCCTCCACTCAGAGCAGCTCACAATCTCCTTTATCTTCCTCCCCCACAACAGACACCCTGTGAGGTGGGTGGGGCTGAGAGAGCTCTCACAGCAGCTGCCTTTTCGAGGACAACCTCTGCCAGAACTATGGCTGACCCAAGGCCATTCCAGCAGGTGCAAGTGGAGGAGCGGGGAATCAAACCCAGTTCTCCCAGATAAGAGTCCGCTCACTTAACCACTACACCAAACTGGCCACCCATTTTGCACCCAATTAGTGCCAAATTGTTTAAACTGTTTTAAATTGTTTGTTTTAATGTTTGATTTCACTGTTTTTATTGTTGTTCTATTATGTTTGTGAGCCGCCCTGAGCCTGCTTTGGCAAGGGGGGCGGGATATAAATAAACTAAACTAAACTAAACTAGAACACCAGATCAGACTTAGGGTTCCTTAATCATCGGACTACAGGAAGTCTCTCTCATTGTCTGATTTGGGAGATGTTGTGCTACTTCTTCTGGATGCATGCTTCTTCTGAAAATAAGATGTGGTGGTAACAAAATGTATCTTGCTTCAAAGAAAACTCGTGTCGATAATTAGCAGTCAGCAGTTTTGTTGCCAGGCTACCTATTTAAAAGCTTGCATTGCAAAGTGCAACCACTAATGGCATTTACTGGCTACCTCAGGGAGTCATGACCCAACATTCTGTTCTCAGAACCAATTCAGGAACAGCAAAAATCACAGACAAATGACCATTCCCTGATGTTTCAAAGGAGTACATTTGGGGGTGTTTTTTGGCTTCTATCTTCACACAAATGCGCGCTTTTCTGTAAAGTGGATTTGGCAGCTGTTAGTAAGGGAAATTAAAGATGAAGGAAAGGAAGTTTGATTCTTAGACATTTCTAAGTGAGACTTTTAAAACTTATTTATTTAAGGACACATATCCTGGCTTTCCATTGACAATAGCCACTCCAAACAGGGTTTCCATGTGCCTGCTGAGGATGGGAGATTTCATGGCCCCCGTTAAGCCTTGCTCAGCCCTACTCCAGCAGCTGGTGGAAGAAAGAATCTTTTTTTTTAAAGGGTCAGCAACAGTCCAGGAAAACCCAGAAGTGACATTTTCTCTAGGAATCACTGGCAACTCTATGGTAAAACCATTGAGGTTTTGGCCATTCCTAGAGAGGACTGCCATCACTACCCATAGGTGATTTCAGTCCTCTCTATGAATCATCAACAACTCTATGGGTTTTTTTTTACCATAGAATTTCTTACAGTTCCTAAAGAGGCATGACATCACTCTTGGTTTTCCCCAGAAGTGATGTCACACCATTGCTGGCAGCTAAGTCACCCTTATCCCTTTCCCATCCAGTCTTTCACTGGTTGCCATGTTGAGCCTGACAACCTTAACCCCCAAAGTGACTATTAGCAATGAAAGGTAAAGGTAGTCCCCTGTGCAAGCACCAGTCGTTTTCGACTCTGGGGTGACGTTGCTTTCACAACGTTTTCACAGCAGACTTTTACGGGGTGGTTTGCCATTGCCTTCTCCGTCATCTACCTTTCCCCCCCAGCAAGCTGGGTACTCATTTGACCGACCTCAGAAGGATGGAAGGCTGAGTCAACCTTGAGCCGGCTACCTGAACCAGCTTTCACTGGTATCGAACTCAGGTCATGAGCAGAGGGCTCCGACTGCAGTACTGCAGCTTTACCACTCTGCGCTATGGGGCTGTGAATAAAATGTAAAGGTAGTCCCCCAAAGTGACTATTAGCAATATGAGTTAATAAAACAACAGAAATGAAACACCAATAAATAATACAACACTGATGCCCTAAAATGGGCAAAGAGTCAAAATAAAATTCATAAAAAAACACATACGTCATTTTTGAAAAACAGCTTCTGAACAGACAATTAAATAGACTACAGGAGCTTAAAAGTCTAACAAAACCATAGAGTTGTTGATGATTCATAGAGAGGACTGAAATCACCTATGGGTAGTGATGGCAGTCCTCTCTAGGAATGGCCAAAACCTCAATGGTTTTACCATAGAGTTGCCAGTGATTCCTAGAGAAAATGTCACTTCTGGGTTTTCCTGGACTGTTGGTGACCCTTTAAAAAAAAAAAGATTCTTTCTTCCACCAGCTGCTGGAGTAGGGCTGAGCAAGGCTTAACGGGGGCCATGAGATCTCCCATCCTCAGCAGACACATAGAAACCCTGTTTGGAGTGGCTATTGTCAATGGAAAGCCAAGATATGTGTCCTTAAATGGTCACAGGATAAAACCACCAAAGGCCTTCTAAAATAAAACAAAAGTAACCAACATCAATAAGGTCAAAAGTGAAGGGGGATGGGAAAACTTTCAGAGGAAAGGGAGTGCTAGAAACTGAGCCCAATGAAAATCCCCTCTCCACATGCTAATCAACTTTTGTTGAGGGCATGTACACCAAGGCACCAGATCTTAGTACATGGATAGGATCTAGGGGTCCCAAATCCCCCGCTAGGCCTGGAGACCCCCGATTTGGAGCCTCCTCCTCCCGCTGGCCATAAAAGGGAAAGCGGGGGGGGGGGGAGAACGGCAGCCCTTCCCACCCAGCCCCGATCGCAGCAGCCAGAGCTCTTCCGTTTTCTCAGGCTGCTTCCCGCCCCCAGTCAGCTGGCCGGTGAAGGGAGGGGAGCCCAGCCACGCCCCCAAAGGACCATGTGCCTTTGCACCTCCGGAGGTGAGTGAGTTCTGTCTCCTGCATCAGATTTCCCAGAAAGGGGGGGGGGCGGGGGGAGGGGGGTGGAGAGGGAAACGTCTTCTCATAGGGTATAATGGGGAATTGTTCTGGAGGTTTCGGGGGCTCTGGGGGAGCTGTTTTTTGAGGTAGAGGCACCAAATTTTCAATATAGTATCTAGTGCCTCTCCCCAAAGTAACCCCCAAATTTCAAAACGATTGGACCAGGGGGTCCAATTCTATGAGCCCCAAAAGAAGGTGTCCTTATCCTTCATTATTTCCTATGGAAGGAAGACATTTAAAAAGGTGTGCTGTCCCTTTAAATGTGATGGCCAGAACTCTCTTGGAGTTCAATTATGCTTGTCACACTCTTGTTCCTGGCTCCGCCCCAATGTCTCCTGGCTCCACCCCCAAAGTCTCCTGGCTCCACCCCCAAAGTCCCCAGATATTTCTTGAATTGGACTTGGCAACCCTAATAGGATCACACAGCTGGAGTCAGTCTTCCAGGTCCTTGTGTCCCATTAAGGTCAACCCTAACACTTTGAATTGGTTCCAGTAACAAATAGGCAACTGATTCAGAAAACATACTACTGGGCAGGGTCTTTTTTGTACCAGGAACTCCTTTGCATGTTAGGCCACACCCTTCTGATGTAGCCATACCTCCTGGACCTTAAAGTAGTTCCTATAAGCTCCTGGAGGACTGGCTACATCAGGGGGTGTGGCCTAATATGAAAAGGAGTTTCTGCTGCAAAAAAAAAAAAGCCCCGCCACTGGGGTAATAGAGTTATTGCAGAAGGTTTCTGTGAGTCATATAATTTTGTTACTTCCTGTTGTCACAATACAAGAACTCGTGGGCATTCAATGAAATTGCTGAGCAGTCAGGTTAAAACGGATAAAAGGAAGTACTTCTTCACCCAAAGGGTGATTAACATGTGGAATTCACTGCCATAGGAGGTGGTGGCGGGTACAAGCATAGCCAGCTTCAAGAGGGGATTGGATAAAAATATGGAGCAGAGGTCCATCAGTGGCTATTAGCCACAGTGTGTGTGTGTGTGTGTGTGTATTGGCCACTGTGTGACAGAGTGTTGGACTGGATGGGCCATTGGCCTGATCCAACATGGCTTCTCTTATGTTCTTATGTCCTGTCAAGTTATATCACTCTGAACATCCCTCGGGTACCATGTCCATAACTGCTGTTAGCATTTCTAAGTGGGCTCTGCCATGAGAAGGGAAGAAGTGTCCTATCTCAGCAATTGATGAAGTGAACCACTTCCTTTTCTGGTCCACCGCAAACATGTTGGAATATGAAATCAGCAGGAGAATCAGTGAGACAATCTATTTTTGTATCTGCTCTGCCTGGAGGGCAAAATCTCATGCTCCGACAGAAATTGGAGCAAAGAGCAAAGGATAACATATCATGACGCTTCCCACATTCCCGATCTCCAAAAGGTCCTTTAAGCAGGCAGAGATTTGTAGGTATCTCATTGTAGGTAGGCAGCATTTATACAAATATCCTTATCACATAAAAATAAACTGATGTAGAGCAGGGGTGTCAAACATGTGACCTGAGGGCCGAATCAGGCCCGTAAGCAACTCACTGTTGTCTGCTTCCTTCTCCTTCTGTTGCTTCCTTCTGCATCACAACTTGCTTTGCCAGGCTTGCTCAATTGCACAGGAGCTACGGAGCAAAGTTCCTCCCTTCAGGAGGAAATGGGGGAAGGAGAGCTTGCTCTGCCAGGCTCTCTCAATTGCACAGCAGAGCTACTGAGCCAAGCCTCTCTTTCTTCTGTTGGCTGAGGCTCAGCAAACCCATGAGGTGGATTAGGCTGAGTGTGTGTGTTTGTCAGTGTCCTTTACATATTTCATATCTCCCTCGCCTGGCATGACATTTTATGACACACGTGGCCCGACAAGGTCAAGACCCGGCCCTCATAGCAAATGAGTTTGACACCCCTGAATAATAAATGGAACAGGACTTATAAATGACAGAGATTGAAAAGCGGTAGGTGGGCATCTCTGAATTAAGCAAGGACAACTCAGAGTGTGGGCACGTCACTGTCTCCCAGCTTAAAAACCATTCCAAGAAAGAGAGATGTGGTGAGATGCATACATGTGCCCTGACTTGGATGGATCAGATCTTGGCTAGCCTGATCTCATCAGGTCTTGGAAGCTAAGCAGAGACGGCCCTGCTTAAGACTTAGATGGGAAACCACCAAGGAAGTCCAGGGTTGCTACACAGGGACAGGCAATGGCAAACCACCTCTGTTCATCTCTTGCCTTGAAAACCCTATGGGGTAACACAATTTGCCTCTATTTGGAAGAGAGAAGGTTGCCCAACGAAAGAAGCTTGGTGTAAAAAAAAAAAACCCAGCTGAATGTGCAGTAATGGCAAAGTTAATGAACCTGGTGAACGATAGACCAATTGAAGAATTGCAGCAGAAATGGAAAGCATATTGCTTATATCAAGGCTAATAACTGATGACTAGTCTGTATTATTTGACACAAAAAAATCGCACCTCCTGAAATAACTAGAGAGAGAGGGAGAAATTATACTCACTATTAATGTATAGTGCTCTTTTAAAAAAAAAAATAGCTGCTTACATATGATCTATCTGTCT